>NC_051289.1:3895361-4222028 GCF_015220745.1 Sebastes umbrosus
GTACCAATCAGGTTAATCATATTCACTGTTCGTACTCATACCTAGGGAAAGTGTTGCACTGTAATAATCGTTAGCGAGGATGTGCAGGGCTGCCGCAAAGGAAGTCAGGTGACATAGAATAAAGAGCGGCAATGTCAGCCAGGGTGGTGGATGGGTCAAAAAAACACAGGACTTTCACCATTTTTCAGTTCCCGTGTGAAACTAAAAGTCAACGTTGACTTATTTCATCTTACTTTTGTTACATAACTTACATACTTAACTGACGCCACTCGCGAAAGTTACATAATTATTTTACGTAACAAACATGCTAATTTGAACCCAAACCATGATCTTTTCCTAAATTAAGCTAGTAGTTTTGTTTCCTAAACAACAGGTTCGGCACCGCGGGGCTTTAGCAGGCGCACTGATCACTTGTGTTTCTGGACATTCGTAGCGGAATGCACGAAAAATTAATAATAACTTTTCACAAGATGTCATACGAACTGTTGTATGAGAATACGTTGTACCAATCCATCCTAATTACTTTTCTCTTAAATGAAAGGACTCGTGCTGATCTGATTTCATGTGTTTAAGTGGTTAAACCTGAACAAGTAATACATGAATGACCTTGGTAAGGGGGAAAACACTGAATTGATGTAAAAATAATTAGTTGGAAACATCAGCACTGGATAATTATAATGTGGGTCCTTAATAAAAGTCAAGACATATAATTATAGATTAACCAGATGTCATACCAACAAATTAAGTATTATGTGCAGCAGTCTCTTGATATTATAGTATGCTGTATTGGATGGAAATTCATCATGAATAAAATGCAGTATGCTTTATTTTTCTGTTCCTGTAATTTATGCATCACTTAAACTTAGAGATGTGGAAAACAGCAACATGGTATATAATTTCCTGCACTCTGAGGCACAAGCAGTACTTTATTATTTCAGTGTGTTCAAACGTGTTTTATTTCGATTCACATTTAGTGGCCTCACAGGAGTCTAGTGGAGAACGAACGATTGCAGATCGGCATCTCACTGCTGGCTTCCACAGGAAATGAAAACAAAAATGAAAGGAAAAACCTTGCATTTTATTAACAAAAAAAAGATACTTCACAAATCTGAAGAGGTAAATGTCTTTTGTTGTTTGTGGAAAATACAGACCCTGCACCTGCTGAAACTGTCGGGGTAGTAAACATTCAATCTGTCTTAGGTTCCTTTCAGCAGCAATTGAGAAAATACTGTTTTCTCTTTTCTTTTCACCTTGCCTGGTCTTGACTGTTTGACTGATTATTTCACATTAATGGACATTTCAAATTAAACAGAGCTTTTTTCCTTTTGCATGGGACAAGCAGGAAAAGCACTTTTTAAAGTGTTTGCAGCACTCCCTCATCGGCAACCCTTCTGTATATCACACTGTCTGATTTCCCATATCGAGCCAATTTCACAGTGCATTAACTATCTCTTATGCATTTAACCTTTAATCAGCTTCAAAATAGAATATGTATTCATAATCATATATTATACACTAAAGTAATAATTAATAAATGTGGTGATAACTAGCAAAAATGGAACATATTGGGACAGCAAAACATAGCAGTTTTACTCCAAGGAAAATTAAAATAAGCATCGTTTAAGCATTGTGACAGCACAATTGTAAATTATACAGGGAAACTTACAGTATATTTCAATATCAATTTACTAGCCATAAGGACTACAACACATCCTGTGAAAACAGATGTATAATGTCTTCTGTGGCTGTAGAGAAGCTCTTTAAACCTACTTCAAGGAACTTTAACTTCCTGTTGATTTTGGCGGTCCCTGTGGACAAACGCGGTAGTGTTTCTGACCACCAGATTCCCTTTAGAAAACCTCTCATTTAACTGCAGCAGGATTGGACAGTCTGCCCTGTGCAGTGCAGAGCTCCCCACCTCCAGCCGGAGCTCCGACTGCACGTCAAAGGCGGCAGCGAAGCCGGATCTGGGTCTGTACACGGTGAGCTGGTTGCTGCCCTTGTGGAGCCTGAGCTGAACCCGGTGGCACCGATGACAAGCAATAAGAATAACTAGAAATAGACAATCTTCACGCTGATGGCCTTGTTTACTTATGTGAGATATATATAGAGGCATTAGTATTAAATTGAGACTGTTCCTCACGGTAACTATAAAGCCTGAGAGCGTTGCTCAAGTGATATCACCTGGGTATCTCAGCTTGGGCTACAAAACAACATATGTGTTTGCATTACAAACTGGGCATGTGGTTTTTGAAAGATGTGGCCATTTACCCAGCATGGAAGGTCTAATGAAAGATGCTATCGAGTTCCAGGGTCTATTGTGTGAAAAAAAAACAAAAAAAACTCCTGGGCTGATCTCCATGGCCACCTTGCATTGAATAAATACCTTGCTTGGACTCTGAATTGTGCAACATTGCTTTTTTTTTACCTGTTGTTGTGGAAACTATAGAGTCTGATTGTGCTTCACCCCGTAGTGGCACACACATTAGTGAACACCCACAGAGAGTTTCAATGCCATTGATTTTTACCTGTGTGCAAACCTCTGCTTCTAATAGGCAATCCCAGTTGCCAGAAGGACAAGAGCATCATATTGTTAAAGAATGATTCATGTACTTCGGACTGCTTTTCACACATTGTTCTCTAAACGTATGACTACTACTACCTACTTTTACAATTTAACATTAATGGTTAAGAATTAAGGTGCCAGCTCCATGGTTTAACACCATGTAAATATCATCTCTGATAGCAAAATCCAATCCACGCCAAACAATTTTTGTTTTTGAATACCAAATATAATCAGTACATACATGAATGATGACTAAAATTGACCCAGTTTGTGAAAAAAATGGCAACTCTTCCCTTAAAATACATCATACATTAGAGTAGCAGTCTAGTGATGATTAAATTCATGATTTGAATTGCTTCTGCAGTCAAACCAACATCTGAATCTACCGAGTGCTGCTTTAAAAATGAAACCTGCCAAAGGTCAACAATCAATAATATACATTATGCACATAGTGGATGATTGAGGAACTAGAAATCACACGGACTCGTGGGAGGAAAAAAATAAAAAAGCATAAGCACGGACAAAAGCATATTCATCTGCATGAAGAATCGCTCTGTTTGTTGATTCATTCCACTTGGGAGCCTCTTGACTGCTGGAGTTCAGTACGTGATGAGTGACAATCACTCAGCCACTTGTATGTATTTCCCCATAGACTTGAAATAAGAAAAATAAAATATATAGAGCATATTTTGACCAGAGTACAAAGAAGACAGTTTGCTCTAAATGTATAAAATGTAGGAGCATTGTGCATTCATTTACACATCATCCCCTGTGTGTGTGCATAATAAACAAACTGAGTATTCTCTGTGAAGGAAATGTTCGGTGGTTCAACGTATGGTGTATTAATAGCACAGTTGACACAATACTGACTGAAAAAAAAAGCTCACATAGCAGCAGCTGTATTATCGGATTTTTGCAGGGCAATCTGATGTATTGTATTCCTCATTCATAAAAAGACAAGTGGTATAACTGGATGGCCACTGGTCAAAGCACAGTGCTGAACTTATCTCCCAACCAGTCAGTGGTTTGCTGTGAAAGTGGTACGATCATATCAGTAACTATACGTTTACTGTGCTGTATACATGTCAAAAGAATGCTCCTAAAACCTGAATATTATTAGCATATCTCACATGTCTAATTCAGACTATCCAAGCAGAATGTGCTGTTTACATGACCCCTATCAAATTCTGAATATAATTCTAATAATATAAGTGTGCATGTAAATGTAGTGATGTTGTTGTTTGACCAAATTCCAAAGTCCAAGTTAATGATGTTACACAACCGTCAACCACAGTGAACTGCTTTGGATTGGATTATTATACAGTATACACAATTTTGCATACATATTTTATCATACAAAAGTATGTGGACACCCTATTCAGACATTTTTGTCTACTTTTGGTCAGGGGCTGTTCATGGTTTTGGTTAGGTCCCTTAGTTCCAATGAAGTGAAAGCTTAGTTCTACAGCATACAATGATATTTTAGACAGTGTACTTCCAACTCTTTGACAGCAGTTTCCGGAAAGGAGCCCTCCTGTTTCAATATGACAGATGTCTGTAGTCCATATTTTATTTGGTTGTCCACATATTTTAGGCATACGCATTGATATTGATTGCAGCCATATCACAATGTCAATATCAACATTGCTAAGTTACATATCAAGTCGTGTCAGAAATCATTATCTATGAAGCTGATCCTACAGATGCCAATTGAGAAACGCTTGTCACCAAAATACAGAATACATTTGACCTGAATAAAAAGCGTCCCCCTTTTCTAATAGCTCAAACTCAACAAGCTGCCGTACAAACAGTGATAAGTCAAATCCCTGTCAGGAACTTTCCTTCTGGGGTCTCACCTTTTACCGTGATGGATTGTAGCACCTGAGTTATGATCTGTCAGAGCCGAGAAATTTTGATTTTTCCCGAGCTGCATCAGGTCATGCCCTACTGTCACAGTCTACGTGAAATATTGATGGCAATTATCTGCTGTTGCTGGTGGCCACACCGGGAGATCGTGGGTGTCTGTGTGATTCGGGTGACAACTTATTACATCACATACTGTAGCCCATAATAAAGTCGTAATCTGCAAGAACTTGTGGTGGCTACAACTTTATGGCTGTGCTGTCTTTGCTGTGCTTTAACACTGCATGTCCCATAGAATCACGTGTCAATTAAAGCAGTGTGGGTGGTGCTGTTTTGTATTTTCCTTCCTTTTTCATGGTGTTGAAGTCTGAGTTTCTGTGGGTGGTGGCACTGTTTTCATTGTCTCTTTAGACAGAGTAGGTATTCCTCCTCATGCCTAATATACCCAGTTCTCCTTTGTTATGCCAGGTGTTTACTGGGTGTTGTTTAAAAACCCAGTTTAGATCAAAAACATATTCTGTAGAAGCTTTCATGAACTGTATTAAAGTCATTGTCATTGGTAACACTGGGGTAGCACTGGATTTAGTATGGACATGTTAGAAATAGGAAATTAGTGTGCAGGATTCTTTATTTATTTTTTAAGCAATGTCAGCTACTCGTATTCACTTTATTAACATTTAATACCTGACAGTCTGCAGGGTTGTTTGTTTCTTTTTTCTTTTAAGAAAAAACTGATCAAGTGTGTCTGAGTGTGACCTGTGGGAGTCTGGTTCCTTCCCATCAGTAGTTTTTGATTTTAATCACCGGTAAGGAAGATGTGCAAGAACGGATGGTAGCACTTTACATCACAGCTCGGTACTAAATGGTAATAGTGGTGTAAAAGTTTGATAATAAAGAGGAAATAATTACCAAAGTAATGACCAGGTAATATATTGATATTAACAATGGGTATATCAGGGAAATATTAGACTGAAATGTATGTAATATGGTAATAAGGGTCCAAAAACGAAGGGTAATAATGGAGAAACAAATTTAAAGATAGCAACGAGGCACAACTATTTAGTAATATAGCATTACCTGATTCATAGCTATTACACATAAACTACCACAAGTGTTTCCAGGTAACAAGCCACATCATTTAACATATAAGTTGTACACTATTATCTTGAAACAAAGGGAAATGTTTGGAACATAATGGGAGGATGAATTTCAGCATATGGTGATTACCAATTTTGGATTCCAAGAATTTTCATGCAATATTAAAGGTATTATATTTGCCTATAATATTGTGATAACATCAATCTGTATTATTTTGATGTCACCTTGGGCTGTGTGAAATTGATTTCACAAATGTTCTGACAGTTTACAGATCCAATGTGTGCTGCATAATTGGCACCAAACTGCAAATGGATGGCTTCTATTTATTTTCTTTATGCGACACCAACATGAGGCAGATCGTTTCCACGTTTTGGGTGCCAGGTCTCTTGCATTTCCGTAGACATGTGTGACGTTGACAGCCTTATCTTCATCTTGCAATTGTATTTGAGTTGGAAGAACGTTTGTGCACATATGCATCACATTATGTAGCCTAACACAGTAATAAGGGGCCAACATCATGTAACTGGCAAAAAGTGCACATGCCCAGATACAATACTAAAAACCACCCATACTGGCTGCAATGAAAGGATTTATCAAACACATTACTGACTGTGATGATTTGGTAATAAAAACTCCCCACAAATTACTACAGCAAGCTATGTTCTCCCTGTGTTCTGATCCGCATCCTTTGTAGAGATAAGGAAGGAGGAAGAGCTATGAATAGGAATACAAATTCTGCTTCCTTTGCCTCTCCTCCCTCATCCAGTGGCTCTAACCGACGACCATGAAAGCAAATTCCACAAACCAAACGTGCACTCACACAGACACACAGACAAACACACACACACATGCATGCACGCGCGCAGGCTGGAGGTCAAAACAAAGTAGTAACGCCAGAGGAAAAGATTAGAATGACAAAGGAGAATGGCACTGAGTCGGGAGAGCTGTGGGGAGGAGGACAGCAGAGATGGAGATGCTAAATAATGGCTCTCGTGTGGATAAAAAATAACCTCTGTTGAAAGAGGGGGAGAGCAGCAGAAGGAAGTGACCATTACATTTTAGAGGCAGGCTGGAGAGAAAGAAAACATGGAGTTATAGAATAGAACAGCCCTAAATCAACATTTGATTTCATTCGTGGATACAAGCCAGTACGTGTATGGAAAGTGTCCCTCTGAAAGGTTGTAGATAATCACATTTCCTGTCAACATATTCCATATTCCATATGCATACAGATCATAATGTTATCTATTGTCATTATTTTGCGTAAACATTTCAAGATAACTAATAATGATACACCCCAGGCAAAAACATTGTTTTTCGTGCACTGATTTTGTGATTTTGGGCTATTTTGCTTCCATAACATCAGTCTTTTTTCAGACTAATGAAAATAAAACATCCAAAATACACATTCAGGTGTTTATTTTACTACTTTGTCTATTTGTGTTTATAGATTTCTTCTCAATTCACCAACAGTATAATTAGATATTGCCTCATTTGCATATTTAAACATACCATTTCAGAAAACTTGTGATCCAAAAAATATGTGTCTTAATATAAGTAATCAACTGGGGAGGTTTCATGGCAATAGTATACATTTTCTATCCTATTCACCTGTAGAGTCTTCAAAATGTTTGGCATTTTAATATACATATATTTAAAGGTTGTTTTCTCACTTACATACTACAAACTTTCTATATACTATTAATATTTGGAAGGTTTACATAGACGGATTTGTTCATGTATCATTCGTAGCCTGATTTATACAACATTTTATTCCTAAAACAGGCGAAAATGTATATTTGTAAATGGCTTGGTGGTAGAGCAAGTCGTCCACCAATCAGAAGGACGGCGGATCGATCCCCGGCTCCTCTAGTCGACATGTTGGAGTGTCTTTGGGCTAGAAACTTAACCCAAAATTGCTCCCGAAGGTGGTGCCATCGGTGATTTAGATTAGATCCGATGGGCAGGTTGGCACCTTGCATGGCAGCCTCTGCCATCAGTGTATGAATGTATGTGTGAATGGGTGAATGCTGACATGTAGTGTAAAGCGCTTTGAGTGGTCGGAAGACTAAAAAGGAGATATATAAATGCAAGTCCAGTTACAATTTTAAGGCAGTTTTCTGAATTACGGAGTGATAAAAAGTGATATCCAAAATCGTTAAAAGTATTTGACTCTAATATGTCAACAAAATGAAACAATAATTTTTAACTTGGCTTCAGATTTCTGTTCTGGAAATGTATGCAAATTAGCACGCATTTAATAAGATACGGCTTAATTTTCATATTTAAATATAACATTTCAGAAAACTTGTAACACAAAGTAAGTAGTTGCTTTAATGCAAGTAATCAACTGGGGAAGTTTCATGGTGGTATCTATTAGTTATAATGTTTACCCATCTGCCCGTCAATGACTCAACATTGATGGATATCAGGCTGCCTGAAATTCTATATTCATGCCAGCAATTATTTTGTAAGAGTGATATTCGCATTTCTATTTAAGTGGGATTCGCCCCTTTGGATGGAAGCTGTGTATGTGCAGGTTTAATAGACAGACACTCCAGGCTGAGGGGATCCGGTGCCTTTCATCATCATAAGCTCCGTATTGCAGCTTGTACTTAGGGAACATAAATGAATCGGTGCCCACACAAAAAGCAAGACTATTTCTATTACTAACTGGGGATCTCGTAACATTTACAGCGAGGCGAAAGTAAACGCAAGAGCCTGCACTACATCGCAGCTCCTTTTTATTCAATTAATGGACACCCTCTATCTATTGCTGAAGACAGGTTAAAAGAAGGTCAGCCCTCTATTTTATGCATGTCCAATATGAGTAATAAGGTTATTAATCCTCTCACGTGACCCAGAAGTAATGAATGTTCAGTTGCTCTGCCTTTAAATGAGAAGAGGAGACTGGCTAAGAACCGCGAGGCTTCAGCTACTGGCAGAGAGGAGGAGTGAAATGAACCAAACAAGAGGGTAGATAAGAGGATGACAGAAGGCTGCATTTCGGAGATATGAAACCAAAGACAAATGGAAACTTCATTTGTTATTTGTGAAATAGATAATGTTTCAAAGATGTTAATCTGCATCTGGAGAGCTGCATCAAAATACTAATAGGGATAGACAATCATGCTGATGACAAAACAATCTCCACTTGACTCCCTATCTCTTGACCGTACAGTGTATAACACAGCGTTCATCAGTAGATTAAGATTGCTCGGTCGTCAAGTGTAAATTATTCTGAGCATTTTTAAGACTTTAAACCTCTTCAATTTCCCCAGCCCCTCTTTGACCTATTTTTATCTTTAAAGGTCAATAGTTGAACAGTATATGCCACATAGAGGTGGTGTACATCAGGGTGTCATGTTGTTCTTGTCATTAAATTGTGATAAACCTTTTTTTTTTTGATCAGGTCTCTCAAATGCTGAAAGTCTATTGTGTATAAGGGCTGAGAACATCATGATGGAAGCATATGATGGCCATTTCCAATGCTCACGTGTGTCTCATAAGTTGTTGCAGCACATTTTTGGGTTGATACCATTTGTTACACAGATTTGGTGCTAAACTTAACCATTTTTTTACCAATCTAAAATTGATAAAAATGATCAATAATCCCTCCAAAATACCACATTAAGACACCAAGACCTTGAGGAACACCACAGAAAAAGCCATGCTGTGAAAAAAACTTTAACATTTAGAGATTTCTGCAAGAATTACATTTTTTTGGTGATTGGATGGCGAGCACTTCTGTTGTGGAAACTGCTCAGAATCCCCCTCATTGTCAATCTACCTAGGAAAGCTATACATCCTCTTGTCTTTGGTTTTAGTTTAAAGTTCTAGTTTTTGGTTTAAAGTTTCATGAGGCTGTGATTATCCTAGAAGTCATCACAGGTCATTTCATACAGTGAGGTCAAATTACAAAGAAATTGACTCACTTTATGCAATGGCTATGGGGACTAACATCATCACACATGAATATAGTTGAGCTCATTGACTCTGCAAGAGTCTCAGCTTTACAGTGATACCCAAATCCATGTAATTCCAAGACTGTTTAGGGACCTTAGTATGCAGAAATATTCAAATAATATACACCATGTTTAGAATAGGCGAACAAACTGCATGGTTTTTGCTCCAAATTGCATGGGATTATCATAAAGTGGGCATGTCGGTAAAGGGGAGACTATTGGGTACCCAGAGAATCCATTTTCATTCACATATCTTGAGTTGAGATGTCAAGGGACCCCTGTGAATATGGCCATGCCAGTTTTTCCCTCGCCCAAATTTGGAGTGTTATTTAGCTTCATTCCCGACAAGCTAGAATGACATTGTTGGTACCAATGGATGCCTCAGGTTATCTTTAAAACCCTGCTACCGCCTCTGAAAGACATAAATGTTGGCCGAGGACACCGACGTCCTGGTGGAGTTGAAGAGGTTTTAATACATGTTGGTTTCAAAATTGAGCTCAAGAACAAGAGAGAAAGTGAATTGTTTTGTCAGCCGTTGTCCCCAAGGCCAAGAATAAACTGTCAAACTCAATCATGCTGATGTTTTGGAGAATACTTAAATTATAGGAATTCCTACAAGGTTCTTGTTGCACTTCTTTCTACAGGAAGTGCATGTGTCATCAAAACTTGGTTTCAAATGTGCATTGTGCCGAGGCAATTTATCTCCAATAGCTTTCCATCACATTTTGCTTAAATCTATAAAGTAGTTTTTGAGATATCTTGCCCATTAACAGACAAAGAGATAAGCACATAAAACATAACCTCCTTGGCAGAGGTAAAAATGTAAAGTGTTTTTTATCATTTGAGTTTCTCTGTTTGAAGGCTCTATCACCTCAGTTGATGCTAATCTGCACCTCCCAAATGCTCCCACTACAGTCTTGACACAGTCCTCAGCGCCCCTGCGACATGATTAACGAATGACCTAACATATGACCTCCCATAACTGCCTGTATTAGCCACCCAGGCAGACCCTTGACATGGCCATGTGGGTGTCTTAGACGGAGGTGGTGGGGTGCTCCTCTGGGCAACTGTAGACCAAAACAGAGCCAGAGTGAAGTATTAATAATATTGTAATCAAGCGTCAAAACCGTGACATTATGCATGCACAGTGGGATCCCATCCCCTATCGTGGCTAAGCAGCATGTCAACTCCTCCCTTAGTGGAGCAGTGTGATGGGAATGGGAGCCACTGTCTGTTAGGATACAACAACAAGGTCAACTGCCGTTTAGCGGCGCAGCGTTCCTCGAATGCCAGTAAAACAGATCCCTTTGCCCAGGCTGCTGACCTTGTCTTGTTTAATGAAATGTAGTGACCATGCGTAACTTTGTAGCCTGTTAAATAGCCTGTGGACTCGCCTGCATATGAGCAATACCGACTGTGATTCCTGCCCAGCGGTCTGTGATACTAAACTGTATCACGGAACGGCCCGCGCCAGCGAGCGTGCATGAATAATGTCCATGAATTACAGGACTGGCTGATTGGAGAGATTTGAAATGTGGCATTGATAATAGATAGTGAAATATTACATAAATGTGAGTGATGCTGCCGGGAGAGACGGGGCGTTGCTCAACACTTTTCAGATTTCCATTCTTCTGCTGCAGTAACCAGTCTAATCAGATATGCTGACAGTGTTAAAGGCCACCAAAACATTGCTGCTTGCACTTGCATAATAATAGCGATAAGGGACTGATAATAACATCATAACACAGTGAATTCTCCCTCCCTCCTGTCTGCCCTCTTACTCACTCTCACATTGCATCTGCACTCCTTACACCTTTCCACACATATCAGGGCTGACTTAACTGCTGCTGAACATGAGCGTGCTTTGGCTCTGGAGAATGAACACTCATACTGACAACGGTCACGTGTGATGACTTGATGCAGTTTCAGACTAGAGGAAGCAATCCATGAAATAACGGAATCCGCACTGACAATTAATCCACTCCTAATTGGGTCAAAATGTGCCTCAGCAGACTGACTCTGGCTCTACATTGTCGGTTAGTGCAGCGCCCGTTTGGCCGATTGCTTGGCCTCCGGTATGGCTGCTCGCATGAGAACTGCTCATCCAAACAACTTCACACTCAACACTGCATTTTTTTGGATCCTCAGCAATATACACAACCCAGTGGCCAGAAAAAACTGTTGGCATTGTACGTTTCTGAAAACCATTTGGATATGTTGAATGTTGATGTTTCTGAACCAAAAATTTGTTTTATAAATATGTGTCATATAAGCCTCGTATCACGCTTGTAGAAACCTTAGACTGTATAAAATATGGACATAGTGTCCATTATGTCACCTATAGGTTTCTGAAGAGCCGTTGTGAAGCTCAAAGTGGGCGGCTCCGGCCATCCCCATCTTGGCAGTGATGACACACACTCCTGGCTAATCCAAAAATAGGCAAAGAGGTGGATCATCAGTGTGACGCAGCAGAGCAGTCAGCTAGCAGCTAGTGACCTGGTACGGCACCCACCTGTCACTCAAAGTGGCCAAACCCTCATTATGCCTAACTTTAAGCCTTAATATAATTTAAACAGATGAGTTATATAAAAATCCACCCCCCGTACAGTTGTCAAGAACGAGGAAATTAGCTATAGTGACCAAAACCATTTTTTTGTACCAGGCTGTAAACATGTTTATTTCTGCTGTAGAGTTGGGCATATTAACATGGGGGTCTATGGGGATGCACTCGCTTTTGGAGCCAGCCTTAAGTGGCCATTTGAAGAACTACAGTTTTTGGCACTTCAGTGTTGGCTCCATGTCTCAGCATTGGAGGTTGCCGCTTGGCAGAAATGCACAATGACATGTGTTTAATGTTGTAAAACAATTGGTTGGGTTTAGACAACTACTTGGTTGAAACTTGGTACTTTAAACTTTCTTATTTCTGTTCTTTCTTTTTTTTTCTACTTGGTTAGAAAAAAGATCATGGTTTGAGTTAAAATAATAATGTACTAATGTAATAACGTAACATAAAAATGTAACGTAACAACCGTAACAACATTACTAGCATAAATAAATATCTACCGCCCTTAGTGGACTTTCTTTCATAACGTTACATGTTACGTAACAAGCGCAGCATCATCACATAATGACTGCAAAGTCAACGTTTGCTTTTGGTTTCACACGGGACACGAACAGCGGCCTCCTGGGTGAAAATCCTTGTTAGTTTCATTCTTTATTTATTTAATAAATTCCTTTTAGTCTGAAACTTCTAGTTGAAGGGAGCCTGATCTTAGAGCCAGTCAAGGCTTTGCACCTGTTTTAATAGATATTTTGCAGAATGAGTAACCTTGTTCTACACTTCTTTTTGCCAATAATCCATATAGATATCATTTATGACTTATTTTAAATTGTACTGCCATCCATTTATTTGTTCAGATTAAAGAGCAGAATTGACAAGTTTTCGATCGCTGCCGTGGTATCCATCTCGGGGCTTCTGACCACCAGAGGCCTCACCTTCAGGTCAGCCGAGGTTAAGGCCCCGTGGTTTAGAGGTCCCTGTGCTCTGGCCCCTTTTGGCCTATTCAGTAATCCATCCTTCAATGTTCCCCTTTGGCATTATGGAAGCATAGTGGATGTATAGTTACTTAAACATGCAGTGAAACTCAATTTGCTTCACCTTAGGGAGCTGGTGACCCGAGCTAAAATAATTGTATTCATTATGGATTATGGATGGTTTCAATAGAGAGGTCTCACATTATGTTTTTTTTTTTCTGAGGATACAAGTCTGACCTTTGAAGACTGACACAGCTGAAATTTTGATTGAACACAAAATATCAACCATGAGCAGCTCCAGGCCTAAACTCCATCATGAGCAGGAGCAACAATATTAAGAGTCAATTATTAAATAAATCAGTTCCCAGTGGCAAGTGACAAGCTGCTATACTGCCGCTGATGCTGCCGTCACCTTCCCTCTCAGAGATGCGACTATTCCCACGACATGTGCCTCATCTCATTGCGACATTAACCTCGGAAAAGGACTAAAAAAATAAGTTTGAATGTAATGCAATTTAGCCTGCCATGTCAGTCTCCTCGACGGCTGCATCCATCATTGTCAGCAAAGGCTACATCAGTGCAGGCCCCGAGGTTTCGCCAAAGGATACTTGAATTGTGAATGTCTCACTCAGGTGTCTGAAATCATTGCGGGGAGGGAGAGACGAGGCTAAGTGAAAGTGGCAGGGAACACCATGCCCTGCTTATTTTGAACAAGGGACATCTTTGTGACTTGGAACAGTGATGATACAGACACACAGAGCTATGAAATACCCACAGATAGAAAAAGTTTGGATTCACTGTTGGCGTCACGAGAAACTTTCTAATATACTGTAGATGTCGAGGTAAGATTGCATATTATACCTGTATCATCCACTCAGTGAACAGGCTCATAGAAAGAAAAAAAAGGTCTGTTTGTGTTTTGTTTACTGATGACATTTAAGATAGCTAATGGCTAAAGCGTCCTGGTATTCGGTGGGAGGCTATTTAATCATATTTCATTAGCGCGGCTCATTAGGATCAGATGAAGGTCCGGATCAGGCATTTCAGAGGAGATTCCAGGCTGCTGAGTGATGTCTGCCTTCTCCCTCCACCCCCCAGCCTCCAACTTCAAGTAAAAATTGAGCTTTAAAAAAAGAGCACATCAAAGACTTTTTATCCGCCTTTCATCATGTGGAGGTTGGCAATTTCGCAAACCAGTCAATTAGAGCTTGTTAAAGCCATCACACTGAGGCTGATCCACACCCAGCCATTTAACACATCATTGTATACGGTGAGTTCTTTACTCATTTCAGTTTATGATGTTAGTATTGCCTTATTAGTATTGATCAAACGTTATTGTGTAAATGTATCCCACATTAGCTTGGCTTCCATGGCGATAATTATAAAAGGGCATGTCAGGATTATTGTCACAATCTGATTTAATGACACAGCAAAACAGAATATTCCTTCACAATTATGATGTCTTAGTTTTCATGACAGAATGTCATAATCTTGCATCCAGACAAAAAAAAAAAAAATGCTCCAAACAATAGATGGATGAAATGATCAAGCATTTGATTTGCATGGGATTAGTATTATCAGGGGACATCTGTCCTACCCCCGAAAAATGTGGTTGATTTACAAATTAAAGGCGTGGAAGCTCCTCATAGGATTATATTTATCAACTCTCCGTGATTATTATAAATCACTTGATCACCTCAGGGAATATTAGCCCTCTGCGTATTCAGAGTCTCTCTTCGGGAATTTGAGCTGTACACCATTAGGCAAAACAAATACCACATTCTTAGTGATTTATATATAGCCCAAAACTGAAACAAACTTTAAAAGAATTGTTGTTGTTTTTTAAGGTGGAGTAGAATGGTTTATGACATTTTTTAGTTTTTATCCCCCAAAATGGATAGAGCATTCAACCTTGTATTTCACTGCGGTTGTCCCCTCACGGAGCCAGTCTGAGTCGTCCCTTTGAAGAATGTTAATGTGCTCTCTGCTGGTTCATCAATTTCTGGGACTTTCGTCTTATATTGGTTCCACCTTGAACTGGTTCCTTGGCCCACTGCGAGACATGGGGGAAGATTAATGCCACTCCTTTGAAATCTCAGTCACAAAGCGGCAGCACCAGCTCACCCATGAAAATAAATCTCGGGTTTGCCATCTGTCACCGCGTTGACTAATATCCAGGTCCAAAATCTAGCCTTGATTTTATCCAAATTGAAGGGAGAAGGAGGGATAGTGAGCGGGCTGGGATGATAGCCCCCCCTGTGCAACAAGTAGTGTTTTGGTTGCCTAGGCCAAAGTCAACATATTTGATGAGACAAGTTGCTGCTTGGTTTCAAAGCGTTTTCATTTGGATGCTTCTCTATTCCCAGAAAAAAAGTCGAATGTAATACATACGCCTGCCAGTGAGGGAGAAAATTCAAGGCGCCACCATCTTATATAAAGACAAGTCTTGTTAACACTTGAGCAAAGTGTGATTCAAAGTGTAAGCTCTATGTATATACTGCACGGATGCTTGTTACATTAGAATCAAACATGTATTCTTATGAAATCAATAAGCTCCAGGCAAGGCGTGTTGTCCAGGAAAGTGTTGTCCTTTGAGACCAAAGTATATTATTAGATTTCCCATTCCTATATAGGGAAATATACCGTATGTGCATTGATGATGCAAATTAATGAGCTTTAAACCCAGTGGGCTTTGCAGCCAATGTAATTAACGTGCAATTACAGCACGTTATTTATCCTAAGAGACGTACAGAAGACTACTTTGAGAACGAAGTGTGTGTAAAAAATTATATATATGTTAATTTATTCTGCCAGGTGTCTATTTTATAAACATGATGAGATGCAAATTTATGTCACAAATAAATCAACTGCAGCATGAGACATCAAAGAAGTGCGTAAGAAAGTTGCTCTTGCCTCCATATGTTTCAGGAGCTTTAAACGCGAGCAGAATTTTGAAGCTGTCTCCTTGTCCTGCTGCTTGTTTTGGTTACTTCCAAGGTGCATGATGATATCGTACTGCAGAGGGAAAGACAGTCTTTATTTCACTGCTGGGGGTGCACATTACAGACCACTGGAAAGCCAGCTGCTGACAGTTTTATGGATCCACGTGAAGGTTCCCTGCAAACCAAGGTGAACTGAGGTTTATTTGCCCATAGAAGTGAATGGCTGTGATGTCAAACGGAAGTCTTAAATGTGCACAATGTTTGTCTGCAGATCCTTGGAGAGATCCGTGTTGCTTTTAGACTAGAATCTAATAATCTTCAAATATAGCCTTACCCACAGCGTGTGTGTGTATGTGTGTGTATGTGTGAAATTACAGCATGTACCTGTAAGTTAGTATCTCTTTGCAGCTTGTAGGCTTTCAGTTGTTCCATCATAAATATTCAAATCTACACTGCTATGTTAATGTGTCACATGTGATAATGAGCGCGCATGTGAGTGTAATTTGCCTGTGAACCCATACAAACATTTAGTACTGTAATGCATGTGAAGTGTATGCTGATTCACACAGTCGGGGCGCTTTGAAGTATTACGTTGCATGTGATGTGTCCATTCACGCAAACAAATCCACACACATTTCCCCTGCAAGTAGCAATGCTCTTAATTATTCAGGAGGGAACATTGATTACATGAATTAGCAAACAAAGGCATGGCTCTGAAAGTAGCAGTATTGTAGTGTTGAATGCTTGTTGAGAGGAGTAACTAAGTGTATATCACTGCTTATCAAGGTCCTACATACTCATTACACTATACGCACCTGCCTGGTGTAATTTTCCAGTGAGTGCTGGTATCAGTTTTGAGGAATTTAAGGTAATTTAATGCATCATTTAATGTGTTGCTTTGTTTGTTTTTGTATTGTTTTTTTATACTTTACTGCAGGAGTGTAGGAGTTAACATATACATTTGCTTACTATTGATGTTGTTCATACGTACAGCATTCCTACAATGTTTATGTATTTAAAGGAACGGTCACATAATATGCGGAATGTTCATCAAAGCTGAACTTCATGCAAATCCGAAGACACAAATTTACCTTGCAACCGGAAGCAAATGTTTTTCCGCCCTTTCGCTCGCATAGAATGGAAGTGAACAGGAAGCGAATGTTAATTTTTTTACGCATGTGTAACAATGTGTTTATAGTGAAAAAGCAATAATGATAGTGAAATAGAAATAATATAGTATAATATTTTACTTTTGGGAAAAAAAATAAAGAAAGAAAATAATAAGAATAAAAAGAAGGAAAAGATTAATAGTAAAAATGTAATACAATTTAAAAAGAAACGAAGCTTTAGCATAACGGTGCACATATGTACACATAGACCATATACATATATACACATATTAACACATCTGTATATACACAGAAAAAAAAAAAAAACTTCTCTGACTTCTGAAATTGCTGAATTCGTAAATATTATTTAATTATGATACTTGTATTTAATCAATTTGTTTCACAGTTGTAAATAATATTGTCCTTGATTTAAGTTCTTTTGTTTTTCCATTTCTAAAATGAAGATGAAGTGTGTTCACAGTTTTTATTTAATCATAAATCTTGTTAGAAGGTGCAGCTCTTGATTGCCTTCTTTGTTTTGGAAATTGTTAATATAGTTTCTAATTTGTAAATATGTATAAAAATGTGACTGTGCTAAATTAATTCTATTTGATATGGCTTTAAAGGAATTATCAACACTCTTAATTTGTATTTGTGAATATATTTGCAGTCAAACTTTTAACACATTATCCGTTTTGTTTGGTTTAAATTGAAGGTCCCATGCCATTTCTCTGAGGTAAAATAATGCGTTGTTTATTTTATGTTTTTTACAAAGTTGTTTCCACTTATATGGAGTGTTATTAGTCCGTCTGTTTTGTCCTTTTAGTTGTGCGGTATCTTTCTAATCTATAAAGGCTGTCTTATCTATAAATGTAGCATTGTTGAAATGAAAACTCTTTTTTCTTGTTTATTCTCGGGGAATCAATGTAGCATCGCTTGGTTCTCGAGATAATACAAGATTGTGACAGAAGTGTTTTCTATCAGAAAGCTATCCAAACAATTTTAGATCCAGGAGCGAAATTGAGCTATTGGAGGCATGTGTCTGTGTCTGAATGTGTGGGCAGGGTTACACTGAATCGTGTCTCACACAGTCTGGCTCTTCATTTTCCTGCAATAGTTTGTAATTCCTTAATAGTCCCTGATGACTTTAAGCACTAAATTGCATAGAGAAACTCTACTGAAACTCTCCACCCAAAAAAAACATGTTGCAAACTTAATGGCAGCACATAAAGTAGAATCAGGCTCATAAATACCCAGCAACATGTCAGCACAGACTTACGCCATGGCACTTCAGCTCTTGTAGATTTACAAGACATTAGCAAGCATACTATGACGGTCTTAGGAATTAAATGAGTGATTAAAGAGAGTTTAGTAATCCAAATTTCACACATATGAGTATTTCTGAAGTGATGTCTCAGAGTAGCCTGAGGGACCAGATGGTGAATACCATTTTAACGGTGGAGAGGGAGAAAATAAGCTCGCAGCAGTCCCAGTTTACTTTAATTTAATTTTGCATGTCGCGTGAATTGCCTTTAGTTCCGTATAGAGTTTATTAAAGGGGACATAACATGCTCATTTTCAGTTTCATGGTTGTATTTTATGTTTCTACTAGAACATGTTTACACCCTTTAATGTTCAAAAAACACATTATTTGTTCTCATACCGTCTGTGTGAATATACCTGTCTCTTTAAGACCCCTCCTGAAAAAGCCCAGTCTGATCTGATTGGCTTACGAGAAAAATATGATGCACCTTCGCAAAGGTAGTTCTCAAACTGTGGGCGTTAGATTCTAATGAGCCTGCATGTGACACAGGAAGGGGAGCCACATGTTTTCTGATCTGACTTGGTTGTCTCATTTCACAGTTTGTGGACATAGAGGACATTTTGTTTGCTTCACATCAAATGTATGATATTATTTCAAAGTACCATAGTAGTTTTTGAGAGTCGCGCTATTGCAATTAAACTAGGGCTGTCAGAGTTAACCTGATAATGACACGTTAACGTAAATTTGTTTTAACACCACTAATTCTTTAAAGCGTTAACGCAATTGATCTTGCGGAGGTTGCTATAGACTGCTAGACTGAAGACACTGGCATCATATGAAACTAGAAAACCTAAAGGACTCCATTGGTACCAACCATGTCATACCAGCTTGTCGCGAAGGAGGTTAAATAACGCTCCAAACTTGCGCTAAATTTTGGCGAGGAAAAACTGTCATAGCCACGAGTCTCCCCTTTACAGACATGCCCACTTTATGATCATCACATGCAGTTTGGGGCAAGTCATAGTCAAGTCAGCACACTGACACACTGACAGCTGTTGTTGCCTGTTGGGCTGCAGTTTGCCATGTTATGATTTGAGCATATTGTTTTATGCTGAACGCAGTATCTGTGAGGGTTTCTGGACACTATTTGTCATTATTGTGTATTGTTAATTGATTTCCAATAATACATATATACACACATTAGCATAAAGCAAGCATATTTGGCAATCCCCATGTTGATAAGAGTATCAATACTTCCCTCCAGGGTGCATTTTGAACAGATATATAAAATGTGCAATTCATTTGTGATTAATCACGATTAATCATGGACAATCATGCAATTAATCGCAATTAAATATTTTAATCAATTGAGAGCCTTAAATTATACTTAATTATAGAAGAGAGACCTCAGCGTGAGATCTATTTCAGTGTAATAGAATGAGTAAAAACAATTCTGTTTAATATTGTGTGTGAGAAAAAAAAAGGCTTGTCAGCTTGTTTGCATCTTTAAATAGGACGTGATCATTTCTATTTTTTTTCTGCAATGTTAACCAGGTTTTTTTTGTGAAAGAAAAGCTGCAACTCATGTGTTTTTCTGGTTAAATCAAGGTCAATTAAATATATAAATACATACATTACAGTTCGCAGGTGTCACACATTGTAGTTATGTCCCGGAGAGCTGTCAGAGATGTTCAGGTGTTCAAAAGACCTTTTGATACAGGTGGGAATACTATACATTTCAGAGGGACCCTGTCACCCCTCCGATCCCTTGTATTTAACAAAGGACAAAGTAGCAATCGACAGCTAATAGGCAATAAACCACATGCACATTGTATGAAATATTGCATCTGATTTCCCCACACGTAATGCCACAGGTACGCAGGAATTCTACTATTTAGCACCTCAGGACTCAACTATATGGCTGTTTGAATTGACGTTAGACAGATGGCAGCATTACTCATTTATTCCACTTTATCTATTTAACACCAAAGACAAAGGAAAGTCACTCTGGCAGTTAAAGGAAACCACTTTCAATTTCAAAAGGAGGCATGTGGACACCTGCAATTAGTTGTATGTCTGTGCTTCCAGCTATTGTGAATAATACCTTTCTACTTAATCAGCTAAAACAACCAAATTAATTTCTGCCATGCAGGAGGGCAGAAATCATTTCTTCCATTTCCCACCTGCCACAGGTGCGTGGTTTGCTGAGTCGTAGCCTTTTCCTCACGACACCATTCATCTTCCGCCGGTGTGAAGGTTAAGGACCCGCTCACCTGACCACCACGTATTATTGATTGCGGCGTAACGCTGTGCGATTGTGTGAGAATGCATGTCACACTTTGGCTGCACACCACTGGTTCAGCTGGCGTAGTGTGAAAACATTTACAGTCTAAGGGCCCGCTGGGAGCCTCGCTTTACAGTGCTGGCTTCATTTCCTTCTTATTTTTGAATGGAGCCGGAGGAGAGAGAGAGAGAGAGAGAGAGAGAGGTGCTCAGACAGCAAGCAAAATGCAATTTGTTTCGTCAAATCTGATATTTATGGGTGACTGTCCACATTGTGTTTTACAAGTGACCAGATTGGGTTTGTGAGTTCCAACAGTATATTGTGCTGTCATTGCCACAATAACAATGTAAATGTGCAGATACATTCTGTGTTCGACAACCTGGTCTGAAGAAACCAGTAACAAGGGAGTACACTGTAGCTGTTGTTTATATTGTGTCCATGCTGCAACGTGATCTCATCCCCACTTATATGTTACTGCTTGAGCAGAGGCCTCCGGCATCAACCTGGGCTGGCGTGTCCATATAGGTGCACCAGACAATTGCCTAAGGCGTCACTTTGGCAAGGGCAGCTAAATGTGGGCCGACTATTCATCATAAGCAAAATAACAATAATAATATACTACTAAAAAGTAAGCAATAGCAGTAGCTGCAGGTCGACAGCACAGAGAGGAACGCTGCCTGTCAGACTGGACCAATCTAATACTTTTAATACTAATGAGGGGGGATACAAGCAGACACTCCCAACTGGACTGATCCTAATTTTTGTTGAAATCCGATTGGTTCAGTCATTTTCATCGTGAACGTGACAAACTGAGACTAGTGTTCCAGTTCACCTCAGCTTGCCTGGCTGTTCTTTTTTGATTCAGTGCATTGATGATGTCATGCTTACACAAACTGAGGAGGTGTCATCCACTATAAAGTTCCTTGAAGGTCTTCAGCATCATCAAATTCTCTTTAAACCACAAAAAAACGTATTAGTGTTTAAATTACTGCCCAAAAATCTTCAGGCACTCACTTAAAAGGTCTCTCTGTCCCAAAGTCTCAGGATGAATTTCTGTCCCAGTCTATCCTTGTTGCATATATAGAGGGGCGGCATAGTTATCTTTCCAGCTAGAGCTGCAGAAGTGCATGCACCGGGCCTAGGCATCACTATAGGCCTAATGATGCCAGGGGCATTGTATCTTGACACAGAAGGTCCTCGCATGGTTAACGTTGCGAAACAGTGGTTTGAAAAAACATCATGGTTCGCCTTAAAATAAGTACGCTTTTAATAAAATGTAATCTATGAGGCATAACGCCATGTGACTCAGTGGCGTATCACGTATATCTCCAATAGTATATCTGTTCTCACTCTGGCTCTTGTTCATGTATTGTAATCTCCATGACATGTGATGTAAAATACACAGTTGCCAGTTTATTAGGTAGGTTTCAATTCTTTGTTAAACCACCTGCAGCTTAAATCATAGTATTATTGTTCCTCTGTTTAGATTTCTCAATCAACATTATGTATATATAAATATGCCATAACATTACGTGTGAGCCATCTGTCAACATATGAAGGAGTGTCGGTTATTCCCTAAGAGCGTAGCATGTCTGTAATGATAACAGTGTCAAGTACCAGGAAAAAAAAAAAAAAAAACTTTTACCAAAACAGCGGCATGCTTCAAATGGGTTCTTTATAGTCGCTTAGCAACAACAAGAGCCATAACCGTGACTTCCGACATACAACCTATTAGCACTGCCGGCTAAAAAGTGGCACCCTGCAGGCACAACTGTTCCAGGAGTGGCTGTGAGAGGTCGAGGCCAATTAATGCAGTTAATAAGGATTCTATAAATTGTGTGAAAGATAAAAAAAGGGTGAAGGGGTAAAGGAAATAAGAGGAGAGGGATAGATGGACGAATGGATAGATGGATGGATAGGGTTCATCATTCGCTGTGTGCTCTGTATTACCCTCTTCATAATCATGCTTTTCATTCAGGGCCACATTACCATGGCACACACCCTACAGGCTGTCTGATTTCTCAAAGGGCCTTTGCATATTGAATCAAATCAAGTGAAACAGAGCCAGCACAACTTAATGGGAAATGTTGCTCCTCCCGACAGGCAGAAAGGCGCTGTCATCATTTTAGCACATCAGAGAGTCTTCTGTATGACCACAGAATTCACCCAATCACTCAATCCAAAATTGACTAAACATGCAGACAAATGTTATTGCTGATTTGAATATAAAAGCAGATGAAAATGATTATAACTGGTTTCTCACAGCAGTCGTTTGAAATGAGAGGCGTCCTCCTGATTCTTTGTGCTCTCAGATGTTTGTCGCTGCGCCGCTGTGCAATTAATAGCGAGGAGGAGAGAATATGAAGGCCTTACTGGGACAAACACAGGCTTTGTTCCACTTTCTCTCACTATTCTTATCTAACTACGGGTCGTTTGAATAACTTGCCAAGCAGCAGAGGAACACCTCACCCTTGGATATTTTTACACAAGATGTCCCCACTTCCCCTCAACCTCTTAGTGATTTCCTACATGTCCCTGAATGACCGGTGATTTGCTTTAAAGCTACCCCTTGGATGGACACAGGCTGTTCTCATGCACTGCTCGTAGCTATACCTACAAAAAGTAATGCCCTGTAATTCGTATCTATCCCTCAAAATCAATTTGTATGTAATCCATATAATTGTAAACCAGGCAGCACAAAGAGCGGGAAACTGCGTAGCAAGGAAGTCAGGGTGGATAGGTGGGTCCAAAAACACCAGACTTTCACCCAGGAGACCGCTGTTCGTGTGCCGTGTGAAACCAAAGTTGATTTATTTGTCACGTAACATCCGTAGGATACTTAAGTAATGCCATTTCTGTAGTTATTTTAACCCACATCATGATCTTGTTCTAAAACTAAACAAGTAGTTTTGTTGTCTAAACCTAGCCAAGTTCTCTATGAAGACGGAACTTTATTTTGAAATGCATGTAACAAGTGAAAATTGACGTATTTTGCAGTCCTAAAACCCGGAAATGAGTTAGCATTTCAACACTTCCGGTTCCCTTGTCTGGAAGTCAATGGGGTTATTGAATGGGTTTTTAGTTAGATGCCTGAAATAAGGTCTGTGCACAAACACAAACTGAAGAGATTTTAACATGTTATTCTATAATATAAAATATATCAATAAATATGCCACTTTGAATTTTGAAGCCTTTATGTTTCTTAAAAAATGCAGTTGCTAACAAGAGGCTACTAAACGTCATCCGCCGCCTCGTCCGCCTTTACAGTACAGCCTTGTTGTGTATACTAGTAGTATACTATCATAAACGTATAAATGTTTGTTTGTGACAGAGCTTATTTTCTGCAATAATCCAAAGCCCAATAGAAAAATTGCATTGGCTTTTTGTCGAGGGAACCAGGGCGATACTAACTTTCTGGTTGGCCGACAAAAATACATCATCCTTACAGCACTCAATTTGTAGAAGAATGCATGACAAATAAGGGAAACCTTTTTGTAAGATATCATACAAGCTATTGCATGACACCATGTATTGAGGTTTGGGTTAAGCCACCCACACGATCAGCGGTTAAATCGCTCTGTGTTGGCTGTGCCATTGTTTTCCTGTGGGGAGAGCGTCCCTTGGCGTGGCGCTCCGCTCAAAGTTCAAATTATTTCACCTTTGACCCTGGTTGCTGCTGACCCTTCAAAAGGCAGCTAGTGAGATATCAGCTGCAACTTTTGTCGTTGCCTAAAAACAGTGGATGGTGTTCCTCACGCCCTTTTTGATGACATATTATACCTGTGCTGCACTTTGCCTCTGCGAGGCTCAGTGCCCTACCTTGCAGTGAGCAAAGAGCACATCTCTTATCATGTGAAAGCAGCTTTATATGTTTCAGAGAAGAGTTTAAAATGCAACATTTCTTTTCACTGCATTCTGGTCTATTGAGGCTTCTTACGCTCTGCCTCTTTTAATCTGTTTTTCTCTTTGTGTCTGACTTAGAGCTCAGTGCAATATGGCGAGTCTTCAGTACAAAGAAGTGCTTGCTCTCTGTCCCATCGCTGTTTTTCCAAGTGTCTTATGGTGAATATTTCCTTCACATGCAACGACAACAAACGACTTAAATGGACCAAAGTCGAGATGGAATTTTATTCATTCAGACAGTGTGTAAGAGCTCTCCTGACATGTAAAGGCATGCGGCAAAGCCCAGTTATAAGGACTGAATATAAAATGTGAGTTATGAAAGGAGAAGTTGCCTTTTGTGGTGATATTTCTCACTTGCTGCCATGAAACACAGTCAATACTAATGCTGTTTTTTTTTCCTGACAGTAAGGCAGACGGCAACTGTGTCCATAATTGTTTAGCTAGAATCAAATGAATTGAGCAATTAATCAAGTAAGTGAGTTATTTTTGGGTATAATTATAATATTAAATTCAACAGGGAAGAGGGCTGATATATCTGTAGTACCAAGCACTGCAAAAATCAATATGAATGAAGTCTTAAAATCATAATTATCTCACCCCGCGATAACATCTCATACTATTTAAAGATTTAGAATTTAAGTGGGAATAAATGACTTTCTGAGATGCATGCTGCTTTGGCGCTCACTATTTCCCCTTTATCATCCCACTCTCATAGGTCGTGCCCTTTGCTTGCGCTACATACCGCCAGTCAAGCAAACAAGAGACAGAAAGCACTAGACTCCCCTGCATGGGCTAAAATACTGATTCATCGCGTTTACAATAGCATTTCAAACATGCTCTTTGCATTTAGCCTGTACAGTCATTGGCAGACATTACATCACCCGTTGGCATGGCAACAGCACAGACATGCAATCGCTAACTACTACCACTGTCACATTTTTTAGTCCAATTACTATAGATGCCACAGCAGGCTAATAACATGGTAAGTTTCAACGTTGTTCATTCCGACCGTCTTTCATGGCGGCGTTTTCTAGTCACGACGCAGAATGCATTTGTCACTCAAGGCAAAGATCAGGACTGAAGAACATCTACGACGCCGTTGAGATGCTCCAGTGTTTCTTTCTTTTCTTTTGCTGGCTCGCCTCCACTTTCTTTGCTCCTTCAGTTCCAATGGGCGACATCAAATATGTGTTTGTATGCGGGGGAGTCAAAAATCTATACCATGTTCAGACCTGCAAATGTGGTTTCATTGTAGTCTAGAAAGATTGGATTCCAGACGACCTCTCTTGTTTAGCTACTCACGTTGTGTGTGTGGTAAAAGTCGGAGGCCTGTCTGAACATAGGTTTTCTGAGTTATCTATCTGAAGTGGCTTCTGTCGCTTTCTGAATTCAAATTCTTGAGAGAGGGACTTAAAAAGTTTTCTCTCACTGTGTCTTCTGTTTCACTCTCTGGCTCTAGCTTATCTTCCCCCCCCTCCGCCCCCCTCTACGCTACTCCCTGCTGTGTTCTTCAACATTGGCATCTGTGTCTCCGCGGCAGGGTCGACGGATCAGCACGGCCGCCGCGGTGGCGGTCACAGCAAAGCTGCGAGCTCCATGTCAATAAGACCTCAGCTCAGCGTCGAGGCCCCAGGCTGTCAGAGCGCAAGTCTCATCAGACCACATTGGGACCAGAGAAAAAACCTCAGCAGCGCATGCAGATGTGCTCTGGTTAGCTCTGCAGTCGTGTGGTTTGTGTGCAGAAAACAGACCGATTATGGTGATTCTGAAAGCTCGTTGCACCAGAGTGGTCCCACAGAACTAAATCATCACATGCTGACAAAATTACAGCAAACGGTGGACGCTCAGATGATTTAAGGTGCGATTTTTCAGACAGTCAGAGAGACAGAGGGCCTGTTTGCCTTCTAGACCTGTTTATGGTGCAGACACAGATCACAAAAGGACAAATCGATGCAGAGCTACTCACCGACTCCTATTACCCTAACAGGAGAATGATGATGGGGATCACCTCCTCTGCCACATGACCCCAGTGAGGGTCGCGTCTGCCGGCCACATCAGACACTCATTTTCTCATTTTTCACTAGCTGGGTAATCCAACCTCCCCACTACTGTGGCCTGCGCTGATTTACAAACATAAGTTGGTTTCTTAAGAATAAAATTTAAAAAACAGTGAAGTCCTTGGTATCGGATGGCAGTATGGAAAACATCCGAGGCACTCTGATTGTGAAATAGAAATCCTTTATTAAGACATGGATAATACCCACCACCAACCATAAGTTGGTTTCTTATTGGGATGTGTTTGTTTACTGTGCATAATCATTACTTAGTCTACTCTTTCCATTCAAATTTGAAATAGTTGTATGTGTATGGAAGTCACGGACAAATGGTGTCATCATGATGATTGGGGCGCCATATGAATGATTTGATGTTGAAGGACCAGGCAGCACCCTCCGAGTCTGAAAAGTGAAGCCAATGCTGAAGTGCCTTAAACTTGCATTCTTTCTAACAGCCAGCAGGGGGCGACTCCTCTGGTTGCAAAGATTATACAGAAGTCTATGAGACACTGAGCCTACTTCTCTCTTGATTTATTACCTCAGTAAACATTGTAAACATGAGTTTATGGTCTCAATCGCTAGTTTCAAGTCTTCTTCAACACAGCATGATGTTCATTTAGTAAATTATGGTCCCATTTAGAGTCAAATAGACCATAAAGCAGGGGATGCTTTAGGGCGGGGCTACCTTGTGATTAACAGGTCGCTACCAAGGCATTGTCCAGTCTGGGAGTTGTCTGTGTTTTCGTCTTACAACTTTAACCCTTTCACAGTGTGTTTTCAGTTCATGAAAGTTAATTATAACGTTATTGGTCGCCTAAAAATGTCTTATTCAGCGTTTCGGTTGTGTCAGTGACACTCTCTTGAGTCACTGCTGGTTCCAAAAAAACAACAAATGAAAACCCATAATCCACAAACCAATGGGAATGTCACAGTGACTATGTCCACTTTTTATATTCAGTCTATGCACTGTACATAGAGTCACAGCATCATGGTTATTATATTCCTAATGAACTGACATTCTCCACTATCCCTTATTATACTGATGTTTGTTGTCTTCATATCATACAGGAAAAACAACAATCTCAAATTGCATATCTTTTTTTTCTAAACAAACAAATAGTCCTTCTCAAACTATGACATTGTACTCTCACTTATCCTGAAAATAACAATACAAGGGTCGCCTAGCTAGTGACTACAGCTTGTAAACTGACTGTGTTTTTGCTCGGTTTTCACTGCTTGGTTTCAAAGGTTTATTAAGAGACAAAGTATAGAATGTACTTCTCCAGTATTTCATAACGCCTCTTGTTTGGAGCCTCTCTTTAGCAAAAGACTCAGAGTATTTATTTGTTTCCCCTCCTTACAAGCACAAGCAAATAGAGAAGCAAGACAATAGTACAGAGGCAGTAACAGGAAAGTCATTAGCAACGTCGGAGACTAGAGCCAACAATGTGTGCGGAGCATACCAAGAGGAGAGCTCTTGATTTAACAAACTGTAAACACAGCAGCTTGTGGCTTCTGTGTTGTGGCATGAGATGGCATCTATCAGTAGGAGCTGAATTAATAGAACAATCCCACAGCACAACTGCTCTCATTTAGAGACATCCTACTGAGTTCATAGCATGCATCTCTGCAGCACAAACAATCCCTCTCTCTCTCTCTCTCTCACACACACACACACACACGCAGGCAAACACAAATGTTCAGAGTGCTAGCATTGTCGTAGGTCCTGGGGCTAAGAAGCTTTCTGATTTACTTTGGTAATCCCAGCTGTAAATCCCCTTATGACTGCCAGTGTGCACTCCTGATGCTAAATAAGAGAACTGAGCGGTAAAAATATAATTACTCGAAATCTTTATTTCGTTTGGAGGCAATTAGCAATGTAACATTACAACCTTGGGAAGATTTGTTTTTGTGCCAGCAATCTGAAATGAAGTAATATTTACTGTACATTTAAGGGCTTAGCAGTGCCTGCTAACCATAACCAATTACACATGATTAGCAATGTTGTGCTTGCAATATAAATGCCACTGTGACTGCTACTGAGCAATCTAATTACTGTATGACTTTTTTTTTTTTTTAAAAGTCATTTTTTTGCACTAAAATATATTTGTTTTTCATTTAAAAAATAGAAAATTACCAAACAAAAGAATGTTCATGGGTGGTAAATGATAATGATAATGAATCCTCAAAGAACAGGGCTGCTGAGAGGTTTAGTCGCTATTTGGAACAAGGGAACATACTTTATCCTGGTAAGAGTTACCTCACCCCTGGAAGGGACAGACAGGCTTGCATGTAGGAAATTGTAACTCTGAGGTCAAGTTGAACACAATGCACTACAGCTACAGTATGTGCTCCACAGTAGGCAGAAAAAAAATGGCTTTCATTAAGTTACACTGAAGTTTATACATCAGTGATGATAAGCTCTCCGAGGGGCCCGCCGTCTCACCAGCCGCGAGATTGAAGTGTCCCATCTCCCACAATATGAGGAACGAAATGAGATATTCTATTCATTTTCTGCAGATTCATATGTAAAAGTAAATTAACTCAGAGGGTAAAGAAAAGGCAAAGTGACAGGCGAGTGCAGGGATTTCTAATGTTGTGTATCATGAACACATATGTGGTATACTGGCATGGGATCGCAAGCGGTGCAGGTGCCTGAACAGTCTGCTCATGGCTACACAGTGGAGCTTAATAATGAGCGTTATTACAAAGACCAGATGTTCGGCTCGTAATCCATCCTCTAATTTGATTAGCAAATTGTCAATACAAAGTCAGGCTCTTTAGGGAGACTAGATCGAGTCGCATCAAGCTCTAATTTAGCTGTCTGGTAACCAACGCAGCTTGTAGCAGCGGGGGGCACTGGGTCATGAGTGTTTGCCAGCTTGTTCAACCCTTTTAGAGCAAATTTCAAGCATATGCCATACAGTGGTGCTCTTGTCATCTAAATATTAGAAGAGAGGTGTCGTTACCTCTGCCTCTACCTCATGCGAACCCCATGCTGAGAACGAACAGCGGTTACCATGGATGCTCGTGAAAGTGACTGTCCCGCGATCAATTACACTACGAGGCTTTTACTGAGAGGAGGAAATGCCACAATTGAAGCAGGGGCGCCTTGAGATGCCGGTTCCACGTTTAATTTTTAACCAATTAAATCGAATTGACTTTGCTCCGGTTTGACTGTCAGTTACACACAGCTTGCATTGGATCTTCATCAGCGGGAATTGCACTTCAAAGGAGTGAAGGATGCGCCGTGACAGCTCAGGACATGGGTAGCGTGTATGCAAAATGCAGTAGTGGGGAGCAAAATAAGAAAAAAAACACAGCGTGGAGGCAAGATGCAAGATGAGGCTAAAAATCTGGTTTCACACTCGCTCGCGTTCATCATCAGAGAAAGAAAGAGGCGTATCTGACAGGCTCTAAGTGGTTAAAGCAATCTTAACAAGCCAGCTTTTTGGGAAAAAAAATACAAAATGTTAAAACACTTGGCTGCCATTTGGACATAGTGAATTAGTAGCATCTCAATTACACTCTCCAGCTCTGCAAAATAGAAGATGGATGGCTGTATCTAGAAGCTTTATGACTCAGTTTTGCAGTTTCGAAGGATGACAACAGGGTCTTTTCTGTGTCAGGAAAACACACTGCTCCCTATCCAAGTTTGTTGTTCCCATAGTAGCTTCACATAAACCACGTCTGACTGGAGAAGGCTGGGTTGAATTGATAGAGCCGGGGGTATTTATCGGTCCAGATTCACGACCTGTCATCTGCGGATCACTTTTCAGGGTGAAGGTGTTGGACCGGACTGTGCTCCTTTTAATTTACACTGCATCAGCGCGCCGCGTTGCAGAAGAGAAATGTCACCAATATTCCTGATGTGCTGTAAATCCTAAAGCTTCTTAAGTATGCGGTCCCAATTCTCCGGGGCCATGAAGGACAACAACATTCAAAACTTAACTTTTGTGATTGAAGAAGTAAACAAGTGGACCTAACTGTGAAGCTAAGAGTATTGAATCTTTAGGGTTTAAAGGAACAGTCTAGCGGTGAGGTTGCAGAATACAATTTCTCCGATGTTCCAAGCGTGTAGGAGAACTACAGTGGCCGACGCAAAAACACAAATGGCACTCTCTAGAGCCAGTTGTTGTAAGAGTAGAGTACTTAGAGTGTGTGTGTGTGTATGTGGGAAGTGAGTGGTGAAGCAAGAGAGAGAGAGAGCGGCGGCGATGGGATTGAGTAACGTTATTGACTCCAGCCCAAGCAGGAAAAGTTAAAAGTGTTTGGTTTGTCCGTTCTGGGCTACTGTTGACACATTGTGGTGCAACATGGACTCCATGGAAAGTATGTAGATATAAACGGCTAATTTTAAGGTGACAAGAAACAAAAATTCTTATTTTCAGGTGATTAAACATTAAAGAAAACATACTTATTAATATTGTGTTCTATTTATGACAATAGACCCCCCTAATTGTTACACATTTAGGTGTTTATTTTACTACTTTGTCTATTTGCATCTGTAGATGTATCCTAAATTCACCAAAAGTTATTATTAGACAATGTCTTATTTACATATTTAAACATACATTTTCAGAAAACTTGAGATAGAACAAATACTTGTCTTAATATAAGTAATCAACTGGGGAAGTTTCATGGCAATATCTGTTAGTTTTTTTAGTTGTTTTACCTTATTCACTTGGGGTGTCTCCCTTAATTGTATGTAAATGACTGTTTCGTAGTAAGCATACCAATGGGACTGTCAGCCTTTAGTTATGCAGTGGGGAAGGTTTGAATTGGAAGACAATGGAAAGAAAAATGGTCTCTGAAGAAAATTGGAAAGGTTGGCAAAGTTATTGCACAGAGTGTGACCCTTATCTTTACTCAGAAAATCATTTCAGGTGTCTTATCAACATCCTTTTCATTCATTCATCATTTCCTGTCAGCTGTGCACGCACTATGAATATACCGGATTAGTTTACCTGGTGCCTATATTTGATAATGTGCAGCAGTTCATATAGGGGGGTAATGAATTTTGCAGGGAATCTATAACAAAGGCATCATATTGGATTATGTGAACATGGATGGAAAATGAAATCTTTATTTTCATTTACCTAGCAGCCCGGAGTTAACAGACTGTTTTACAAGTTAATGTGGGAAATGACTTTGTTAAGGCTGACAGCTCTGATCACTAATGAGGATTTGGCTTTGTTCTGATTGAGGCACCCCCATTCGGAGTCAAACAAACGCAGATCAAATGAAAGATGTTGTTTGCGCTTGTCGCTTCCCCTGATGAGGGGGCAGGAAAACAACCGAATCTGTTTGTGTTCGAGTCGTTTAACAACCAATTAGTCATAAAGCTTAAGCTTTAAGCACAATTCAAATGGACAAAATGAGAGCTCACAGTCCTCCAGGCCAGGCTGCAATATAAAAGAGCCATCTAACTTCTGAGGCTCTTACTTTTCACGCCAAAATAACATTAGCATCAGGTATGAAACAAACTCAAATCCTCCCATAAGACCAAATGGTGTACATAGCATAAGCAGCCTGGTTGTCAGTACTCTGTGGTTTGTTATTCTGCATGCAAGACCCTCATCAGGGAGCCTATGATTCAGTTTCTATTTCAGAGTCAATGTGACATGACTTGCACTACCTCGTCATCTCCCTGCGAGGATTACGTGCTATGGCTGTCATACCAAATTGCAACTTTGTGGAGAGAAAAGGAGCATGAGCAACACTTAGGTGATGGAGAGAAATAAATCTGCACAACTCGCTCCTGTGGCAGAAGCAGCCTTTTGTGTAACTCAAGTCAATTTTGCTGAAACAGCTGGATCTATCTGTTGTGACCTGACACTGACAAGAGATAAAACAAGGAAGTAACGATAATCGAAGATGACTTGACTTTGGGAGATTTGCTTTATTTGACAATATTTCTTGTTTCAAGAAAATTGCTGAAAAAGTGGCAGTGTGTTGAAAGATAAAGCATTTTTTAAGCGCGACTACAAGATTAAATTACAGCAAATGACATTTGTTTTCCGCGGCCTCAACAAAACACATCTCATTTGTCTCTCCTTTAACACCACCTGACAGTTGTTTATTCGCACCTCTGAAACAAAGCAGCAGCATTGAGAGGGCCTTGGTAATACCTTATACGACTTGCTGATGTAAGGCATGAAACACCAGCCACAAAGAGCATTTCAGAGCTGCTATATAAATAGCGATGATGATGGTGATGATGTCTGTTATTACGACTCGCATTCTTCACCACACACGTCTCGAAGGGCTCGAGAAAAGCAGCGCGGCGAGATCCCCTTTTTGAGCGTGATTCAAAGCCGCTCTGTGATTTGCGAGGCCGAGCGCAGGGCCGTTTCAGGAGTAACCTTGGTGTAATGTGCTGTGTAATTTTACAGCCCCCCTCTCTATGAGATCTTAGCGCAAAGTTCCCGCTTTCATTAAAATAGCTGCCATTTTCATCACAGCAGATGCCCCTGCACTCAGCATATGTGCAAGGTCATAAATCCAGATTACCTACCTCTTGTGTCGCTTCTTGAGCCATCTGCTGTGATTTAAGCAGTGGGCAATACTGTTCCCGACACCCGCTCCCCCAACGACCAAAGAAAAGGATGGCAACGGCTCAGAAATGACTTGGCTACAACTTCAGTCAATTAAAAACTAGCAAAACGCCATTAGTGATTTAATATGCTCCCTAGATTTTTCTTTTTATTTATTTATTTGTGGAGCATATGTTTTGTGAATACAAAATCTGAATATTGCTCCAAGGGAATTTTTATAATATTCTTTTAATTATGTTATATTGCAGAGTTGTTGTTTTTTTTTTCTATTGTGTCCTGAAAAAGGATGGTAGTGGAGTAAAAGAGGATGCACTGTCTGAATGCTCTGGATTGCTGGGAAACAATCATTTGTTATGGGGTCTTTCATTGTTACATGTATAGTAATATATACATATATAGTTATGTTATACTGTAGAAGTTTGAATGCGATACAAGTGCTCCTATTGAACTTTCCATTAATGTCATTTAGGATGCAATTTGAGAAAATGAATTAACAGAGATTTGTGCTTTTCTTTAAAATATGCAAGTGGAAACCCCCATCGTCTTCAGTTGTAGTTTCGACCAGGAACTTTTTGAAGGATATTCTTTGAAACAGCCTATACAGTTGCTGGAGTGCCTGCATTGAAATGTACCCCCTTGGCTACTACTGCACACTGTCTGATGATGAGCCAATGAAATCAGAAAGAAAAACAATGGCTCCGTATCAAACGGCCCGTTATGCTGGCTCGACACAAAATAGTATCTGATCCTCTGTCTCTCCTCCGTCTGGACGGATAACTAGCCTCGTGCTACCGCACAAGCTTTCTATCCAGTTGGTAGGTCACTGGACGATGAAAGACAAACCTGTCACATTGTGAGACAGAATCAGAAAGTTTTAAATGACAGCTCTTGAACGTCAATACAGCCGGATGGAGCATATGCTCACAGCGTGTCGGGAGATTTGGAGGTTGTATTTCACTCTTAGATTTTGATTCGCCTGTGGGTCATATACATGACACCAGAATTGTATTAAAGTCCAAACAACTAATCAGCACAGTCTCAACTTTAGTGGGGTGGGAGAATGTTTTCTGTTGCAGTCCCAGTTTCAGTCTGATTTATTAAACTCACATTCACATTTACAGCGTTGAGTAAGTTCACACATCACAGAAGCTCAAAGTTCAGTTGAAACAGATACAAATTAACTAGTTTAGTGTTCATAGTTCACAATTTTGCACACAGACCCGAAAAATGAACTGCTGTGGTTCTCGTTCATTTCTTCCAGGGTTTTTCTTTTCTTTTCTTTATGGTGTATAATTAGTCTCAAAACCCGTGCACATAAAAAACAGGCGCGTGCATGTGACATGAGCACAGCAGCTCTCCTGTGCCCGGTTTCAGGTGCTTCACATCGTGACACTGTGTGTCCTCGTTACGTGACGTTCTTGCATAGTGCACCTTTAATTTTGGACGCCGAGTTTAGAATAAAATCAGACATTGCAGTCTGTGCAGTCAGCAGCGTTTACCGTGCCAGGAGGTCTTCTGTATCTGCCAGGTACCATTGAGGATATGGCACTTCTTCAATGTAGCGGACCGCGAGAGCTAGTGACACCTTAGTAACCCTGGGCCCGGTGATGGAGCATCTCGCCTTGCCAGGTGGACATGCTTATTGTCCGGCTGCCTTATCTCTTCAGGGCCATTCCTCCTGAAGATCACTGGGACTGACAGAGCAGAAGAGGAGGCATTCCTACAGAAATTTCTGGAGCAGGCAAAGCCCTGGGGAGTGTGTTGGCGATGCAAGCGGGAAAAATCTAAGGCATCTGGACTAAAGGCTGTCTGGAGGATCCTAAATAGTCTCTCTGAGATTCAAAATCTCGCCTGTTAGTTACCTTCGCTGGGATATATTAAGGATGTTGCACTGATAAGGGTGGAGGATGGATGCTCTCAGCTGGACGCATTCTCTCTCGCCGCTCCTGCTATAATGTATAGTGGTAGTGGAACAATTTAAAGCACCCTTGGGACTGGATCGATGAGACGGCCCGTTTGTGTCCCGATGCATTATAGTTGACAAGTGATTCCATATCTCAGGATGGATTGTTATTGTGTGACCGACTCAGGACTGTAGTTTGATGTGATGGAAAAATCATTCCATTACAGAAGAAAAAAACTATCTTAAATAAGTTCTGACATTGTGGCACCCTCCACAAGGCATTTTAATATTTAATGTGGTATGTTGATCCCTCCGTGTATACAAAAGATAAATGAACATGTCGCTCAGTGTAACTTTGAAAGCCCTTAATGTTTAGAAATTATCCAGGCCTTTGGTACAGCAGAAGCTTACAGTCAGTGTTGCCAGATTTCTCAAGATAAACAAACAAGCAGGTTGATGGAAACAAGCCCAAAAGATGTGATTTGGCTCTCCAAAACAGGCGATATATGTAGGAATTCATTATGCATTTCATAAGCAATCATTTAAAAAATACTCTAACTTGCAATTTTACATTTTTCTTTTTAGCTCCAAAGAAGTTGAACAACTGCATGATGTGCACATATTTCACACTCACAGAATCTGCTCATTGCCTTTGAATCGTCCCCAACTTGCGGTCAAATCCAGTATTTTAATCTGCTCTCTTTCTCCCACGCGTTCTTGCATTTTTGTATTCATATTTCACCCACCTAGTCCCTAGCATTGTTAGCAAAGTAGCTCTTAGGGCAGCTACAACAAGCTAACGGTTACGTTGGTTAACGCAAGCAGCTCTAGCTACTACTCGATAAGAAAAGGGGAACGTAAATCTGAAATAAGGAAAACTGGACTCTGTTGTAAACGCCTAAATAAGATGTAGTTCACAATTTGTACCTCATAGTTTCTTTTCTAAAATGCTAAAATACTACTGTATTCATCTAACGCTTTATTGCCAGTGAAGATTGGACCAACGCAATGTCAACATTGGTTATTGATTGATAAAAACACAAGTAAGGCCGTCCTCTCTTGGAATATCATTTAACGTGTTCTGGCCAATCACAGATTATGCATGAAAAAAAATTAATGATGCATTAAATTGCTATAAAAGGTCCCACCTTGCGGGAGGACTAGTCCTTGCATTGCAGGTGGCGATGGTGAAGCACTTAAATAGGAATTTCAATAATGGATTTTTTTTTCCAAAGAAGAGAGATTGATGATGATGATGATTTAATAAATTATATTTGGTAATGGTTTATTTCAACCAATTAAACTTTTTTTATATTTTGATCTCTTGGTCTCTACAGAAAAACAAGCCCAAGTCGCTTTTAATGTGCAAGATTGGCAACTGTGCTTACAGTAGACTCAAGACAGGACAGATACAAATAAGCTTTTAGGTGGTAATATCAAAACTATTGCATTTTTGATTGTGAATGACAATCACCTGTAAAATGACATTTGGTGAGAAAACAACTCCAAACCATGTATGATGTGTTGAGTCCCCTTTTCGGCAGTACATATTTATAACATATTCTAATTATGTTCCATGTGTTGCACTGACTTCACTGATTGCATCAGATCAGATCTTCATTGTCCCACAAAAGGAACATTATTTTGCAGCAAGGCAAACACAAAAACTAAAACACACCAATTGAAAAAAGGAACTGTTTTGAAAATGTTTCAAGTGATCAAACAGGACGCAGGAAAGCTTGAAATTACAGCATCTGCAATAGACCAGCAACAAAAAATGTTATTTTTGTACATTAATTATATCTGTTAAACAGCAGCAGTTGGTGCTAATTATCTTTTAAGACACAATAACAGCTCTATACTTATGTCTGTGCTAATTGTCCATTTATACAAATACAAATTATTAATTATAAAACACATTATTTAACAATTAAATGAATGAATAGAGAGTTTTATGTAGTTGTGTTGATGGAGGAACCCCCATTGTCTTGGCAGTGAATGACAAGGACATGTCCTAATATTACCCTGATATACAGGCGTTCAGGATGTATGTATGTTTATGTATTTATAAAAGGTGATAGCACAGCCAAGTAGTCAGAGAGACGGCCCTGCAACCAGCAGATTAGAAATATTAAGAATGTCCATACTAAAAAGATGTGTTAGAAATTATGAAATGCAATCTTCTCATGTGATTATATCCCTAAATTGATAACGAGGGATTATCCAGGTATAAACCCTGGTAAAAGTGCATGGTGTTACACACACAGCGTGTTGCTCTTCATACAATAAGCCTGCTGCTGCTGCTGCTGCTGCTGCTGCTGCTGCTGCTTCTGCTGCTTCTGCTGCTGCTGCTTCTGCTGCCCATGTGGGATTTCACCACCACTGCTACTGCCAGTAACGCCGGACTGAGAAGTCAATGCTTTCCGCTTCTGTGCCTGGAATGAGGATTTTATTACACATTATACTGCTTAATGAGGTAAGAGATTAAGATGTTGCCCTCACATTGCAAAGGCTGTATTAGCACATTGGATTGAAAATGACTCTGCTCCGCGGCTACCTCTCGAGGCATTGTTTGGGGTGAGAGTGATGGAGTGGTTGGTGATTACTCCACAAATCTCTAATTTGGATGTAATTTCTAGCTGTGGAATTTGGAGTTAGCAGACGGGGATTTCTGTTGGCCTCTTAGGTCGGCCAGACAGTTTTCATTTGATTTGAGTCAGGGGTTATTGCATGATGTAATTATACTATGATGATGTGCTGGTACTTTCAAAAGAATCTGTATTTAACCTTCCTGTAGTGCTAGAAGAGTTTTCCTCTAAAAACAGACATGTCTCAGATAATGGCAAAAGTTTTGGTTTATTTATTAACCCTCATCCTACCGAGGTATACTTTTTGTCATAAATCACAGGTCTGTTTCATTCTATCATTCCAATTTTTCGTCAATTTGTCAATCAATTAGTTCCTAATGACTGCACATAATTGTTTTCTGTTTCCATTTTAATTAGTGTTTTTTAAAGACTAATGGATTGGGGTCTAAGGATTCATCAACTAGAACTAAAGCATTAAGGATTACAAGTTTAAGAACCGTGACTGACAACATTGTCAGTGGTTATACAGATTTCAGATTTTTTTATTTCCCCTGGGACTTTCAGATAATTAATTATAAATTTCATAAATAAAAATAGACCTTCCATCTTGGAATAAAAGAGATGCCAATCATATTGAAATATGACTTTTCATAATGGTACTGCATGCTGTCCTTTCATTGTGTCGTCGTGAACAGAAAGCATGCTTGCACTCTGCAGAAATGGATTTCTTTCAGCTTCTACATTAACCTGGGAGGTAAAGGCCTCTGCCTCCTCAGGTCAGGATGCTATCCAGTGTCTGCGTTGCATCACAGCGCTGCAGGGCTGTTATGGGTGGGGAGTATTGATCGGGATTGGTGCAAAAGGCAACTGGCATGGAGTTCACAACCGAGATACTGTAATTCTCCGATCTTGATCTGGATGCTCTCTGTGGAGAGCTTCCCGTTTTTAAGTGTGATGTCTGGAGGTCTGAGTTTCTGGGGGTAGCGTGACACTTCCTCGGGTGAGATGTTGTCTCTTGATCTTCCCGGCGGTATGAAGAGTGACCTTTTAGAATCGGTGTTTGACAGAGCTGCTCTCTTTTGTGTAGTGAGAGCAGCAAGGACAGCGTTTGACCTTCTAAACTATCGCAGTGATTGCATGTTATTACATGTTTACAGCCCTTGTGAGTGAAGTACTTATTTGTAGATTTATGGAATTTCCAACGGGTCAACTGGTAAAGGTTTGGAGAGAATACCGCGCTACATGTATGTACACTGACAGGATATTCATAAATCTACTGGTGAACCCGGTTTACAAACACTGCTTGTTACGGTGGGTGAGGAGCTTATCCCACCGGATTCTCGCTGCCATTCTGCAGCACGCCGGCTTGAGGCCATATTTAGCAGCAGACGCTGACATGCTTGACCTCTGCCAGCGAGACACACAAGCTGGATTACCTGGTGATACGCTCCTGATTCTCTAATCCCAGATCTGTCTCGCAAAGATTAGCACTGAGGAAATCAACCACATGCAAGGCTAGGAAGTGACACGCCTTAACTATCCCCCCTACAACAACAACCCCCACCCCACTGTTTGTTAATATTGTTTTTTCTTGAGCCTCACTGAAACTAGCTCTTAATAAATAGCTGCTGGAGCCAGTGGCTTTAAAATATTCATCGAGCTATTTCCAGCTTCCCCAAACATTGCTCTCATTAGATAATGATTTTTTCCCACAAGCAGGGAAGGAGGGAAGTTGTTTGCTGGGTTTCATCTGAAAACCACGGACATGTCATTTTTACATCTTCGCTTTAGCTTGTGGAAAAGTTTGATCTACAAGTATATTTTGCTTTAAATAAACTTTAAAAGTGACTTTTTCACATATAAGTGCACATCTGTGTAGAGTAATACTCAGATCAGACTACCTATTTTTTTTTTTGTGAGATCCTTTTCTTGAGATGATGAAGCCATAATCATAATCATAATCATAATATCTTGCCGTGATTTGGCAGAGATGCAAATCATAGTCTTTCATGACATTTTACAAAGGTGACTGTGATGGCCGCACCTGCTGCTCATTTAAATGTCAGTCACCCTCCTGCACACACCTTAGTTTTATTTATAGTTTAAACTCAATAGTTCATGGAGTTTGACATTTGACCTTATGCACATACATCCACAAAGAGATAGATGATAACACATAGCTTTTTTTTCATTTGGCATAACTTTGGTTGCTGTTTGCGTGCACATTCTGTTAACTTCTGTACAGTCACACTTTAATTTTTCTTTGGTAAAGTTTGCACTCAGGAGTACAGAATGTAGCTGTGGTACACTCATTTATGTTCTCAACACCCCACATCTGTCGGATCGGGCTGATATTCTGTAGTCTGATTTTGGCATAAGATGTTTTAGACATGTTTTATTGATGCTCTTTTGAAGAAAATAAAAGTGTAAAATAAAGTTTTGACTGGCTTATATACAGCATCTGTTGTTGGACATGTTTAAGTACCTGGCACATTGGAGAGCAGTAATGTGGCATCACCACAAAAACATCCAAAGGGAGCAGGATGTGATTGAGGGTTGGGCTGACAAAGTATTGTTAGTAGGATATGGAACATAAACCATGTTCTTCAATGTCAACACTGGTGTATTTTAAACTTGTATATTTCCACTTAACTATATATTTTGAGTTAAACTAAACTTTAGCAGACCTTGGAGGTTGCAGATCAGTAAAGCTTGTTTGACACATTCTTGGAATGATTATAATCTCTTGCAGTTAAAGATGCATTCATGCAGAAAAATATTCCCCCTAATGCATAAATAATCTCATTGGTTTGGCAAATAATACTTTAAATATATATATTTATTATTAATATTGTTCAAAATGTATGGTTACATTGTCTTTTAACATTTGAGATACAACACAGTCACAGCTAATGTGCTGGTTCCGCTTGTAAATGTGACACATGTCCCATGCATTTAGAGTGTACTTTGGTTTTATAGAACATAATGAGTGCTGCCTCCTGACGAACGCACTGTGTGGGAAACGGGGAACTAAAAGCAGGACCCGAACAGATCAAGGAGCTTGAAACATTTGTGAACAGTCTCACTTCTCAGTGGGAGAGCATCTTGTTGCTCCAAGATTATGGAGCCTCACTCTCAAAGGAAAGGATTGATGTATTGTGCCAAAGCAGCCATGACTGAAGAGGAAAAGGAATCTTTGTGTAGTCACAGTTACATTGCAGATTTAAACCGTGCCTGATCCGCACAGTAAATGTTGCAGAGTGAAGTAAACTTCTTTTTTTTTTAAAAGATAACTTTTGTGTAATGATGTTTTCTTGGATTCAGACTTTTGCTCAAAATGCAAATTTGTCTCCACTGAATGAAGACAGAGTTATTGCTATCTAGTACAAGTTTTTATATATATCTTCTGTGAAAACAGGATTCCTAAATTGATAAAAAAAAATATTTTTCTGCATTTGCAAGCTGACACAGTTCAGTTTCTAATCTGCTGAGCGCGCTGTCTCGTGCAAACAGGCTTCAACTGTTGGTAGTTGTTAGTTACAAGTCAGTAGAGCCAGATATTCCGCTTATATTGTTGTTGTAACTCATACCTTTGTGGTGTTGGACGCTATAGGGATAATCATATAGGAGGCACAAGGTCAGAAAACACGACTGATCCTGATTCTGAAGGTGTCGTGAGGTTCTGGGATTGTTTCACACTTGTGCCAAAACCTCAGAGACAGAACATGCAGCTCTATTACATTGTCAGTGAGGTGCAGATGAATGGTGTTAATTGGCAGACATGTGATACATACATTCATGGAGGAGTGAAAATGTGTTCTATAGTTGCCGTCGGTGGGAAATCATTATTTCTGACATCTGAACTTCTTGCATCTATAGCTTCAATATATTGTTCCGTCATTATGGTCAGAGCTCATTATTTTTGCCAGCCGCGACAGCGACACTGGTATTGTTTTCAACTCGTGAGTCTGTGTATTTGTGTGTTTGTCATCATAGCAAAATGGTGCCGTGGAGAAACCTACTGTAGCGCAAACTACCACGGAAACTTATGCTGCACACTTAAACTGCTTCGGAGCAGGTTATAGATAAGTCGAGATAAGAGATCAACTCATATTAAAGCACTGCCTACTGACCAATCAGAGTTCGGTGCGCAGATCGTCTGATAAAATTACACAAATACAAAGAAGTTATAGTCATAATCCAGGCTAAAAACAACAGTTTAAACTGCCAAGTGCAGAAAGGACAGCTGACTTCATGTGGTGGGTGCTTACCGCTTTAAATTATGTCAATTAAGTCCATTTCTGCACCCAAATTGACTGTTTTCAGACCATTAAATAGGTGTTATCAGTCACTATAAGCACCATATATGTGGGTCATTAGGGGCCTACTACGCCTACTACATTGTAAAAGTGAAAGTGAACACGTTCTAACACGTTGTAAAACTGAATGAAATGTTACGTTTGTAACACAATCAAAAAGGTTTCTTTAGGTTTAGGCAAAAAAAACAACAGTTAAGTTTAGGGAAAAACATCGTGATTTGGGTTAAAATAACTATGAACAAAAAGACAACTACACATTCCTGGTTTCAAACAGGATGCAAATAGTCTCCTGGGTGAAAACGCTGTGTTTTGTGTCCCATACACCATCCCAACCTCCACCTATGATGGAGTTTCACGCTGTCTATACTACAGCGTCTGACCTCCGCCTCTGCTGTCACAATTACTACGGTCGCTGTCGTGTTCTTTTACACCTTCTTTCGGTGATCTACCATGTAAATAGGTGATAAACCTACTAGTGGGTGTAGTAAGCTGCTATTGACCAACATCTATGGGGCTTATAGCAACTGATAACACCTATTTAATAGCCTGACAACAGTCTAATCGGCTGGTTTCACACTTGGTCCTCCAAACCTCCTCTGTGGTAGTTCCCGCTACAGTCGGTGTTTCCAGGACCACATTTTGCCGTGATGACACACACACAGACTCACAAAGTGAAAACAATACCAGCCACTTGTCTGGACGCGGCTGGTAATGAGACTCGATTGTGTGGGCCAAACTCTTTTATGTTCTGTAAATACAGACACCTACAGTATGCCCCACTTACTCGCTGCTTATTTCTCTTCAGGGTCATGGATGTGCTGGATTCTCTCCCAGCAGACACCAGACAAAAGGTAAAAAAACCCACCCAAAATAAATCACCCACCTCTCTTTATAAACACAAGGTAGTTCTTTTACCGGTTATAAAATAATTTGAGCTTGTACAATGTGTACTCCAAATGAGGCAGGCTGGATTAATATGAACATTTCATAGAGGCAGAGCTGCAGAAATAATTTAATTAGTTGAGTCTGTTATTCAACAAATTTGAAAGCAGGAACTCTTATAAACTAATTAATTAGAATATAAATGACTTTTTTTTATTTCAATCATAACCTACGGCAACAGAAGACTTAATAAGTGACATTTTTTTCAGTTAGTTACTTTTTTTATTTTGTTTTATTCAATTGGCTTCAGTCCAATAAAATTGTGGTTCTTAAAAATATAACTTTGTATGGTGTTTGTGCAACTAAAAATCAGGTCTGCTCAAAGGAATTCAGTCCTCTCCTGCATTACGTGAGTTTCTGTATGATCAATTTCTGTCACTATTTCCCGTGTGCGGCCCTGTGAGTGACGCAGGTGTCTCTACATTGCCTCGTCCTCATGTGAATGACATCTGACAGTGTCGATTTCCACTCAACGGCGTGGTTTCGGGGCTCCAGGCACCTTTCTCCTCGTCTCGTCTGCAGCAAATCCCTTTCAGACATTTAGGTGTTGTCGCTGTAGAAAAACACGCTTGTCACTTCGCGTTTTATCAAATGCTGTTGACTCGACATAATAAGAGAAGCTCTTAAAGCCACTACCAAAATGTAACTTGTACCCACGCCAGTGATGCCTCCGAACTAACTGTGTTTAACCATCTGAGAGGGTGTAAAAGATATTGAAATAGATCCTCAGGCCTATCGGCGTTCACACTGGTTTGCTGCTGTGACTGAGATTTACTGGGACTTCAGTGGTAAAAGGACATTATTCTAATTGGTCCCTTGCATGGTACAATCACGTATCCTTGCAATTCTGAGAAAATATTGCAAATCCAACTGTCACTTAATATTAACAATCTTTTTTTAATTGTACACAGCACCCACTTAAAGCTTCAGAGTGCTTTTTTAGCAGGGAGGATATCCTTTTAGGAAGTCATTTTATCTGCATGTCCTCCCATCTAAAACGTAGCAAATTATGTTTTATTATAATGACTAGCATGATATATTTAAGTGTTGGATATCTGTCGTCCTTGCCTAAAATAAGCCCATCTCTAAACCATTTTCTTGAGTTAAAACATATTTCATGAACAGTAAAAAAATGGTCTATAATCTTGGCTGCAATATAACATCTATTTCACCGAGCTTATATATCTATCAAGAACGGTCAGGGGTTAAAAAATAGTATAGCCTAGTAAAGCTGATCTGCAGACAGAGCCTGTGGCGAACACTGTCTGCCAGAAAGTGAAACCTTTTGACCCATGACTTTCCACCATCCATAAATCCATCCATAAATATCACTGGACCTTTTTCTCACATAGGTCCCTGCAGATCTTTTTTCCTCCAAACTGAGAGTCTGAAAGATGTAGGGTAACATTTTAAACTCTATTGTCTGGCATCAAATCTCTGAGTTGACTCTTTTTTTGTTGTTATGTTTGCCTTTATTTGATAAGAGTACAGTTGCAAAGCAAAAGGCAATGAGGAGAGATGGAAAGAAGAGGGTGACATGCAACAAAGGTCCCCGGCTGGATTTGATCCGTCTTAGATCATCGTGACGCCCTTTAAATCCAGTAGACTCTAATCTGAATCTACACATATAACTGATTCTCCAAATATCTAGTGTCCATGCAGGCACATTGCTAAGCACATTATAACTAGCTACGTTTGCAGACGTAGACATGACATCAGAATTTATTACTGAAAATGTCAGCGCCAGTTTTTCACACCTGCAGTCTCTAATTACAGAAAGTGTCTGTTAAAAAGAGATAGGTCCTAGAAAAAATGTATTACAAGTTGTATTACTGTATGCTATACTCCAACCAAATTGCGTTTTTGCTATACTCTCAAAATGTTCCAAATTAGGGCTGTCAAAGTTAACACAATAATAACCTGCTAATGCAAGTAATAGTCAAGTCAGCACACTGACGGCTGTTGTTACCTGTTGGGCTGCAGTTTACCATGTTGTAATTTGAGCATATGTTTTACGTTAAATGCAGTACCTGCGAGTATTTCTGGACAATATTTGTCATTGTTTTGTGTTGTTAAATGAATTCCAATAATAAATATATACATACATTTGCATATAGCAAGCATATTTGTCCACTCCCATGTTGATAAGAGTCCTTCATACTTGACAAATCTCCCTTTAAGGTACATTTTTAACAGAAAAATTATGATTAATTTGCAATTAATCATGATTACCTATTTTAATCGATTGACAATTATAGCGGAAGTTCAGTCAGAAGACTCTTTTCACACTCTCATCCATACACAAATCTGACGGTCTCTCGCTCTGAGGTTTCTACTCCGTCCTGCACTTTGGGGGTTCACTCTAAGTTAAACCAACCAGATTTTGCCACAATCTCCCAAAGCCAATCATATCGTTGCCGTCAAATTTTAAATTAAAACTGTTCTCCTTTCTGCCGTCTGTTGTTGTTTAAGTACAAATGGCCATGACCCTCCTCCACCCCATTCACCTCTAGTCTTCATCACATCAAGACAAGACTCTCCACAATTCTAACTTCATTGTGCACCATGTAATAATATTATCTGTTCACTGTAAATGCAGTCTCTCTTGATTGAAATTGATTCAGTCTTGCTCAGATTTGTTCCAGAACATCACATGAACGAAGCCACCGCCAAACTAAATTGCTTATTTTTACATTACGTGGTTAAAATGTAGGTGTGTCTTGACTGTCCTCACTGAAATACCATTAAGTGATCAAAAAAATTGGATCCAAGCAATAGCCCATATACTGTACGTACAATTCTGTCATAAATAACATCATCACTCTCTTACATACTTCAGGCAAGTTTGCCAGATAAGTAAGATTTTCCTGTCTGTGCCGGTAGATCATCTGAGTTCACATCATCTGACGTTATAGTACATGTTGTTCATGCTGTGTACCAGCACCGCACTCATAAAGGCGTAGTTCTGATGATGTATAGCTCCATCTTCCTATTTCATTGTGCAACCTTGGCAGAAACTCTGTAAAAGTAATTTTCATTCTGTAAATCTGTGACCTTCATCTCTCTTGAGTTCATGTCTGATTTCAGTCCTCACACACAATCCTCTTGAGGAAGCGTTTTTTTTATGCGTATTTAGTCATAAATGTTCTTTTCCACCCTCATTGGCTAGCACTAACCCAGTTCTCCTATTTGTTATAGAGGTGCAGCATCAGGTTAAGCAATAAATGAGTTATTACACAGCTTTTTATACACAAACAATAATGCATGTTTGGAGTCACCTCTCGTGCATGTGCGTTTCAACAACGTGGAGTCACTTAGTCATAGATATCCACTATTATTGGCGGCACCACAAGGTTGTTGAACCGAAAAAGATGAAATGAATCCATGTTCCCAGCCATAACTTATTCTGCTGCATCCTTCCTAATGCATCACATGTTGACCATCATCCGCCATGCAGTCTCTCATCCAGCTATTATTATGGATGATTCAATGCCTTGTGGTCTCGGTGCCTGTCCTGATATTAAAGTTCCGACTTGGATTTCATCCACAGCTGCAGTGCTCGGACCCAGTATTGATCACATCAATGATTCAAAGGGCAAAGTGAGTCACCAGCAGCCATGGAATGACAATAACAAACAAACACACTATTATTAATTGTATTTAAATTTAGGGAGCCATTTTCTTTTTTTATTTGGAGCTGTCAGCAAGGACAAAAATATCTATACACTGTCTTACTTACTCCACAAAAGGATTAATTGGAGTGGAGTGGATCATTGCAAAGGCCAAATGGGGTTTTTGTGCTGTTTGCTGGGGCTGTGACTTCTCAGGAAAAAGTGACTGGCTTTGTACAAACAGCAAGTTTGTCCAATTCCATCATCAAATAACTACAGCACCGTGTCAACCGTCCTCCAGTAGCTCACATAAGTTCTGTGTGTTTTTGGAAGACGACTGACCTAAAAAAACACTACCCACAATATTTGAGATGGAGTTGTAAGCCCCTTTATCCCGCTAAATGGCCTCCATCTCCTCAACTGTTATGAGCAGAAAGTAGTCAGTTGTACTGCACAGCAATTCATATAACAAAATAAAAATACATGTTTATTTGGAGAAGAAACTATTATACATCATTCATTATTTCAAACATATGAGTTTCCTGTTAAATAGGCGTTATCAGTTGCTATACGCCCCATAGATGTGGGTCAATAGGGGCCTATTACACCCACTAGTAGGTTTTATCATCTATTCACATGGTAGATAAAGGTATAAAAGAACACGACAGCGACCTCTAGCGACTGTAGTAATTATGACAAAATGGTACTCACCATTGGGATTTGTTTTTGAGACGGTTAACTGAAACATTAACAGTCAGGTATTTACTGTAAGTGGCCCAATTTCTAACATATGGGAACACTTCGAGGCAGCACTGTTTGCACAATGGGGTGCTTATGTTGTGTAAAATGGTCTCATATTATGTGCTTGTCACACTGTAACACTGTGGTTTAGGGTACCTTACATGACCATTCAGACTCATTACTCTACATATAATGAGGCCCCTTAAGAATAAGTGCCATACCAATACAAATTCACAGCCGTGCTCATCACCGTGTTAGCGAGTAGATTTTGGTCTTATGCAGATAATTTGTAGGAAAAGGGTTACTTATCAAACCTCAGTTGTTCAGCAATCAAGTTTGCCAAGCATAATAGGAGGAGTTCCCTATTCATTGTGCATTTGCCTTGATAACAAACAATCTACTGATGGCAGCCCTGCTATTAATACCACCTTACTGCACGATGTAGTTGAGATTGTTGATTACATTCTTGGTCATTTATAAACCCATTGTTTTGGGAACATCAACATTGTTTGGTTTATTGCTGTCTTTGGACCACTGTGTCTTTTTGCAAAGAAAAAAAACTATATACAAATTGTACACAATTAGCATAATGCCATTTATAGATCAGCGACATAAAACATTGTATTCATCAGTAATTTTGCATTGCAATGTCAATATTTTTCTTTATTATATAATCTTTATTCATGCAAAGTAGGTTGGCTGAGTACGGATGCTCTTTTACAACAGTAACTGTAACAGTTAATAGAATAACAAACACAATACTAAGTCATTAATAAAGCAGAAAACAGACAATAAACAAGGTATAAGCTCAGAGAAAGCATCAGTTAGGAAGAGAACAATTATTGAGAATGATCTTGAAGTTGCAGATATAATTCATATCATAGCAATACATTTTCTGGACCTTTACCATTTACAGCTAAAAGACCAGATGCTATATATTTTAGGCTAATCCAGTGAATTAAATACCTGAAAGTGCTTATTTTGCCATAAAGTATTAAATGTGTATTTAGGTCATTTTGTCAAATAAGCACATAAATTGCCATCTGTCATCTAAAACTTTCCAGAATTTGATTTATTTTTTGACAAGCGAGTGTCACTTTTTTTTTCACATGCCGAGTGTCTCGGTGGGAAACAGAACTCTTTGAGTCAGTCCTGATTGTTACTGTGGGTCTATAAATGAGATCTCTATGCATGGGAGGACAGAAATCCTCGGGGCGCTGCCAGAGGCGGGAGCACACAGTGGTGGAGAGTTTCCAACATTAACCTGCAAAACATGTGTACTTTGTGACATACCGTTATCATTTTATCATCTGGCTGCAAATGTACCATTATTCACTCTCATGTAAGCACGACTGCAAGAAAAGCAAGTCGCTCCCGCCTGCAATGTCACACAAACATGCTTCACACAACAGTGCCTATCTAATGGTGTATACCTCGCCATGTGAAATGTTAAATAATTCATTCACAGCTACATTTCAGTCTTGTCAGACAGAAACTATAACCGAAACGAGTACGTTTTCTTCAACAAATCAATGGGTAAGGGTTTGAGATACCATGTTACAGAAATAACAACGTGACCTTTCAATTGGAGTAAGACACAGAAAAACACCACAATTGCAATTACAAGAAGACAGAATAAAAATGGATCTAAAAAAAAGTTTTGGAAGTACTACAATGAAAAGAAAGGCTTTAGTACAAGCACTTATGTGAAAGTGTGTATGTATTATTAGCAAAATATCCCTCTGTATCAAACGTACTGATTGTGCAGATTTTCCCCTCTCAGAGTGTTATAATATATTCTATGTTTTATGTTATATTATTATTACTTTGGCATTAGTGAGAGCTGATACCTTTTGGATAAAGGGGTAAACTAATAACCACGTGGCGAAACGTATATGGACACCAAAACAAAGTAAGAATGTTACACCCTAATTTGATTCTTCAACGTGCCAACCCAAAATGATGCATTCACATGCCACTACAGTAGACTCCACTCTTCTGGGAAGTCTTTCAACACGATTTTGGGAACCTGGCTGCATTAACTCCCATTCAGCCAAAAGTTAGTGAGGTCAGCCACTGCGATAAGGTCTGGCTCGCAGTCTGTGTTCTAGTTCATCCCAAACGTGTTTGATTGCATTGAGGTTGAAGTTCTGCGTAAGACAGAATGGTTCTTCCACACTATAGGAAAGCCAGGTCCATAAAGTTGGAATCACACTGTCGTCTAATATACCATCGTATGCTGTAGTGTTAAGACTTTTCTTCCTTAAAGGGGCCAAGCCCAAACCATGAAAATCAGCTCCAGACCAAAAGCACACAAATGCATGGGTGTCCATACACTTTTGGCTATATTTGTCAAATCAATATATTTGAGAAAAAGTATGAAGTAGCATAAAGTAACTCAAAATTGTATTTAGTATAGTACTTGTGAAAGTAAGTACAGTTCTTATGTAAACATACAGTCTCCTTTCATATTCCTACAGCCCCTACAGTGATTATTGACGTCTTCACATGTCGATTTTTCACAAAGTCTCCACTGATTGGAGCTTCATAAGATGTGAAGAAACTCCACTGTAGGAGGTAAGCAGTGGAAAGAAGGACAATAACAGCATGCCAGGAATATCTGCTGTTCTTTCACAGCTCAAAGACACTCATCAAGGTTGCCAAAATATTTCTGAGGTGAGGATGACGGTATCCTACAGAGAGACCTTCGACCGCCCGGTTAAGCCTTCAGGTATGATGGAAATGAGTGCGCTGGAGCCTGACTCATTATTGTGCATTATAGAGGTTTTCAAGGTCGTTGCAAACCATCAATAGTCTCATTTTCCACACTGCATCATATAAATATATATTTGAATCAACAATTTAGTAAATGCACAATGTCTCTTTAACATACACTATTTTTATTGACTATTCATTCAATCTGTTTATGATGCAAACATGCTAAATATTTGCCACTCCGAGCTTCTCAAATGTGAGCATTTGCTGATTTTCAGTTTTATATACTTGTAAATTGAACATCTTGGGTATTGGACTGTTGGTTAGACAAAACAAGCAATTTGAAGGTGCCACCTTAGACTGGGAAAATTCTCAACCTTGTGTCCTTAAAATGTTGTTGATGTGGGACTGAATGCTTTTGACTGTTTGACTCTTTATTTTGAGAGAAACATAATTGCTGCATTCATGTTCCCTAGCAATGTATCTTTCTAAAGTGTCACATTCTTGTACCAGACAGAGTTTGTAAGGAGTTGGCGGTGATGAACGAATGGTGGGCATATAAATACAGGACTTTGACACTAAGGTTAGAGAGAAACTGTGGTTTTGGTTATATATATACTAAAAACATCTCCTTTCTTGTCGACTTTTCAGTATTCAACAAAGATCACCATCTTCCCCTAACCTCATCCAAGAGATTTTTTTAGTTGCCTCAACGCCGTTGATTATACTTCAGTTGCCAGGAGCAGATATTGTAGAGAAAAAACAAATGAAATATGTTGTGAGGGATTGTTTTGCAGATACTTTTAGTAAAGGAATTTGTGTCAGACACTACATTAATTAAAAAAGTTTCCTCATTATGTTGATAAGAATCTGAATCCGTGTGGCATTCAGGTTTTTTTTCAAAACATATATGTTGTTGCAAATTAATTGTATATAAACATATCTTTAAGGAGAAGTGGTTGCATTTTTTTCACTATTTTTATTTTATTTTATTTTATGATAAATCAACACATTCAACAATGAAAAGACATCATTGGTTGCAGCCCTACTTTAAACCAATCAGCAGTTTATTATCTCCGCCAGGAGAGTATGTATCTGTGTTGATCCCTGTGTCTGTCTGTCCACGGCTAATCTTGCATACTGCTAGACCCATCAGCCTAATATTTGTTGTGCTCATTTAGGACTGTATGCACAAGGACCTCTTATGGTTGCAGTGATTCACCATTCCTGAAAACATATTTTATTGACAATGTATTATATTGACTGTTTTATACCATCATTGACTGCTGACCACTCATTACTCTAAACCGCCGGTAGGATTACGAATTGTTCCTCTCCTGATTTGCATGCCTAGGTAAGACAATTGCATGTATGTGTGTGTGCATGTATGTATGGATGGATGTATGTATGTCTAACTATTGCTTAGCCAAAGAGACAAACTGAACCGAGCACTCACTATAGACCTTTTCAGTGCCATTCTGCTGCTAGGGCAACAGCTTTGGTCCAATGTTACTTCCTGTCAGCTACTGCATTAACAAACATTGCAACAGGAAATACAAAGGTGCCCATTTAGAATGTTTATGTCAAGTCTGAAAGGTCTCTAATGGAGCATGTCTTCTTATGTCGTTAGGAGGAGAGCTTGTGAAGATGTTGCAGCTTGTGGGAGTCCTACGGTGTGTTTGGCTAACAGAGCTAAAAGCTAACAGAACTAAACATGAGCAGGACTGACAGTTGCTCTTCAGAGGAAGCGTTAAAACAGTCTCCGTGAAGTGTTACATTGTGAACTGCAGTTTAGCTGCACAGAGCCATGCAGACAGCTGCGTAGATTAAGATGAGAGTGTATCCGTTATGCGAGACGTGCAAGTGAAAAACAGTCAAGATTGATGGGTAATTGTGGTTTGTATTCATTCAATCAAACATTACAGCAGTGGTCATTGCAGACGCACCTGGCGGCGATCTGCTCTCCGCCGAGTGCACTTTTCTAGTCTGAGAGTTTTCCATACTTAGATAAGGAATTAAATGTCTTGACCCACTTCTATAATGGTACTTCTTGTTTTCATTAGCAGCAGCTCCAACGTTCAGTCATAGTGCCCATTAGGAGTTATAACTCTTGACAGCCTCTCCCTACTCACACCGTTTCCTGTGTTTAGTCATCACTCAGAGCAACGGAGCCGAGCCACATGGTGCCTCTCGATACATGAGTGCAAAGACGCATGGATTTGAAAGTCAATGACTTTGTTCTGTCATAGCATTGATTTCTTTTTTTTGGTCAGTTGTTCCAGTTGTCATATTTCCAATTACACAGCTTTTATTTAGTGTCAGATAGGATTTGCAGCTACTTCCAGATACTCTAACAGTTCCACTCTTTCTATTTTTAATATGAGCTGGATGCAAATAAGCTGCATATAAACTCCCCCCTGTGTAAAACAGATTGACTCTTGACATTCTCCCCCTCCTTCCCACCAGGCAGTGCCTGTGTTTGTATTGTAAATCAGATCTTGAGAATTCATAATTAATGAGTATATAATATGGTTTGGGAATATGAAACCCGTTGTGTTTTAAAGACAGTAAATGCTGAAATATGAAGTCTAATATTCAAAACTATATCTCCAGTATGCGTTCTCTTGTAAATCATCTACCCACTCGCAGCAAATTTCCTAGAATGTTAACAGTAGAAATCCTCAGTGTTCATATCTGTAACTACTGCATCATCGTGCATTAGAGAGACTACCTCCCTTTGAGAGGTTGCATATTCTTCAGCAAGACCTATTGTGCATTCTAACGAGGATACAATATGTTTTCAGAGTCGGCAGCAAAAACAACTATTTGTTTGATTCCTGAGCAGCAATTTGTTTTGGCTGGGTAAGTGCTCATGGGTAACTGTACTCGCAGAATTCTGCACTGGGGGGAGAGTAGTATATGGATTTTTAATGGCGGGGTGCGGCTCAACCTTGATGCTCGTCAACCACATATAAATTAGATGTGTTGCGGGAGGCAAACAAATTCCCAGTCCTACCCTGCTGATATGTGTCTCCCAGCTCCAGCAGAGCCCGCTGCCTCCGCCATTTGTCTGTGTCCACGGCGCTTCCCGTGCACACACCCACCCGAACCAGCAGCTTGAAATGAGATTCACTCAAGTGCGTAATCCCTCAGTTCTGCTTAGCTGTGATTAATTGACCAAATATCTCTTATATATGGAGGGTCCGCAGAACCAGCTTGCACCATTTATAAAAAAACAAAACCAAAGCCCACACATTGGCTGTTCTGTAAACCGCAGAAATGTCCTCGCAAGTTAAAAACGCTTGCAAACGTGTCCAGGGAACACATTGTAATCTCGGTGTATCGTTAAAGCTTCCTCAGCAATTAGCCCCCCCGGCAAAATGATTCACTGACCTGTCATTAAAAACGCGTCAAGGAAATAGACATCATGCAGAGAAATGGCCCTTTGGATCGATACCTGAGTAACCCTTAAAGCACTGTGCGGCTTGTTGTTAGAGAGGCATTTGTGTTTACAGAGTTTCACACTCATATACTGTATGTGCAAGAAGGCTCTCCTGGTCCTCATTAATAAACCATCAGTGAAGTCTATGCACTTAGCGTCATACAGGTTTATAGCCTGTTTACTAGTATTTTTACTACTATTCATAAATTCATACAGCATCAAACCCTGAGTGAAGTGAAATGCTGTTTTAGCTAATAAAGACACTGAAGAACGTGGAGGTTCGTAAGGTGAATAGTGTCGGGTGGTTGACAGGAAGTTGAGTGTGACACACAAAGGATGTCAGCTATTAGTGCAAGGTTCTGTCATCTACCTGTATGGGATGTCTCCGCTGTGACACATACATCTTCATAGTCGGTCTAATGCATTGTTTCTGGATGATGTCCAGAGTCTGGTAAGCATTCTTTGATGGACTGCAGCATTAAACGGAATAAGGAAGGAGCTGCGGCCTCGCACCTTAACGGGAGGTTCTAGGCACTTGGATATGTCTCTTTTGAAATAAACAGTCAATATGCCTCACTTGTGCGCTGGTAACCACAGGCAAGAAATGTTCAGATACGAGAACCAATCAAAGCTCTTGAACGTGCAGCGGCTGGCAGAATACCGATTGGGATTTCTCAGACAGAGAGGATACAGTTAACCAGAGACACACCCGAACCGTACTCATCCAGTCAAAGATTTTATTGTATTTTCTGATGTGTCTGAAAGCTTGCACTGGTATGAAAACTCATATTCTGACATGATGATCAGACCCTGACAAAATCTGAAAAAAGTGAAAGATTATTTAGCTCATGCAATGTCAAGCTAGCCATATGTTTCCCCCCCCCAACACAATTAACGTTGATAATGAACAGTTCTTCAGTCCCGTATTAAATTAAATGTTTAGAATATGTTTAATTATTCCTACAATATTGGCACATGACAGTTTCAGCCCGTTCTCATTCCCAGGGCGTAAAATATTGGCTCTTTGTCATGGCCATTGCCGTTCGATACCGCCGCACAAGGCCCCTTTCGCAGCAGTACGAGACACACCAGTCTTTCTATTAACTACAAGGTAAACCCATCCACAGCAACAGAAGACGCTCAGAGAAAGTGAGTGAAAGAGACCAATAGGGCGGGCGAGAGGGGAGGGTGGATGGGTCCGACAACACAGGGCTTTCATCCAGGAAACCGCTGTTTCTGTCCCGTGTTCACAGCGTAAAGTCGCATGTTTACGGTACAAACGTAGTAATTTTAAGCTCAATGTTGTTTTTTTCCAAAACATAACTGAGTGGTTTTGTTGCCTAAACCTATGCAAGAGTTTTTTGTTTAATTCACAACAATAAGCATGCATTTACTGCCACTAAAAAAGAGACGCAGACGGCCTTGACAGAGCGTCAGTATCTGATGAGTTTGGATGAGAACGTGGTGGCAGTTTGGCTAAGGTAGTGCTAAGGTTAGTCAACACACACGCTTGATTATGGTTTGAGAAAGGTTATGGTCATGATTGATTGTTGGTCTGAGATGTGACACAAACCCTGAACAGAACATGCCACTACTCACCAGTCACACCGTGACATTTGGCAGTAATGTCGACTCTGAATATCAGGAAGTGTGATTCTTTTTCTCTGTTAGTGCTGAGAATGGAAATACCTATCTGCAGTTTCAAGGAGAGTCATTACTTTTTTTTTTTTTTGAATACACTGAGCACATCCACTTTAGAGCGTGTTTGAAGACGTTTGCCAGCTCTGGATGGGGACCAGAGACACAGTTGTATTGGCAGGAAGAACTAGGCCTGGATGATAGATGAAGCTGGAGGCAGTGTGCTGAGGAGCATGTGACGTCTCCGAGACCCCTGCCTCTCCATGTCCACTTCCTTCTACCTCTCATCCCGCTGCTCGCCTCCTCGTCTCTGATGCCTAATCTGTCTCCTCAGCAAGCACACTCTTTAGTTTATAGACCTTCACCCCCCTCCTCCTCCTCCTCATCTCCTCCATGACGCATCACCCTCCATTCTCTTCATGTCTCCTCTGCGGCCTAATTGATGGGTGAACACTAACAAGTTGCCCTCCCTCCATCTCTCCATCGTGTCCTGGTCCTGAAGGACCTCTCTCTCTCTCTCTCTCTCTCTCTCTCTCTCTCTCTCTCTCTCTCGCTCTCTCTCTCTCTGTCCATCTCCTCATCCTACACCCCCATCCGCCCCTTTCACTGCTCTGTTCATTATTCATTAAGTTTCCCTTTGGATCCAGAGAGAGCAAAAGCACGGCTGAATTCATGGGCAGACTCAACAGCCGGCCCAAGGGTACCTGAGCGAAATTAATGTGTGTGTGTGGAAGAGAGGGAGGAGGAGGAGAGGTTGAAAGAGAATGACTGACTGACAGACTGACTAAGTGATTGACAGGGAACAAATAGAGAGAGTGAAAGTCAAAGAATAAGAGCGTCCTGCTGAAAAAAATGAGTACAAAACGGTGTAATTGTCCTTTTAAATCAGGAATCGCGGTGCAGCCAACCTCAGAAGTGCTGGTTGAAGGAGGGGATTGTATTTTGAAACCAAAAAACGTCACTGCTGATGAATGTGTTTAAAAAGTAATGTTTTGTGGAAGACTGGTTAAGTGGGACATATCTCAGTTTGATATGGACACTGTAGGATTTAGGTGCATCAAGAGGTTACTTTAGTTGTATTCAATTTTGTAATTATTCCAAAAAGTGGTTAATGAATTGTTAAGTTGGTGTCATGAAGTCATCCATCCTGGACATAATGTGACACTGATATCATTAGATGTGCGTTATTGCTCATGGTGCCATCATTATTCCACCATGTCATCTAAACATCATCTCCTGTTTTGATTTGTTTAAATGATGGTATCTGTTTCACCGTTGGAGTTAACATGTAACGTTAAAGAAGTACTGTTTATATATGCTGTTCAATGCACTTTGAGGTCTCCGGTTATACAATTTTACTGGACACCGGCCAACAAATATTTTTCATAAGCATCGTATAATTGCATAATAATCTTCATTGACTGACATCTGTATTTAACAGACCGTCCTTCCCCCCCAAAAAAATATATTTTCCTTAACCTAGATAAATAGATTTTGTCACGTAACTTCTGTACTTAAGTTACTTCAGTTTCAGTGTTGCGTAACCAGTTCTGGTATGGCTTAACTACAAACTTTCCTAAACCTAACTGAGTAGTTTTCCTTCCTAAACCTTACAAAGTTGTTTCCTGTGAAGATGGAAGTTGACGCTGGACATTCATGGGAAAATGCACAAAAAAATGATGAATAACTTTAAGTAAGATTTCATACGAACCGTTGTATGAGAACACATTGACCCAGGAGACCACTGTTCGTGACCCGTGTGAAACATGACTTATTTTAACTTCTGTATACATACATAACGTTAACTTACGTCACTTATGTAAAGTATTTAACTTACGTAAGTGACCTAAGTTACATAACAAACATACTTATTTTAACCCAAATCATGAACTTTTCCTAAACTTCATCGTGTAGTCTTGCTGCCTAAACCTAACCATGTAGTCTTGTTTTGATTCACAGCACTAACCATGTGTTTAAAAGTAAAAATTGTTTCACAACGTGTGTCTGTCACTGGTACTCTCCAACGGTCAGATGTGTTGATTTGGGAGTCTTTGTCAAACAACCTATTCTGTCGTTCAGGTACAGGATGTGTTGGTATTTAATGGTGTACTGCACATAATTATAGAGGCAAGTGATAATATTCAGGTGCTGAATATTGTGCATGAATATCGGGGGGCAGTTGTATGTGGGCGTGCAGTACGAGTGAAAAAGTATAGAGTTTTTTAGAGAACTTTGTGAGACAAACATGTTATTGTGGATCACGCCTTTATGTTTTTGCCTGCAGAAGAACATCTGTAAAAACAAGGTTTGGGCACTCTGTGGTATTGCTTGTCCATGCTACGATTTTGAGTCCGTGCATTCACAGGTCCCCGGTCAGATTATGGCCAGACACAGAACATCATTGAAAAAGCCCCAGGGGAACCGACCCTGTGACACACTCAGTGACACCAGATGTGTACACACTTGAGAAGGAAAGTGTTTTTAAAGATGCACACATGGCTGCAGATACAGCTTTGGACTTCACAGAGCAGTGCAAAGTATTTTCGAAACATGGTTCAAAACAAAATGTCATTCGTTATTGAACGCCTCAGTGCATTACTTATACAACTCAAAAGAAACAGCCGACTACTGATGCACCCTGTTGTCTGGAACCAGAAGCTGTATTGTTGGCAGAGGTGTTAATTTAATGGGATAAGTGGTTGCAAGGAGACTGATGTTCCACGACAACAGGACAGTTGAGGTAAATGTTATTATCTATGCAAAGCTCATTAGTTTCTCTACTTATTTTGGTTTAAATGTTTCATGATTTTTCATAAAAAGCTTACATTATTAGACAAAAGAGAAACTCATTACCATCCAATTGAAACAGATTAATCAATGCATGTGCTCCACTAGCATCCCTACAGTATATTCTGTGTCTTTATGAGGTTGACCTGATAAAGAGCTTGTTGTGCACAAATCATTTCTGATAATGACGATTGTCTAAGCCTCTCAAAAATCCCAAAACACTATGCAAAATTAAACAGCTACACATTTTCTTCTTCTTAGGCAAGGGCCAGACGAGCAAATTAAACTTTATGAATCTTCAGACTATTTTCTTTCCACTGCTTTCAATGTTGACCTCGCTCTCCTAACTCTTCTGAACCCACTGGAGTAATTGGTAGCCGTGCCCCGCTGATGGCGCTATTAAGATTCTGGGGGATGAAAGTAAGTCTCAACACTTCATGATTGCAAAATCAACCAGATAACCTAAAAGACACTCCATGTTTTTAGAAAAAAATATTGGAGACTATTTCATGTTTAAAGCTTTTCAAATAGAATCACAGATTTCCAACTAAAAAAAAACGTGGATGTCACTGCCTCAACCTCAAAGGTGCAGATTTGGAGCGATACAAAAAAAACATGGTTTGGGGGAATTGTCTTGGCCCAATTATTTTTTTCCACACACATTCTTCATTATTTTTGTAATCGGGACCTTTTCTTTTAAAAAGAAATACTGAAAAATAACATCCTTCCCCCTCATAAAAAGTTGAGGTCTTCCCCATGCTTATTATTTAACTCTGTACTCCCACATGTGTGCAACACCTGCACTATATCTTTAACCCTATTAGTGCCAGCGGTCCCTCTCCTTGAGTAAGGCTTGCACATGAATTAATTGGTGTAACCTCTCCATCAGTCAAGATATGCCAGGTCCTATGAGCAAAATCACACTTGGTTATATCCCCTCCTTGTATGTTGTTATGGAGATCCATGCAATGCTGTAAAGAGTTCACTAAATAGTTATGTTATTCACATCCTAGATGTTGACCTGTGACCCATGGGGAGTCGAAGAGACTGACATGACATCATGAATCTTCAAGATTCAAGATTCAAGAGTTTTATTTGCCATTTGCACCTATAAGTACATTGGAGTTCTGAGCAGTTTACACCGAGTCAGCTTTAAGAAAAGAAAAAAAAGGTAGAAAAGGCACAAGGTAATTACAGTACAAAATAAGCAGCACATTCAACTCAACACAATAAATAAATAAATTATTAAAATATAAAACATCCTCAGTGTAGTCAATAAATAAACTAAACTACCCTCTGCATAGGAACGATACCCCCAGAATACAAATATACAGTATATATGCTCTATGACCATGTTAAAAGAACTTGTAGCTCTCATAAAAATATTTAAAAAAAAGAAATAATTAATATATTTCAGACTTTTACACAGTGGAAGGCAGCATATTGCACAGCATTACAGTCCATTCAGTTCAGGTGTACTGCGTGTCAATAAGGGTATGTGTGTCCTTCTTTAACGTCCTTTGCCACCAGTCTTATTGTAGCTGGGAAGAAGCTGTTGTGAGTGGAGATGCTCTCTTGCTATCTTGAATCCAAAACAGTCCTGAAAGAGTTTAAAATTATTATTTATTGTTTCAAAATGATAGAAATCAGTGCAACTACTGAGTCTGCAGCATCAGTGTGAGTTTGAGCTGGCTATATATGCACACTTTTATTCACTGCTGAAGCTCTATTATTGAATAGAATTGATTGGTGCACCTCTCCGTCAGTCAACATACAATCATATGCCAGGTCCTTATGGGCAAAATCACACTTGGTTTTATCCCCTCCTTGTGTGTTGTTATGGAGATCAGACTTCACTAAATAGTTATGTTATTCACGTTGTAGACGTTGACCTGTGTCCTGTGGGAGGTCCAAGAGGTTGACATGACATCATGACTCTTGAATCCAACTCTTTCTTTGATTGAAAACAGTCCTTAAAAAGTTTTAAATGATTATTTCTTGTTTTAAAATGAGAGCAAGCATTCCTTGAGTAAGGCTTGCACATGTATTACAGTTTTTCTCGATTGTTTACACACATTTTCTGAAAGCATGCCTCATACTCTCAGAACTCTACACACAAATCAAAAAACACACACACAATGGGCAAAACCCCTCAATTCTCCTGCAAAATGAAACTTTACATTCAAATCAATGTTATTTCTTCTCAAAATGGTATTTTGTTTTCAAATGACACACACAAACCATCATATGAATAGACATTTATAAGAACCAGTTGAACACTGATGTGCTCAATGTAAAACACTATGATGAATGGAAAACACTTCTTCTCCATTCATCATGATGACTTAGGCCTTTTTTTTGTTCAGTGTTACACTTACTACAGACAGTACACACATAAGTGTGTTGTAAAATACTTTAGAATATTGTTTTTATACTCAGAACACACAAATACACGGTAACAAATATATTTTATTTTCCCCACAAAAACAATGTACACAGTGTATATCCCAACCAACACAAAGTTGCACATACAGTGGTCTACATACAAAACAACAGAGGAATTTACTGTATACAGTTACAGTAAAAAAAACGATGCTGCATCCTCTCTTCTGTTTCGGTCTGGCCACAGCACCTCATCCACATCACAAGCAATGTTTGCCCTTTTATGCTAAAGCTCTGATTGCTAATTGTAACACTGTGTGACAGGTGTTTGCCCATGTGATGAGTCAGTGTGCATAGTAGGGCAATTGATTTTAGAATTTTGAATGACAGTGTGTTCCTTGTGAAAACGAGATTTTCTTCATGAAAATTGTGCCAAATGCAGAGAATTGTGTGTAGTGTTTTGAAAAAAGTGTGTTTTAGAACTGCAATTTGAGTGTAAAGCAGGAATTGTGCTTGTAGTTTAGCAGAATTGGTTCAGGGGGTTGGTGCATGAGTTACATGTTGTGGTCATTGTGTGTCAAGTACCAGTATTTGTGTGTAAACAATTGAGAAAAACTGTAATTGGTGTACCTCTCTGTCAGTCAGCATACTATCATATACCAGGTCCTTTTGAGCAAAATCACACTTGGTTATATCCCCTCCTTGTATGATGTTATGGAGATCCATGCAACGCTGTAAAGAGTTCACCAAATAGTTGTTATGTTATTCACATCCGAGATGTTGACCTGTGACCCGTGGGGGGTCCAAGAGACTGACATGACATCATGAATCTTGAATCCAAAACAGTCCTGAAAGAGTTTAAAATGATTATTTATTGTTTTAAAATGAGAGAAATCAGTGCAACTACTGAGTCTGCAGCGTCAATGTGAGTTTGAGCCGGCTATATATGCACAGTTTTCTTCACAGCTGAAGCTCTATCCCACTGGGACAGTCAGGGAAGGTATAGGCTGCGTCTGGAGCACTGTGTGTGTGTGTGTGTGTAAGAAAATGAGATAGGGATAACGTATCGCTTCCTGATCACTATCTTATATAAGCACGTGTTAACAGAGGAATAGAGGAGCAGAGCAGGGAGAGAGGGAGAGATAATGGAGAGAGAGAGAGAGAGAGAGAGAGGCAGTGTGTGAGGAGGAGGCTGGTCCGAGCCTGAGAGCCGTGGATTGATCTGAGAACCGACCAATCGGGCGCCTTCCTCGGCCTGATCCGCCGCAGTAGCCGGGCAGGATTGGAGGATGCTTCTGGAGGAGAGATGCGCACACATGCACACACCGGCTCGGCTCACACACACACACACACACACATGCACACACTGGGAGAGAGGGAGAGTATCGGCTCTCTGCAAGCTGAACAGTCGAGCTCTGCCCTGGAGAGGATGGCAGCATTACTTTGCAACTGAAGGAGACACGGAGGAGAGGAATAGAGAGAGAAACATGAGGAACAAACTCGTGCATCTTTTTCACCTTTAATCAGCTGTTAATCCTGTGTGCTCGAGGACAGGTGTCACGCGGACAGGTAAGAAGATGGAGAAAATAAGTTTAAGAGCTGCTGTAATCTGTGTGTTCAAGTTTTGTACCATTTTTTTTTGCACCTGCGCGCGTGACAGAGGCGCGGGCACACCTATACATACTGTGGTGTTGTGGTTGACAAATGAGCTGTGCAAATGAATGGTGCGTGTGCGCGTGCTCGTAAGTGGTGAGTTTTTTATTTGGACTGTGTCTGCATTCATGCAATATGCGCCCCCGTGGCGTTATTACGCATTAAAGCAGCAAGAAAAGGAAGAAAAGAAAAGAGGCGAGGTGAAAAAGAAGAAGCAAGAAGGAGCGCGCACTCCATGTTCTGACTATAATGAGTGCATTTGGCATCTCAGTCTCCTCTCTCGTGGGGTGTTGTTGCACACAGCGCCTCGGTGGACTTCTGAATGACAGACAGGCTGCTAGAACAGAGTGGGAGTTGGAGGCTATCCGATGCACCAGTGTAGCCAGACTGACATTTTACGCGCACTGCAGGAAACAAGGAGTCCACTCTGACTCTGACTGCAGCCTCTCTCTATACAAGTAGGAGCTTTGTCCCTCTCTATCTGCACCACCAGATCTCCATCTCTGTCTATAGAGACATAACATAAAGGCAGTCTTTGAGTTGAAAAGCCTCAGTCATCTGAATGCTTTGACAGTCGTGTAGAAAGAGATGCATGAGCCAAGTGCCAGATGCTTAGCTGTCCCTGTTAATGTTGCATTGATTGGCTTCTGCTGAGCTGTATGTGGCTGCCAATCTTCAGCATTGCATTTTTTTTTTTGTTGCAAGGTGATCACCTCGCTGGTGTGTGTGCAAATATTTAGGGTAAACATGGCAAGTGTCATGTGATTCAGCAGCATGCAGTGTGTTAACATGCAGTGGATGATGTGTTTTTTGTTTTTCCCATATAGCTGAATAGTTCACAGAATCATCATGGGATCTGACATTGATGCAGGCAACGTGAATAAATACATGTTATTTACATGTATGATCAGAAACACTGTGCTTAGCGAGATGTTTTCATGATATTATGTCTTTAATTGGGGCCTGGGGATAGTTGTAGCAGTTATTCTTTAACCATGTGGACTATATGTATAGGGCAACAACAAATTATTATATTCATCATCACTTAATCTGAGCCCCAATTCTTCCCCTGGGATCAATAAAGTATTTCTGATTCTGATTCTGTCCATTATTTTTTCAGATAATTGATTACTTAGTCCATACCATGTCAAATTAATAATAATGTCCTTCACAAAGTTCCAGAGTCCATTTTCAATAATGTAAACAGAAGAAAATCATCAAACCGTCACATTCGAGAAGCTCTATCCAGCAATTTTTTGCATTTTTCCTTTGATAAATTCCTTAAATGATTAAGCAGTCATGAATCATTGGTGATTTGTTTTCAACAGAATGACATACAATATGTATTATGCAATGCATCACATAGGCTTTTGTGACATGCACTGAATGCATCAGCCTCACAAGGCCCCCCTGCTGCCTCATCCATCCTTTCAGTTCCCATGTATGAGCCATTATCACTCACTTTTCCCACCATTTGAAATGTGCATGGTTGGAAGACATGCTGTAACAGCAGCACTACATAATTACCGACCTAAACTTTGAATTAACCATCGCAAGTGCCAACACATTAACAGAGGCGAAGTCATGTAATATTTAAAGCCAGAACGCAGTATGTGTTAGCTTTGGAAGCAGTCCGAATATCATTACTTCCACAAACGTTGTTAAAGCAAAACGAGGCGGCTGACTGAGTTCCAGAGAAGTCTAATAGCTTGAATTTGAGATTTAGTGGTCGTAAAATTATTCAATATTTAATATTGCAAGGGGAATACTCTGGAATTGTATGAAAACATATGATAAACATAGCCCAGCAAGCTGCACTGGATGCAAGTAATGATTCTTTTTGTTATGAAGTGATCTGATTTTAATAAATATGACAAAAAACAATGACAAGCTAGCAGAGCATAAAGACAGGTCTTCAAATTGCCTAGTCAGTCTGAACAAAAGAGAAAAAACAACTTAGATTTACAATCATATAACGCTAATCAATCAGAAAACCCTCACATAATAATTCTGACTTGATAAATGACATGAATGTTAAATTATAGAAATTGAGATTGATTTTCTGGATAATCAGTCAGTCGAATGATTAACTAGCTTTGTGAAGTGCAACAACATAAAAAATGCATGTTTTCCCAGCTATCACCAGACCATATGATCATTTAACCTATATGGGAAGTTTGGATTTTCCACTTCCTTCTTGCATGAGTGACACGGAGGCTATCCCACTACACGCAGGTCAGCACCTGCCTGAAAGCAATCCAAAGCCAACTGCAAATGTTCTGAAAGGACAAAGGTGGCCTCGCTACCCTTTATTAGATACTCTGTTGGTATAATGTGTGTTTCCCCAGCCTGTGGATGTTTCCTTGTTTGAAAAGGGCACTGAGCTAATTACACCATCATTAAGCTAACTGAAGACAGCGACGCAGGAAAATGTCTGTTTTACTTACTAACAGACTCCGGCGTTTGAATATCACGCTTTGTGTGGTCTCGCACAGCCAGACCACACAGCGCTGTGTCAGCGCTAATGAAAGGTCTGTCTGCACCCATTATCACTCTGGTATAAGGGGGTCAAAACGCTCTGGATTGTTTGTATTTCTTTAAACCATTCGCAATCGTCTTGGGCGGCGCTAAGCACAGGCTCCAGCGGTGGTCCCTTGCAAAATAAAGCTAGCGCAGATAGCGGAAGGGGAGGAAAATACCCTGTGAAATACACAGCACCAATGGCAGGCTTATAGACCTTTTCATTGGCATTCTGTTGCTAGGGCAACAGCTTTGGTCCAACTTTACTTCCTGTCAGCTGCTGCATTAACAAATATGGCAACAGGAAATACAAAAGGGGGTCATTTAGAATATTAATGTTGTCAAGTTTGAAAAGGTCTATACAGAACAGTCTACATCCAGTGAGTCAGACCACACTGTGTATCAACATCATGATAACTGCATAAAGGCCAAGCTAATCACTTGAATCCCTGATTTGACGTCTGTTATGCAAACCCAACCCTGAAGTGTTGTGGCGACTCAAGTGTGAACAATTGTGCAATTATCAGTCACCCATGACCGTGTGCTTGCAGCAGAACAGACACCTTAAATGGTGTGTATTGCTCAGCATGGTGGCAAGGTGCAACATCAGTAAATATTTGTCAAATGTTGCTAATTTTGAGACCACACATTAATAGTCATTGTAAAAAGCATGTGCATTTAGTCTCTTACAGCTAATGTTTTGATTCTGAAAGGCTAAATTTTGACTGTTTTTGATCAGAAAAGTTTGCTGCCTTGGTCATCAAGGCTCAAAATGGACACATGGGTTCATATTAACACGAATTTGATGATATCATCAGGGTTATTCTTTGTCTTGCCTTAGGCTTGGTGACTAACAGGGATCCTCTGTTGCTAACCGGAGGAGTGGAGTGGAGGGAGGCTCTGACAAAAGATGCTATGAAGTTGCAGTATGGGAATTGTAGGACTCAGTATTTTTGGAGTTGATCCATACTAGGGATTAAATGTCAGGGAATCTCTGCATCTGATGCTTGGATTTCTCTCATAAATAACATCATGGATGCGGAATACTAAATCGTTGGAGCACCCCACAGTAATGCTTTCGCTAGATCGTGCCAAATCAATCTTAAAGGCAAGCAAGATGCATCAAGAAGTCATGGTCCATGCAGAAATTATTCACCCCAGGGGGCTACAGTGTGATGGGCGCCATAGTGTTTTCAATCATATCACTAGCAGACTAGACAGCCAAAAGAACAGTGGATTATTGTTCCAACAGCTCAGTCGAAGGGCCATTCAAAAGATGAATCATTCCTTCCTCCAAACATTAACAGTCTTCACAGATAGCAAACAAAGAGTGGTCATACACTGTCTCTGTCTGCCAACCCAGGCTGACAATGTAGGGGTTTTCTGCAAGTAGGAATTAAAAAGGCGAGCGTTGATGGGTCTTGTCAGCGATGCCATCTCCTTCTAAATCCAGGATGCGACAAGGTAAAAATAATCCCCTGCTTTTAATGCTGCAGTGTGATGTTATTGTGTGGCTGACAAAGATAAATGACAGATGAATTGTGTCATTAAATTTCTTATCAGACATGCTTCCCTGACGGGAATGTATACACAAACACACTCACACACACACACACACACACACACACACTGTTGAAGACAAACCCAAAAGCTGGCATGAACAGGGCTGATTGAGGGGGAAAAAAGAGCGCCACCTTGTGAAGTTATTGACAGAAAATAAAGGGACACACTTACTGTTGGGACTTTCATCTACCTTTGTTGCTGGTTCAACCTACAGTGAAACAGCTTCACAGACAATGTATGACTGCCAGTGTACACGAGAAAAAAGGTTAAAAAAAAAACTATTCACACAGGACTAGTATTACCTGGGGACCTCTAGTAATTTAAAATGATTGCGAGGCACCCGTCTGCCATGTCCGTACTTTGTCGAGTAAAAAATCCACCGTAGATTACCTACCATATTTCACCAAACACAGAAGTCATGTGATAATATTAGCCCCATGCAAATTGGGATGTTCGGTGATTTGTTTCACAGCATGGAGCCTAGGGCAGTATCAAATGTCAATTTTACATTCAAAGCTTTGATTGAGGTTTTTGAATAAAGCTTCAAATGTTATGACATTATCAGCCTAAAAATAAAGGGAAAACTATGTTTTTGTGTTATTGTGTTCATGTAAATGTAATTTATGGTGCTGTTAGATTGCAGTGAAAATGTTGTTGAAAGGCTAAATGCCAACAAATATGGATTGAAGCAGAATATTTCCTTAAAACAACAAAAACATGTTGTGAAGTTTAGAAAATTATTACAGAAGGTGCCAAAGTGGAAGCTAGGGGACTGCTGGATGCAATGTTTCTTTTATTAATAACAATCTAAATGTCAATGTTTGAATACGTTTTAAAGCTTCAGACTATTTGGTACAGCCCGAATACAGACCCATTTGCACGGGCACCAGAGCAAGTGGTCTTTGTGAATTTTATGTAAACATGAATATGAAATATAAATAGTATACTTCTTTTTTAATATAAGCAGATGTTACACAGGGCCTTGACAGATCAAGGGGATAATGTCATTGAATTTGAATAAAATACAGATTAAGCTTATCCCATGTGAATGTGCCGTACAAAACACAGACGTGTGGGGTGATTTCTAAATCACATGAGGTCCCCTGGTAAAACTAGTCCTGTGCTGTTAGGGCTTTAGATAGTATTCACCAATTGCATCCTGATACAAAAGCATTACTTCTCTTACAGCATCTCTTAGGGAATAGCATAAATGGATAAAAACTGCTGTGCCTTGCCATTTAAGACTTAAAGATTCAATGGTATTGACATTCAAGTCCAATTTCCTGCAATCTTTTATTATATTATTCTCCTGCGTGCACCTTTTATATGTTCCACATGACCGGGTGTCCAGTTAAAGTGATTCCAGTAAAGATTTTCAGTGACATTATTGCTTTGAGTGAAGTACCGGCATTGATCACACTGTGGCAAATCTTGTCTGCTATTGCAATGGTCTGTTATCCAATTATCAATAAAGTGGACTCGTCGCCATCATATTTATCCAAATAGAAATCATCGACACATTCTGGATGTCAAACACGGCAAAGAGTATTGCCTTTCAATTGGGGCATTTCTTTCATGGGTCAAATGAAAGATTTAACAATTTTCTTGCTCCCGAAACGGGGTTTTTTGCAGTTTTTCCATTAAGCCCCATTATATTGGAAAATGGTGGCCCACATTCTGACATTTTCTTTTTTTCTTTAATGCAAAAAGGGTTGAGTTTCTACATTAAAAAGTCTCAGTGTAAAAATGAGAAGTGAAAGCTTTGGTCTTCAGACCATCATCAGCACAGCTTACAGACCATGTGGTTCTAGAGGCTTAAATAGGCCCCAAACAAATGCAAGCAATGGCCAATCAGGTGACAGGTGGTAAGAGGTAGAAGATGTTCTCCATGAACTCATCAGCTAGGTAGGTTTGGTCAAAACGCCCACGGCAATCATGCAGAAAGTGAGAACATCTTGGAGGCATTTGGCTTCTCCTGCTTTGAGGAGAACAAAAGACATTCAGGAAAAGAGAGTTTTTTTATCTTGATTGAAACCAAACATTGAAAACCTGGCTCATCAATATCAGGGAGAGAAAACATCAGGGTGCTGTACGTTTAACTCACCATTTCTGTCATCTAGCTTGTCCTTTTTCTGATTTAGACTTTCATTTCTTACTGTGGGACACAGAGCAGTCTGCATCATGCTGACATTATTGCACTCCGGGTTTCTTCAGTATGGGTGAAAGCAACATTAGAATGATTCATCTCCTGCTCTCACTGTCAGTGACAAATGGGCAGCAAAGTGTTTCCTTAAAGAACACTCAGCACTGTGAGAGGAAGTCTGAGTTTGATCGTGGCAGAGCATATTTATAAGGCCATGTAATTTTGACCTCAGTAAAACAAATGATAAAGCTGTCCCTAATTGGTTAAAATAAACTAAACAGAGTTTTAAGATTTCTTAATTTTCAATGTGTCCTGACTACTATTTTTTGTTGGCCTTTCATGATATAATATTGAATTTATGTGTTTTTTTTTCAAGACTTGAGGATAGATTTGTCAAAATATGTCATTCCTGCTAAGGCTGCATTCACACCAGATCAGGCGTTGCGGCGATTTGCCGCAGGGTAATGCAGCGGTGTGAGAGTGTCACTAATGACCCATTGACTGCACGTCGATTAACATCCTTTGTTCCTTCATGGCTGGGTTGTACAGCTCTGGATCGCCAGCTAGTGATTGGCTACCGCAGCGTGACGTCAGGTTGCATTTCTCCAAAAGTTGATTCTATTTCCACTTTTCCACTGCAGGCCACTGCATTATTTTTTTCTGCACCCCCTGCGACCCCCACCGCCGCAGACCAAATGCATTACCCACATTCAAATTGAATGGGAGAACTGACATTTTTGCCACACCTCCGGATCTGGTGTTAATGCAGCCTAATCCATTTGCGCTCCTCTTAACTTCTGATAGAGGGCAGTCACAAATTTCCAGGCATTGAAAAAAACACCAAACATCACACGTCAGCAAAGACTGCAACACATCGCTGGTAAAGGATTTAGTAGAAACACTGCTCTGACGTATTAGACATGACAACACAGTCTCACGGCAGTTCGTCAAATAGTCACGAAATGTAATCTATTGGATTTGTATACATAGACGCGAATTTCCCCTTTTTTTGGTGAGGCTCAGCACGACTTTCAACAACATATTTTTTGTTCTGTTTCATACGAATTTCCGCTCCAGTCTCTTCAAAATAAAACTACTTAGGTTTAGCAATAGATCAATTTGGTGAGGCTTAGGCAACAAACTACTTAGTTAGGTTTAGGAAGAGATCAACTTGGTGAGGCTTAGGCAACAAACTACTTAGTTAGGTTCAGTAAAAGATCAATTTGGTGAGGCTTAGGCAACAAACTACTTAGTTAGGTTTAGGAAAAGGTCCCTGTTTGGGTAAAAATAACTCTGGAAGTGCCACAATTATGTGGATTACATATGGATTTCACATTTTTGTTGTGATGGTCAGCACAAAATTAATTCATGTCTATGTACACAAATCAATGAAATTAATTTCAGGAGTATTTCACAAGTGTGTGACTGGGCTGGACATGAAGGCTTTGGGTTGAGTCTGAGATAGCATAATGCGGTATGTGACTTGCATAAAAATACAAATAAAGCAATTATCAACTACAATATGTTTTTGCTGGATGTTTTATTTAAATGTAATACAAATATGCAGAGGCTTCAAAGTGTGATGTTGCATAAAAAAAAAACCTGTTCACTGTTTTATGGGAAGAATATCTTTGAAAACCATGAAAACAGAGTCATTTGATTGCCATAATGCTGCATGAATAGTTAATGTACTATTCAGGGGTTGGGTTTCCATCTCATGTTTGCAAGTGTTTGCTCAGAGACTTTCCCTTTTTTAAATAGCTCTTAAGGATGAACTGCTGTTATGTAATCGCTGCGCGTTTCTGTCTGGGATCCTGGGGGCAGCCTCCGAGTATTTTATTTTGTTCTCTGCTCAAAAGCGTCAGGGTGGTGGGTACGCCTTCGGTCACATTCGGGAAGTTTCAGCTTCTTCAAGGGAAAGCCTGTGTTTTATTCACCTGGGCACATCCTTTATCATACTTATCCCCCTCTAGATTTACATTCTAAGCTTTAGGCATTTCAAACACTGTTATACTCAACAGTGTAAACTGGTAGACATTCAGCATCTTGCTCAAGGAGAGATTAAACTTCAGGTGACGGGGCAGTTTCTACTAGTTTTACCCTAAAATGGCATGAAAAATCAGAAATGATAACTCATAGTGTGTACACCTGCAGTATTGTTCATATTGTACTCATTCAGTGTTGTGAAATATTACCTTTACTACCTGAAAATAGCGCTTTCGGTAGAATACGGATGGACTCTAACTCAAAAACCATGTGGTGTCGTGACAGATAGAAAAGGCGAGTCACGTCAGTTAGTTGTCAGTGTCCCGGTGCGAAGAGAAACCCTGATGTGTGGCACTGATAAAACATTAGTGTGCTGCGCGCCTGTCAGACCCGCTCACCTTTCACATGCAACGCCGGGACGTTGAGATGTGAGAGAGATGTTAATTGGACCAACGCTTTATGAGAGTGAGAGTGAGAGTGGTGGGGGGGAATGGACAGGGCGTCCCTACTGATTCACAGATCTGAGGTGGATGAGAGGCGAGCTGCGGGGGGGCCGTCCGCCAGAGTGAAGACGACAGCTGGAATTTTAATGCTGCTTGAATAGCTCTGCAAAAGGTTGAATTCAAAGCTGTGTTTTATACAATAGTTAACCTTTTTTGAAGTTTAAATCCTATCTATCCCATCGGTGTATATGTACATGTGGATGATGTATAGATGTAGAAACAAGAATGGTATAAAAGCCTCTGACTTTTCCCCCATTTTTCGAGCCTTTGCTTCTATTTTGATACATTTACACAATATTTCTGAAGTGTTGGAAAATCTTGTCTAATTGATACTGTCAGTCAGCACCGACTGTGTACTCCGTCGCTACCATTGCATTCGCAGCAGTGTGTAAGCAGATTTTCTTAGAACCGTCTCCAGAACTGTGATTGAATCATTCACTTTGTAGCAACATCTGCCTGCTTCCTCGCCCCAAGGAGTGCGCTTGTAAGCTGGTGCACTGTTGCCAAACTGTCAAAGCATGTGCCAAAGTGTCAGACAGCTCTCCGCGTATTGAAATGAATCTCAGCGCCGCCTAAACAAGTCGACCACCCCGCGCCAGGAGCCCAATTTCAAGCTTAACACCCAGCTAATACCAGAACTGTGTTTATTTAAGTTCACGTCACTATAGCCTGGGACGGATTGTATAAAAGAGTGACTGAACATCAACAGCAATTCACCAAATTTAAAATAAGTGTTCTGCCTTAAGTCAGATCAACAGATGACAAACTGCATTGCACCATACAGTATGATGCCTATGCACAGGCACTCAGAGCAAACTTGTCTTTTCAAATCTCCCAAATCAATTTCTCAAAGTAACACAGTGAAAGAAAAAGAATAAAAACAAGAATAAAACTCCAGACCGTCTTGCCGCAGGGGCGTAAAGTGGAGGGGGCGCAATGGGTCGGACTGAGTCAGAATCAAGGAAACCCCGCTGGTGATTTCGAGAAAAAGGAAATAAATTGTGAGAGAATACTCTCAATTCAAGAGAGGAAGTTGTGATTCCCATTTTGCCCGCAAATATGCTCTTCATTGATTATATTCTCTTTGTTTTTCAAGGTACTGCAGTACTTTTTTATCGTATAACAGCACTTGTAATGATGTTAAAAGAAAATAATGTCAGCGTGAAAACACTTTTGTGCCCCCAGCCCACACAACACACTGCACACCTCCCTCCTCACACCGACCCTCCGACTCCGCAGTCTACATCGCCAGATTATTCTTTATTTGGACGGTGAGATGGCATATTTGTCTGTTGCGGCTCCTAACACCCCCCACGAGTCTCTGCAGGCACTTGAAAAGCAGCGTGGCGAGCATCTGCGAACCCCCCAAATCTCTCGCACTTCATCCTCTCACGAGGGAATCTACCTGGCAGCGAGAAAGCAAGCTTATCTGTGTATGAAATGCTAATGTGAATAGCCCCGGCCCTACTTTGTGGATGAGAACACACAGAGCCCTCTCCTTGTTGTAAAACCCACCTGCTCTCTGTGTGTTTTAGCATGTGTGAAACGGCGAAGCCTGCCAAACTCCGGTAGCCTCAACCTGAATTTAGACTTCTCAGACATGAAGAGAACCAAGTGCTGTAGGTGCTATGAATATATTTCCATTCTGAATCCTACCTTGTGTCTTTTTCTCTCGTTCTGTTCTGCCAGAGGACGACTTAAATCCCAAAAGCATAAGACGTAGGGCTGAAATGATTAGCCAATCCATTGATTAAGCGACTGACGGAAAATGTATCAAGACTTTTCATAATTGATTAAACATTCAAGTCATTTATCGAGACAATTAATTGCTTTATTAGGAAAAACAATCAACAGATGAATCAATAGATCATGAATAACCATGAGTTGGAGCCCTACAGCCAAGCATATGCCAGCCTCCCGCGTCTTATGTGCATAATGCTGATGGACCCTTGTGTGGAGGTTGTGCGGCAGCGAGAGGAAGAGCGCGAAGAAGATGATGATGATGCGAGTTGAAAAACTGTGTTGTTTTTTTCCCTGCAGTGGCCAGCAGATGGGTGCTGTCTGCTCCATCCTGGCACTCCCGCTGTATGATTAGAGCTCAAGAATCCAGCCATTAAACACGCGGCAGATGGGACATTTTCCATCTTCCACCCAGCTCTCATTAAGCAGCCAAACAACATATAGTGGGGTTGACGAGTGCAGGCATGTTTTCTAATTTGACACCAAGAAAAGATCTCCTCCTTCGCAGATATAATTAAGGTTGTTTAACTTGGCATGTAAACATGAGGAGATGGAACCATCAGAGGCCCCCCCCCCCCGCTCTCATCTCGGGCAACCTTTGCCTCGCCGAGCCGTGTGAGGAGTGGTGCGTTTGGGTTTGAGGTAATCAAAGCTGAGGGTTAGGACAGATGGTGTTCGGAGGGTAGTGTACTGGAAGGACAAGTCGCTGTTGACTTTGGGAGACGTGGTGGGAGGGGGTGACTGACACACCATCCAGCCCACATGACTCAGTGGGAGTCATTACTGCAATGGGCCTAATTACCTTCAGGCCTAATCTGTGTTTAAAAACCTGCTGCTTATTGCTTTTAATTACCCACAACAAATGTTGGGGGAAAAAAAGATTGAAATGCAAGGTAGGAGCGTTTGTTTCGTTTTCTACATTTGAAGGAGAGGAAATAGATGCAGGGATTGTTACAATATGTCATATCCTCAAGCTTCAGATAGCTAATTGTAGCGTCAGTGTCATGCTGTATTTCCTGGACTGTTTACACTGAGGGCTTTTAATGTCCTCGTACTCTCCAGGACAAGAGTGTTTGACAGCCAATTTATTTTCTTTCTGTTTTTCCGCAGCTTATACCTTCATTTAAAATGTTACTCAGACAACTGCACTGCTTGAAAACTAAATTACTCTCAGCCTCATCACTTGAGAACGAGAGTTGATTCTCAGACCTTCAGATCTCGGACGAGTCGAGGGAAATATTAACTATTGAACCAGGTCACGATTATTAGATGATTTTAAGGTCTTCTGATCTCCATCCTTGGGTTATGTAATGTGATCAAAGTTGTATTCTTGCCAATCTCAGAGCCCATCGGCTATCGGTCTGATGACGGATAAGCCTCTGGGGGCAAGGGGTTATTTTTCTGGTTCCAGTGTAGCCAGCGGATATCCGGGCCAAGACTTCCTTTTCATGTGTGCAGATCATTATTTACAGTCCGATTAGCAACTTCAGATGCGACACTGGAGTTGGAGTTGAGAGACAATGTCTACAAAGTAGCCATTCCCCAAGGTAATTTTAAACTAAAAAAGGCTAAATCATTGTCAAACGGTAGCCGCAGGGTTCCACTAAAGTATTCCGCCTCTTTTGCTCCCCACACGGAAAATTCACCTGCATTCAACAAAGCCTGCTTGAACCTGATTGGTCGATACTGCTCCGACTACAAGCTGAAAACAGAACCACAATATTGTCCCGTTGCCTACAGATTCTACATACAAATGCAGAATCTGTTTATAGAGATTTTATTCTTGCAGGTGTTGGAATATGTGCTCAAGTTAACTTGCAGAACAAACTATGAATCATTCGCTTGTGGAATATATACTCAAATTGATGGATTTGTTATTACAAGCAAGAGAGTTGCAGTGACGATGATTGCAATTAATGTTGGGCTTGTGAAGCCGGAAGGTTAGGGACCATGTTGTGACCATGCCGTGTCTGAATCTCGAGACATATTTCTGGCTCACCACCTACTCTCAAGGTGAGAACGGCATTTAATGTCTCCTCCAGGCAGAGAAACTGTGATGTTCCAGACAGCTTACATCTGTTATGTGGCTGTGTGGACAAAACTGTCATCACATCAAGAGTGGGTGATGCTAATTTGTCACTAAATCATGTAAACCCCAAGCTAGACCAGAGTGGAAAATGGCTCAGAAGAAAGTTTTTTTCTTGTAGAACAACAAGCCACTAACACAAGTCGTTCAGCCATGATTCCCTGCGTGTTTCCCAGTAAGATGGCATTGTGGAAATACTACAGTCTGCTTGGCTAAACCCCTGAATTGCTGGCACCTCCCTCCAACCTATTTGTCTCCTCCAATTTCGTGGAACCTCCAGGGTGTGCCGCACATTCAGAGGATTGCCCCGCTTGTGAAGATCAGACTAATCTGCTTCCTTTCACAAACAATGAGCTGGGTCAAATCACCCAATAGACTCAAGGCAAACCACTCGTATTTTTAGAACAGGTAGAGATCAATCAAATGCATGTTTGCAGTTTTGACAAAAGTGTCTGTTATCGCTCTGAAAATATTGTTTTATACAGCATTTAGATCAAAAGCACATTATGTGATGCATGCAGTCCTTGTGTATTTATATATTATTATATTCACAGTTCCACACTAAAGGTATATCAAAGGTATAGCTGCTTTTATATTTAATGGACTGGATGATAGTGTAATCATTTTTAATGATACGAAGAGCCAAACCATGATGGGAGGTTTGATCTATATGGTCCCAATATTAAGTAGAAAACCTAGAAAAAAAGTAAACAAAATGTAAAACTACATATAATCTTAATATTAGTAGAAGTTCTGTGATATCGGAGTTGGATGAACTTGCAAAAATAAGTCTGGTTGTATAGAAGTCTATGAGAAAATGAGCCTACTTCTCACTTGGTTTATTACCTCAGTAAACATTGTAAACATGAGTTTATGGTCTCAATCGCTAGTTTAAAGTCTTCTTCAATACAGCATGATGTTCATTTAGTAAATGATGGTTCCATTTAGAGTCAAATAGACCATAAAGCAGGGGATGCTTCAGGGCGAGGCTACCTTGTGATTGACAGGTTGCTACCACGGTGTTGTCCGGTCTGGAAACTGTCTGTGTCTTTAACCCTTTCATAGTGTTTTTTTCAGTTCATGAAAGTTAATTGTAACATTTTGGTCACCTGAAAATGTCTTGTTCAGCATTCGGCCATCAAAAGATTTTGAAACCGTAGTCCACAAACCAATGGGTGATGTCCTTGTGACTATGTCCACTTCTTATATACAGTCAATGCTTAGAAACAAGAACAATTTCTAGCTGGCAAGGGGCCGAAATAGATTCATCAAAAGTCATTGTTTAGGTCAATGCAGAATGCTGTAATGCTTTTACACGGAAACAAGTTTCACACACACACAGGATTTAAACAATAGAAGAAAAGAAAAACTTTATAGACAAACACATTTGTGCTTGATGAAGTCTCTGTGAACAAAAGGGACTTCCTTTAGGACTAATAATGGAACTCAGCCTCTCTACTGTCTCTACTGTGTCTTATACAACACAGCTCTAACATAGATTTAGATTTCTGATGGAACAGACACTTTCCTCTGTAAAGTATTGCCCCATAGGAGTGGGTTATAGGGATGAAATATGCTTACGTTATATACACATTTATATTTGGCTAATCCCAAAACACCTGAAAATGTAATGCGCTTCATCAAATTAATGCAGAAATCATATAAAAATCGTTTTTTTCTCATGAAGCAATCCTGCTCATTAATCTGCAACATTGCCTGAAATAACAAAATACACCTAGAGAAATAATAGCCACCAATATTTGATCTGGACAAATGTATATTATCTCCTTGTATGTGTGGTTGTACCAGCCAACCCCTGATGTTGCCTTTCCCTGTTACAGTTCAGTCGGTACAAAGCCACACGGTATGAGCAATAAAAGCTTATTAATGGCTTTAGACAAGATGCCAGAACACATATTTCGTCTATTGGTGCAGAGGATATTTTATAAGCTTGCCTTCCATTTAAGGTTCACAGAGAGCTCCTTTTGATTCGGCAGGAACAACGGAGAATAAAAACCAAATTCATGTTCAGGCCTCAGGAACATTTCACAGCAGTGTAACAGTCTGATTTCACATAAGCACATTGCTGTGTCACTAATTTTCTCCTGTGCTGTACTTACTTTTAACCCTCTTGTTTATTCTACCTCCACTCAGTGAAACACAGCCTGAGACTACAGGCAACATACAGGCCCTATAAACGGGTAGAACATGTTTGTATTTGTTCCTTTCACAGGCGAGGGTGAAAAAGTCAAGAGTCTGTTTCGCTGTGGTCTCTCTCCGGCTGGCCCTCTTTGTTCTGAGGATAGAACAGTGGTTCAGTGATATGTGTTTTGACCTGCCCCAGTCTTCTGCTATCTGGTGTTTGACACCGACAGAAAGCTGATGCTGTGAAATCGAATGCAGCGGGTGAACTCTCAGCAGGAGCCCAAAAACATTAGCTATTAGCGGCAGGCGACAGGAGCCTGTTTTTTGGATTGAGGTGTTGCTCTCTCAACATTTTTTCTCCTCTCCTCCTCTCTCTTGCTGTCTTTCATTTTACTTTATCTTTCTGCCCTTTTAAGCGTTTTTGTCTCCCGCGGTGTCATCAGCGGCCGTGGTAACATGCAAGAGCTGCTGGCTCTACTCCGGCTGAGGTCTTACTGAGTTGTTTACGTTACCAGCTGATTCCCCGCTATTGACTTTTCCTTTTTTTCATGAATAAATAAGGAGACTAAGACATTTCTGTCTGTCTATGGTGTCCCAGCCACAGGTTGAGCAGTCCACCAGCAAACAAAAGTAATGCATGAAAAGGTTCAGCGTACTATGGGGGTGACAGGAAGAGGAGAGGGAAAGGTATGATGCTGGGAAGGGTTCTCTGGGAAAAATCACAAGGGCTGGTGTTTTTGTGCAAGTGTGCTGGACAGATGAGATAAATCATGCGTTGTAACCTTCTCAAAGATATTCAATAATTTAGTACATACAAAAAAAAATGGTTCCAAAAGGTGTAATGGATATCTTTGTCAACTGAGCAGTGCGTTCTGGGAAACAAATGATCCAGCAGCTTTGCAGTGGAAGTCTTGAGTAAGGGTTGCATCTAATTAACATTTTTCATTATTGATTAGTTTATTGTGAGGAGTTGATAAATCATTTAGTTAATGAAATGTAAAAGAATTAAGTTAGAAATGCACATCACAACATCTATGAATTGCTTTTTGACTAATCAACAGTCCATATAAGCAACAGTATTTGGTAGATGATTGAATACTTATGATAATGATGCAAAACAATGACTATAAAATGAGAGAAGTTAGACCGTCTCTCAATATTTTCTGATTTCCCTACCCCATCTGTGACTCTCAATCAAAGCCCATTGGTTCCTATAGATGTAAAACGTTTTTAAAAAAGCTCATTCTTTACAACAGCTGGGCGCTTTATGCAAACATTGCTGAAACAGCAGTAAATAATGCATTTGTTGGGGTTCGTTTTCAGCGGCGGATTAATACACATTTGGTGCTCTAATGAGTGTTTCCAGTAGCAGATCGGTTAACATGAAAGTAAACTATACAGGCCCTTTGTGTAACATGTCATCCGGTGCAATTATGTGGCCCATTAATGAAACCAGATCAAAACAGAATTGCATGTGCGTGTAAACATAGCCACTTTTGCATGCATCCTGCCAAAATCCCTGTGGCTGCCGCTGTGCATAACCCATCCTGTTAAACGCTGCACATATATAAACATGCCATGGGCAGAAGGCTGCACAAAACAATATCATCATCATAAAAATGGGGGAATTATTTCCATTGACAGAGCCAGATGCTGTTGATTTCATGGCTCCCTGGAATGTTTTTCTTTTTTTTTTTGCTTGGAATCAGCATGATAATCAGACAATTAAAAGACTGATTGAATAGAGCCCCAGGAGGTGAAAGTGAAACTACTGGAAAATATATTCTCAGTCTCACTCACTCAGGTACCACGTTTGCCTCACAGATGCTTCGACTATGTAGGGAGATTTGTGTTTGAATTGTGACGTTATTCAATCACATCGAACCGAGAAGGAAAACCCTTAAAATCTCTGAAACGGCTTTTCAAAAGAACTCCATCGGTATTCTTTGCAGGGCTCGATTTCATTCTCTCAGTTATTGGAAAAGAGCAGGGGAAGCAGGATTTGGACGTAGCTCTACCTATGCAGATGAGAATCTTTTCTCAGATTACATGTGTTTAGTGTGCGGCTGAGTATTTATCCTCTGCTGCTTTAATCCAAGTCGATGTGGATCAGACTTTGCTTTCCCTTTCACTGCCGGGGCTGGCAGTAGGTATTACAACCACTGCACTTATAGTCAACATCACCAACTATAGTTGAGCTGCGTAATTTGCATGTAGAGATATTTGAAACATGGGGATTAGTCAAGGCTTCTGAGCAAATCTTAATCCATATATATATGTATAAATATTTATATTTATAAAAAAAAAATAATTCCGTGATTATCCTTCAAAGTATGTGGCAGTCATAAGTTGCATTAATGTCTCGTTTTAGCGTTTCTCTCTAACGTCGTCACGTGCTTTGTGAGAGATAGAGAGCAGCAGCCTTTGAAGTCTGTCAGCTCCTATATCCTATTAAATATCAAATGCATGTATTTGTCCTCCAGATAATCCCCACAAAGCTGCGATTCTACTGAAGCACTTTGAATATTGGACCAACTCTCCTGCTTTAAGTCCTTTTTTGAGACTTTGGCACATCATATTATTATTATTATTATTTATGGGAAAGTGCCTACATTTCTTTGTACTTTTTTGTGTTTGTTTTATCGTGTTGACTCATATTTCTCAGATAATTCACTTAGAGTTTCACTTGTTAATGCAGGTAGTTGGCTTTCATTTAAAAGGGGTGCATTTTTGTGACAACTCAGTGTGACTACGTGTCTAAGAAACACATCGGTGACAATTTTTTTTCACTAAAAGTAAAAGAGTTCCTCACCAGCCTCTTCTGAAACCACCCATTACGAATGTTAACAGCCCATTAAATGGCTTCTTTCAGCTGTTATCACTACCACTCTAATGCTTCAGATGGGGGAAGCTGCACCTATACCGAACATTGTAGAAGTGGCACATGGTTAATATTGTGAATTGAAACAAAACTACTTGGTTAGGTTTAGGAAAATGGTTTGGGTTAAATATGTTTGTTACTTACATTTGTGAGTTAAGTTACGTTACATAACGTTATATACGTTAAGTTAAGTTACATATTTATATTAAGATAAGTTACGTTATGTACATTATGTAAGTTAACTTTCACAGGGGGACTCTGGCCACAAGAGGTTGCCGCCTGACTTTGTCTTCTTTTATTCGTTTCGGTGATAAACCATGTGAATAGATGATATCTGCCTTTTAGTCCCTTCTAATTCATATCTATGAGACTGATAACCACTGATAATGGCCATTCAATTGGCTGATACCATTTGAAGCGGATGCTGAAACAGTTTATTTGTATACTACATTTATGCATAATCCACCTCACAGACTGACTGGCATTAATACTGACCTGACCCCTGACCCTTGTCATACTAAATCACTATAGGTCTGTCTGATATTGCATTCTTGTCTGGATTTACTGTCAGTCTAAAAGCCTGAGTGTTGTCCTAATTCAAAGTGTGCATCTGTTTTCAGTGATCAGTGTTCTTCCTTCATCCCTTTTATCGAGGATGTTTTGGGAGCTTTGTGTGAAAATGGAGTAGCCAAGTGGCCATGGCAGAGAATATGAGTCAAACTTTTAAAATTCTACATCTGATACCTTGTCAGAAAATTTCATTTTGAGACAAAGGAGGTATTTTGATTTTGAATATGTGGTTTATCTATCAAAAGAAAGCCTACTTGAAAAATGTCCTCCAACATTTCCCTTACCTTGGCAAGCCCTTTGGTAATTTATCAGAGGCAGATATGTCTGCATAAGAGTTTCAAACATATTATTTAATTCCTTTAAGAGGCTAAACTTCGGTCTCAATGTCGAAATCTAATATTTGTTGCTGGTCAGATTGTGTTGGCCCGAGGTAAATTTAAGATTCATGTTTTTCTTAAGCTGTTAACAGTGGTCAGTACTCCTGCCTCTGGGTAATGTTGGCTGTACAGATCTCGCCACGCTTTGATTAAAAAATAGAAAAACAACCAGCGGCAGCTCTGTATTTATCAAATTTAGTTTTATTTCAAATGTACTTTGCAGAGATAATAATGCAATGTAATAATAAATGTTAACCATGCATGCAGGCAACAGGGTCGGAAGCTTAAAATAGAGCTAGTTGAGGCGACCTTTGAGCTGAGAATATTGTGTCACACAGCAGGTGTAAATTAGTGGTGCTGAAGTGTGATCACCAGAGCCTGGCACAGCTGGCGATGTGAACACCAACGCGTTTGTTTCGTTTGCAATTTGCGCCCTCCCGTTCTCCCAGGGCAAGCTCAACTTGACTCAAATGCCTCATATCTCACTGTATAGAAACATAAATGAGATTCTGAAATCATGATTTTCTTTAGTTGTGACATCACACCGAAGGGCATCTCACAACAACAAGGTCAAACCCTGCATTTCCTCTCATCCAAAAAAAAAAATGTGAGCAGTGAGGACCGATTTCATGCTTCACCAGAACTTAAACAATAAATCTAACTTTAAAATCCACCTCAAGACCGGACGATTCTCCATAATACCTCCTCTTTAAAGATCACAGAGCTGCAGATGCAGGTGTAATGCACGTTCTTTCAAAAGACTAGCAGAGCTTCACTTGAATGCTCAGTATACATAGAAATTCAACAAAGCTTGCAGTTATTTTTTACTACTTCAATGGCATTTTCAATAAATAAAAAACTATTTCCCTCTGTCTTTTCCATTCCACTGCCTTTTAAAAATCCCCCTCTGCCTTACGTCTGAGTGGCTTGATGTCTGTCCTTATCATAGTAAATGTATTTCTTCCTGCCACACATTATTATTCACCGCGCTGAGGCACACAGTAAGCCTCACAGTGTGCCCCGGTCGTGTTAAAACATCCAAATCAAACCCTTTTTTTCGGATGTGGTTTTAATAAAGCCAACTCATCCTTCGAGTCACGGGGCCGGCGCTGCTCTGCTCTGATACACGGCTCCGACCTCACAGGGCTGTATCAGTCACCACTCAGCGCTCTGACCTCATAGGCATGGACAACCTTTTAATAGCGCTCTGACTCCTCAAGTCCAAACTTGTTTGTACCGTCTGCATAATGGCAAAAAAAATGTCTGGAATACTGAAACTAGATTCCATGTTGCCTGTTTGTACTTTTCACAGTCGACCAGTTTGAAGTGCATGTCCTCATCTGTAAGGATTTATGAGTTGCAATTTAATTGGAGGGAATTAGTGGACATTTAGCTTCTAATATCCATCAAATTAATCTCTAACTCTGTGTTTCTCTCCCCCCTTCCTCTCTCTCTCCCAGGAAATCCAGAATGGCTTCCGGGATTAACCTCTGCTCTCGGTAGAACTACCCAGAAGTTCACGTCCGTTTGCACAGCATCTCACGGTCTGGGAAATTCCATAATGTAAACGTATCTCGCCCTTTTTTTTTTTCATTAAACCTTCGGCTTTGGGCCATGAACCTTGGAGGATCTACCGGGACCGCCATTTCCTCAGTTTGGATTTAGCTTCGTCTTTTGCTGGGACTACTGCACGGGCCTCGCAGCGGTGGCTAGTTGTGGCGGCTGCGGCGGCGGCGGTGGGAGGACCTTACCACCTTGGAACACGGGGATCACTTTACAAAAGCACGCGCCACCATGAGGATATCCACCACCTCCTGTCTCTGTCCCTTTCTGGTCTGCCTCTGTTTCATCCAGAGGTGCTACGGGGCGAGCCACCACCTCCCCGCCAAAGTGCCCTCCAGGAACCAGACCAAACTGGCCAACGGGGAGTTGGAGGTGCACCACAGGCCTAAGCGTGGATGGATCTGGAACCAGTTCTTTGTTTTAGAAGAACACTTGGGACCAGAAGCACAGTATGTGGGAAAGGTAGGATTTTTTATTTTTTTTATTGAACTGACTGCAACTGTAAACAAAAAAAGAAATCTTTTGATCCCAGGCAACTTGGTTTTTAACAGCTTACTTGGCATTTTTCTCCTTCCTCTTGTTTATTGAGAAATGGGTTACAGCAGGACCAAGCTGTTCTATTGAGGTAGACTGCCACGTCGGCATTGTACACGCTCTCTTTTTTATCCTCTGATGTGTAAATCCAGGGCTCATTTGTGAAGGTGTGTGGGGTTTTTTTTTTTCCGTCATTACGATGTTGGAGTGAATTCCTCTCATGATAATGTCCAAAAAAAATGTTTTATTCTCTGTAATTAAGGAGCGCCTCTCAGCACGTCTGCCACTCGGGGAAGCCAGCGATGCGAGAGTGGATGAAGTTTGAAAGTGAGAATAGCCCCTCTCTACATGAAGCTATCTTTGAACTGAAATATCAGATTTGGCTTCTCAGCGGGAATTGAACCCAGATTTGATCTCTTGGTGGGAAATGATCCACCGCAGTACGAAATTGGACAGTAGTGCAATAGGGACATAGTAATCCAGGGCGCCTCATAGCTAGAACATTTTATGAATGTAATTCCAGAGTGACTGATGTCCCTTTACAGTGGAACAGATAGTAGCGGCTATTCTTCCTGCTTGTGCATATAGGGTTCGGCGTAGCCCCGGTTGTTGGTGGTGACTTTTCTGTTAGCTCCACAATAAGCCACAGGGAGCTGGTTAAGTCCTCTGCTTTGCAGATTGCCTGCCCTTATCTCCTGAAATGTTAAAATGTGTTTCTCCGCTGCAGTGATCATTATTCTAGGCACTCAGGCACAGACTAATCCCCTCAACTGCACTCCGAGAGAAAGAGAATGAGAAAGGCAGAACGCTCCTCTGACTGCACATATGTCTGTATTTCAACAACGGTGCCATTTGAAGGGAAAATGAAAGAAAACAGGGACGACAAGCTCGGAAAATAGGGTGAAAGGGGGGGAAAAAAAGCAGTAAATATCACTTTCCACCTCTGTTTATTGAATCAACCCGGGGTTTTAATCACAAATGTCCTTGCGAAGCCGGCAAAGCAGGAAAGAAAGGTTATTTATTGGTGAAACATGTTTTTGCTAATATTATTTGACGCATGAATGAACCATAAAATCCCACAGTGCCAACAAAAACAATCCCTCAGCATTTGAGGCGCTGTGTCCCCGGTATTAGACAATATCAAAGATATGTGCAGCGCATTCAAAACATCAGTTTGTCGATGCACAAGGACGCGTTTCCTCATGTACACATTAAATTCGTCCACTGCTTTGAAGTTCATGATTGTTTGGTTTGCTGGCTGGTTGGCTGATGTGCTAGTTCCACTCCTACCTTAAGGGTGTTGTTGTTCTGTGTTAATATGTGTGTGTGTGTGTGGTGGGTGATGCTGATGAAAGCAAAACAAACATAAACAGCTAATCCTGGATGATAATAAAGCACTGAGAAGACACATAAACATTATTAAGGAATCAATTTGACATGCATGTTTAAAGAGATGAGGTCTCCAGATGGTTCGCACAAAAAAACATTTAATTATGTGGGTTGGGACTGGTGTGCAGTGTCCTAATGTGGCCAGGAGACAGAATGACCCTTAATTAGACGAAGACAGGAGAGGAGGAGGAGGAGGATGATTAATGCACTCAGCACGTACTGCGCTGTATTGTGTTTTTTTTTCCTTCCTCCCTTTGCTTGATTAAAAACTCTGGACATTAGCGTGCAGCAAATGAGCAGTTCCACCAGGGAATTGCCAACACAGTCTTTGTCGATAATTGCTTTCATCGAAAAAATGTGAAGTTTTGAAACAGACGTTTCATGATAAGGTGCAGGGAATATCGCGTACAGAAATGGAATTCTAATTATTGCGAGGTCGACATAAAAAGCAGATGCGTGCTGAGAAATGTGCAAGGTCAGACATGACTCGAGCATACCGTAATGTAAGACTTGGCCTTCGTAGTTGGTAATGTTGTGTGTACTTTCTACTACTCTCACATAAAGGACAGCAATAGAATGACTTTTGGGAATAAGTGAAGCGGCCAGTCTGTCAAGAACATTTTTAATCCCCTTGAGGTATTCCATAATCCCCAGTGACACCTTTCTGGGGGGCTGATGCATTTGGGAAATGACAGCTTTGTGCATGAGTGAGACGCAAATGCTTTGGTAGGGGACAGGGCTTGTCCAGATACGAGACGGGAGACAACCCATTCTCCCGATGGGAGGTGTGGATGCCTTCGTGTCAATCAGCTCAGCGTGGTTCTCTGAAGTCATCGTGCAGGTTACAGACTGGATGGTAATTTTTAGAAGACGATTTGAATCCCCGAGCACTGAATGAATATGGACTTCAGTGAACTGTCTGCTGTATCTTAGTTGGAGGACGTGGTGCAGCTGTTGGATGAAAAGACATAGTCAGATATCCTTGAATGGAAGCATCATCGACGCTGCCCGCCGCTAAAATATACAGTAAATACTGTGAGATTTGACAGAATCGGTGCTTCAGCCACGACCGGGAGGAATACCCCCTGTCTTATTTGCAGAGCAAAGTAGCAACCTCTACGAAAAGGTGCCTAAATGTTTTATTCATACATCTAAAAATGGATCGTGCTGTGACAGAATCAGGCAACTGTCTTGTTGCATGTACAGTAATAGCTCAACTGTGGGAAGAATAAAAAAAAAGGAAAAAAGCGAGGTCTTAACATAAAATTGCTTTTCACCCACTCTTTTGCAATGCAGGAAACAAGTGCATGCAGATTGGAATGTTTTCTGTATTAAACCAGTGAGGTGTTACGTGAAATAACAAGGAACATTTCACAGTCGATGTCACATTATTAGTCTGCCTTGTTGGAAAGAGAAACATCCTGACAATGGCAGAAATAATATTATCAACCACTGAGAATTTTTTCTGACACTGAGGCATTGCGTAAGTGCTTCTGTGTTTCTATATGTTGTAGGGCTACAACTAAAGATTTTTCATTATTGTGTACTCTTTTAATCACAGTTTTGAATATATTATTATTATTATTATATTGAAAAAAAGCCTTCAGCAGTTTTCGAGACCTCAAAATGATGTCTACAGATTGCTTTTTATATTTGACCGTCAGTCAAAAACCTAAAGATTTTCTATCTACAACGTTACAAAACCGAAAACAGTGGATTCATTGATTTTTTTACAATACAATATTTACCCTCATTTTAGCTCTGCTTTGGTCTCCACCAACCCCTGAGGGAAATATCTGTCTCTTTAGCTTCTACATGCTCCTCTATGTTCAGCAGCTAGTTGCTAATGTTGCCTGTTTGCTGTTTGGTGCTGGACATGTAGTGTGCAGTAGGTTAATCAGAGTTTTTTTCTTTGCTGAAAACAGCTGCCTGCTGCATCTGGAAATGACGTTGATTAATCCAAACTGAAACAAACAGTAAAGTAGCGGGCTTTCAAAACAAAACAATACGCTGAAAGACCATAAAAAAGGTCTTGTAGAGCCTCGTAGAGAAAGGGACAGCAGAGTTAGGTGATAAATCTCTGTGGGTTTGTCACCAACAGTGACATCTTCCACAATACACATCATTAGTCATTATTTAATCCATTGTTAATACAAAAATATTGATTGATGCATCGTTAAACAATTAATGATGATTGTTGATTGTACATTAAGTGCATGCACAAACATGTACATTCAGTAAGAGTAGTGTGTCTGGACCTGTGATTGATTGATTTTTCTCATCTGTGTTTAAAGGGTACATATCAAGAAAAACTCACTTCTTCAGTGCTTGTGCACATACAATACATTTGAGAATCTGGAGTGCCTACCAACCCACAAACTATGAAATAAGACAACCCAGTACATTGTCTGTGGGCTGTCTAGATCAGAAAACATGTGATTCAACAAGCCTTTTTTTCAAGACGGGGTCTTAAAGAGACAGAAGCTATAATGGAGCGTTTCAGACAGAGGGTGAATACAGGTATATTCAGAGAGACAGTATGAGAAAAATAATGTGTTTTTGGAACATTAAAGCATGTAAACATGTTCTAGTAGAAACCCAAAATACAAGTATGAACCTGGAAATGAGCATGATACGTCCCCTTTAAGGCAATTTGGATCACCAGTCTTTTGTTTGGAAAGCCTCATTGTTATCTGGTCAGGCATAGAAATGTACCTGCGGCGTCGTGTCCTTGAAACAGTCACATTTTCACCAAACAAAAGATGATAAAACAAATTAAGCCACCCCAGTGAATTACAGGCTCAACTTCCATTGATTCACCAACTGCAGAAAATAACTCTTAAAGCTTATGTCTGCTGTCTGTGCAGGCATGCCTAATATCCTAAGTGCATTCCCCTGTCCTCTGGCTGAAACGTTCAAACATATTAGCACCGTTTAGACACTTGAGACTAAAGCCATTTGCCCTCGCCCGCTGCCAGCAGAAGGCAGAAAACGTCATGTTTTCTAGAGCCGATCTGCTGACGCTTTCATATCTGTCTCATCCAAATATCAAATTTTAGCAGCAGTTAGAGGCAGAGCCATTAAATGAGTGTCAGAGTTGCTTCCGGGACTCTAATAATCTCATTACTGTACATCAAGAAGTCAACCATCCTGCTGGGAAGACAACGATTCATTCTGTTTCTCCCCGCAGATGTCAAAATAGAGGACAACTATGAGGGCGGATCTCCGTGATGTGCATCAAAGGCACGTCTCCAGCGCGCCCCTCATCACTGTCTCTTGATGTATGGTCATTAGGCGGGCGCTCCATCATCAGGGTTTACTGTGACTGTTACAAATCAATCGAAAGAGAAGGGGGGGACGCTCAGAGGAGTTGATTGGGAGGGAGCATGGTCAAAATGTGGTGATAATCAGACAATCAAGCACGCCCACATAGAAAGTGATTAAGTCCTCTTGAGTGAAGTATAAGAGCCGAGATTTAATCAAAAACGAGCCCACCCCCCTTCGCTAATTGCAAATATGAAGCCAAGGCACGGATCATCAGCTATAGGGCACGCAGCCTGTTCATTTCTCCTTCTCTTCGCCCCTCCTCTCTGCTCCCCTCACCGTGCACATTGTTGATGGAATAAAAAACTCCACAACCTGACTCCCACCTTCAACATTTGCTTTCAACATCAAAGCGATGCAGTTTTAATGAATCTTTCCAACATGAAGTAAATGTTGTTTGTCCGGTGCCAGTCTGATTACAAGAGTTGCAAAATCACAACAACAAAAAAACAACGCAGATAAACAAAGATGCTGAGCTTTGCAGGGATGCATTTGCAGCTATTTGTAGCCTCGGTGCGTCTACACAAATGTGTTGATGTCTCACTGAAAGTTTAACTCGCTGGAAAATCGATTATAAATCAGCATGGGATCAATCAGCTGAAATGTAACCAAAGTGGTTGTATTTTGACATATTTTATGCTTGGCGCCTGGTATAAAATGTTATTCTGGATTTCATATTTCAGAGTTTTATGTCGTACTTATTTCTTTTTCCGCCTGCACCGGAGAGACATTTTTCTTGTTTGCCTCGTTGTTCTCGTTCCACACAGTTCATAATGAGTGGACAAGCAACATCCTTTTATACAAGCAGAGAGTAAACAAGACTAGCAAGCACATACATTATGTGGATCTGTACACTGAGTACGACCAAGCCATTACAAATGGCATTCACCAATAATGCAATCCAACTGGGCACATACATTATCAGGATCCGCGAAATGAAAAAAAAGGAAAAAGCAGAATAGGAAAGAGGTGGAGGAGCAAAACAGATGAAGGTCAAGCTGTGTAATGTATCAAGATAGCACTTAACAGAGCGTATCCTCTGCCGCTGCTATGTAATTGTGCAGATTGGGTTACGTGTCGTGTGCTCTTTTTTCGAAAAAAGCTGATATTTTCCATGCTTCATTAAACTCACATAAGATTAAGTCTGTTTTCTTGACTCTACCTGAAATGGGACATGAGTTATGTATGTTTGATTTACAGCCTCTTTGAAGCATTTTTGGATGATTATCGCAGGACCATGTGGCCAGTCGGCTCTATATTTGTTCAGCAGAAACATTGGCAGGAATAGAATAATTGGCACGGCGGCAACCAAGACTGGATCCCTGTGATTGTGCATGTTGCCCAGAAATGGAGAATTTGAATCTTCTTTTATCTACTAAGGGTGAACAGGTTTATTGGTGGTTGCCATCTTTTCAGAAGTTTTGTCCAATAATCCATTCATAAATGTTTTTAAAGATATTCTGTTGTATAGAGTTGGTTGCAAGGTAGCTCTGTTGGTGGTCTAAATAGCTTCAGGGTAATGTAATTAACATGAATCAGCAATTTGGAGTCAGTTTTTCAAGCAAAAATGCATGGTACAAATTCATCAAATGTGATGTTTTGATGCTTTTCTTTATATGATGAATTGAATAACTGAGTTTTGGGCTTTTTGTTGGATAACACAAGCAATGTGAAGGTTTTACCTTGGGCTCTGGGAAATTGTAATACCCATTTTTGGCTATTTACTGACATTTTGCAGCCATAACAAAGAAGTAATTAAGAGAGTAATAGGCATATTAATCAATAATGAGTCATTAGTTGCAGCCCTAGTTAATATGTACTAGAACATCCCTTTGATTGGGTTTAAAATGTGATGAAACATGTTGAAGAAATGTTGTTACAGATACAATATCATCACAATATTACATTATCTAAAAGGGCGAGACGACAAACCATCAACTTACAGACATTGTGAATCTCTTGCAAAACCAAATTTATTCTCATTGCAGTTTTGTTCAATGAATAAATAATCTGGATTGTACATAATTAAGATGAGAGTAGCCACAACAACCAGTGTCATCTAACCAGATGTTCAATCAACCCATAAGTCCAGAATCTTTAACTGGTCAAATATTGTAATTAATCCAGATAAACATCGATAAACAATTAACCAACACAAGAAAATATGTCATCTACTGATGTATATATAAAAGAATAATAATAATAACATGCAATTCCAGTATTCAGTCCTACAATGTACTTTATTATTCTAATATTATTTTATTATTATTCTATCAACATTGTCTCGTAATTTTCATTTAAGAATATGAACTGATTTCAACTAATAATGTATCAGAATATATGTAAATCTGCTTATTAATTCATAGGCCAGTGTCTTTATTAAGTAAGTTAAAATTGTTAAAAATATATCCTAGTACAAGTGTACAGTAGCTTATTATATGAACCAGCCCTCTTATAGTCATTTCCTGGAAGCTTTTTGAATTTGTTGAGGTGAAAAGATTAGTTGATGCTTAATCAGTCAGTCAGAAAACAAATTAATTGCTTATAATTGTGCTTGTACAGGTGCTGCTTACAACTTCTCTTTTTATTCAGTCCAATTTTCACCCCGCGCTCTAGTAACTTATAATTTGTGACTTCATTGTTCATCAACTCTGACTGACTAAATGAATGACTGCATAACTATAATCATAGGTTAGTTTGATTACATTTGTTACACATTCATATTTTATATTATAATATTACCCAGCACTACTACACGAGTAGAAAAATACTATTTAATGTTGCAGGAATGCTGTTGTAGTGGCAGATATCTGTCAGGTTAGAGGATTGCTTTGTTGCTCAAATCTCTTCTCCCCTTAATTGACTGAGACACCTGACAGGCGCTACGACAGATTCAAAAGTACACTGTTTGACTGACTGTGAGCGCCAATTAGCTTGTGAACACAAACAATTTAAGGCTCCTCTCGACATATGCAGAGCCCAAAAAAAAAACACGCAGCTTGTTGACAAAAGAAAGTGAAAGATACACTTTCTCTCGGGTTGCTCCTTACGGGCATATGATGAAATCATAAGTGAGCTTCTCCTTGAGATTGGAGTGTTTTTCCGCCAGCGACTTCAGAGCCCCAGACTCTGTTGATCTCTTTAAATTCCTCTGAAATGCATTGCCAGCTGCCCGCCGCCAGCCACATGCCAGTCATCTATTCCACTAGTCTTTAATAAAGTCGCCCGTAGAGACCGAGAGATAAACGCAATCCCTTGTTTTGATGACCTGTGGAGGAAAAGGATTCCTCTACAGTAAGTCTTTGATGGGGGAGACGGCAGAACAACAAGGTTGCAGAGGTCAAAATTCACCTTTCTCATAATGTCTTCACCGATCCGTGTGTATGAGAGATTTCCATACATTTCCATTCATTATATATTGCATGGACTGGACATCACTGCCATTTTCTTTCCCCTCCTCTTTCAAATGGCCACACACAGAGCTGATATGTTAAGCTCACATCAGGCTTGCTCTGCGTTGTAACAAAACTGACACTAATTACGTTAGGGGCGGTTTTCATGAAATTTTCTGTGTGATCAAAATAAATGAAGTATGAATAAAATATCCCAACGCTGAAGTCGAAGTGCAATATGCTGCACCCTCTGCAGAGAAATGGAGCCCTGTTTTTGAAATCATGTGACAGAAATTCGCCCCGAGCCCAGTTTAGTACAACCAGCTTTGACTACGAAGGGAAATATGTGAAATACAAACTGTCCCCTGAACAGCAGTGAGGGAGGTCTCCGTCCAGAGATATTTGGACGCTCCAACTGTCTTTTCTTTGCCTCTTCTCCCCTCTTTGGTATCATCAAGCAGTCACAGATGGTTAGTAAACATGAAGAAGTGTGCAGTTTAAACCGTATCAGTGTAAGGTCTATCATTATAGGTTGTTGTGTGGTGTTTTTCTGGTCCTTTAGGCTGTATTTACTTCACTGTTTCAACACAATAAATGTTTTTCATGACCATAGCCATCCAAAATACTTCAAATATTATTAAATGATTAAAAGGAAGTATGTTTGATTCATATAATATAATTGATGTATTTAGCGCCCAATCAAAACAAGGACTACATGATTGTTTCTTAAAAATGCAAGGTTAGATCACAGTAGTTATGGATTTGTTTTTCCCCTGTGGCCACAACAAGCTCCATAAATCAGAAAAAAAGCCCACAGCTCATAAACCTTATAGAGTGCTCCAGGGATGACCAACCAGGAAGTTAGCATCACTCTGGTTCCCTCGACAAACAGCCAATGGGATTTTTCCATTGGGTTTTGGATTAATGCAGAAAATGAACTCTGTGGCGAACACATGTTCGTGATACTTACACGTTTTGTTCCGTGAGATAATCTTCACAAATGAATGCAGTTGCAAGAGGTAAAAAGCTAACGTTAGGCTATAAATTAACTACAACACGGTTGCTTGAGGGCGAGGCTGTAAAGGCGGACGAGTTGGCGGGGTGACGTTAAGTAGCATCATTTAGCTACTTGTTAGCAACCGCCTTTTTTAAGACATATAAAAGCTTCAAAATTCACAGGTTGGATATTTACTAACATTTTATATTTTAGAACAACATGTTTAAAGTTTCTTAAGCTTGTGTTAACCACAGACCTTATTTCAGACTTCTAACTCAAAACCCATTCAAAAAAACCCATTGACTTCCAGACGAGGGAACCAGAAGTGCTCAAATACTAACTCATTTACAGGTTTTAGGACTCATTCCTGTAGCACTCTATTGCTCTGGGGGTATGATAATAATTGAACGTGACCTAAATGAGTAAATCAAAATTGTTATCAACTTAGAGTGTTACGCATCTGAATTGTGTCAGCTGGAGAGTGTTTAGTGGTAAATCAAACCTCAGATATGCAATTTTATGTTGCTGTTTATAGCATTTTTAGCAGAATACTCAATATTATGTCCATATACCATTGGAGGAGACAACTTAACTATTTATTTGAGAAAGTGTAATGCTTAAGAGACCTAATTGTCTCCTAAAGATATCTGTTTCTGGGTCCTGGATTCTATAATGTATTGATGATTAAAAAGGTTGGAATATATACTATATCATTCATTCAGTATGTACTCATCTGTCATGAGTACACAATGGACCATGATGGGGTTTTATGGAAAATGAGGGTGATTTTAAAACCAATCAAGACCACGTTACACACTGAGAACACCTGAAGATACTCATTCAAGCATGAATCCTTATTGCTTTTTTCAGATTTGAATGTTGAGTATCTTCATATTGTTTCACTCCCAGCTGGCCAGACACCGCTGTACTTTTAGCTTGTGATGTTTGTGTAATGGCCCGCAACCTGTTGACACTTTTATCACCCATGGATTTTGGAAGGCAGCAGTCGCCATATGCATCATTGGTTCCCTCTTTGCCGAGCATGATTTATTGGCTCCTGCAAAGGAAGTCAATGGCTAAATTAGCACTCTGACTGGAGGCAAAATTACATTTATGAGCAGCAGTTGTAGAGTGCTGCTGGACAGAAGTGGATATGTCCTTGTAGTAGTTATGGAAGCGGTCTGTCCTTAAGTAATAACTCTGGTTCTCTGCATTTAAATGATTTAAATTTATATGTAGGAATTGATCATCAAACTAGAGCCATCACTGGAATCTACGATGTCTAAATGTCTTTCACATTATAAAGCAAAGAGAGCAGAAATAGGCTAACAAAGTAATTGTTCCTGACCGTCCAGGCTGCCATTGATGTGTAAACGTGTCCTGATTTCTTCCCATGGAGGTTGTGTTTCATATTAGTACAATCTAGCAACTGATTAACTACCTGATTCAACAGGATCTTTGACTCCTTATCTAATTACAGGCTTGATATTTTCCACGGGAAGGACGGGCGGCTCTCATCAACAGTCAGGCCTGCAATCAACAGCGGCTTTCTAATTAGTAATTTATTCGCTAGTCCAGGTTTTGATTAGAAGTGGTCTGAGGACCTCCGCCGTTCAACTTGATAAATAACTTGTCTCTGTTAATGGTTGTGCATTTATACTAGTAGTGTTGTTTTTTTAAAAAATGTGTACCTCTGTGGTTGGACTCGTTGGTAAAGGGGACATACCATGCTCATTTTTTAGTTCATTTGGGGTTTTTAGTAGAATATGTTTGCATGCTGTAATGTTAAAAAAAGACATTATTTTTATCATCCTGTCTGTCTGAATATACCTGTATTCACCTTCTGTCTGAAACGCTCCGTTTAAGCGCCTGTCTCCTTAAACCCCCTCCTGAAAAAGCCCAGTATGCTCTGATTGGTTTGCGAGAAAGATATAGTGCACCTTTGCAAAGATAGTTCTCAAGCAAGGAAATACTCACAGGAGTTATTTGGTGTGCAAATCCGTTTTAATTGGTTATTATCTAGTTGATCCAGCACCCACCTATCGTACACTGGATATGCGTGTATTTCCTAGCGTTTTCTGATCTAGGCAGCCCACAAAAAAACGTACTAGGTTGTCTTTTTTCTCAGTTTGTGTGTTGGTAGGCACTCCAGATACCCAAATGTATGTGAGTTTTTCACATTATATTCCCTTTAAGTGATTGGGAAATACACCCAGGTTGACCAAAACTGAGCCTCAGGATCAGTAAGGTAACACAAGCTACGGATACACTCTACGGGTATACAGGCTGTCCAATCACGTCTTATCTCCCAGCAGAGATGTCAGATGGTCATCAAGTTGGGGATTAGCAGTGCTGAAATAGTAATTAATCATGTAACAAACAGACAGTCAATCAACAAATCAGTCAATAGTGGTTGCAAAGTTGAATGCACTCAATAAAATTGAACAGTATGATGATTGATTGTTTCTACATTTGGGTCACTGTGAAAGTAGACGGTGTTGTCTTCAGCTCGAACTCCAAAACAATTTAGCTGTGCCCTAATTCAGGCACTGCACCAGTTAAATGTGTTTACAGCAAAAACACTGCAGTTGGTTGGCCAGTTATTTTTGCAGGCTTTGCAGGGGAACATTATGCAAATCCTTAGATGTAGGGCTGGGTGATGTGGCAAAATAATTCATCATGATATATATATATATATATATATATATATATAAATATATTTCATGTCAGTTGATATACACTATAGCACAGTATATTATTATGTCACTATTTGACTTAGCTTCCCTTCACCTTAAAATTCACTAGTAGTACGTTGTATCTATTTAAATGAGTACATTATACAGAGCAATTCTTCACTCTTTGTCAGTCCAAACACTGAAATGTTTACATTCCAGAAAGCCTCGGGTCAGTTATGTAAACCTGCAGTGTTGCAGTCTGTAGCTGCTTTGTTTCTCTGAGAGCTCCGCTGTGTGTTCCAGCCAGAGGTCGGCTGCTGTTTAAGACTGTGTGCACTTCTTCTGTGTGCTTTATGGTGGTGACGCTTCAGGTTATAGACTTTGTTAGCACATGTTTTTGGCTTAGTGAATGTACATTCAGTACATGTGTTTCGTGTCAGACATTATGTAGCCTCGCCTTGTTTCGGAGTGTTTCATCCACTTCAACGCCGAACAGGGCTTTTAGTTGCAGAAGTGTTACCAAACCACTTATGTCTTTTCTTGCATCATTTATCCACAACAGCTCCTTACATTTAAGATGTTTGTGACGGTTGAGTTGTCATTTTCTTTCGTGGCATGAAAAAGTTCCCTGAGAAGGAATGCTTTTCCCCCGTCTAACTATCCAACTTCTGCTACTAAACCATGGCGTGTGTTTAGTTTACCAACCCAGCTGTGCCTATTTTAGAAAATCATACTGTATGACTTGTTAGAAATAGCTTTGTTTCTGTGATGCGATTGGTTGTAGGTACATTATCAAACAATGTAACTTATCAACAGTAGTTTCTAATTTGCCTAGAAAAATGTCTATACCAATCCGTGTCCGTTCTCCAAGGCCATAATCAGATGTATCAGCAGTGAAATTACAACATTAAAGTTATTCACATTGAAGAAGTTACATATTACTTTTTGCTGAATCATATGTTGAGTAGGCCTACCACGATAATTACATTATCTTCTTATCGTACAAAGTATTAACATAACATCGATCATTTTTGCTGACCTTGATATTGACCGTTGTGTTTGTATACATAAGATCTTCACCAACGTTTTTTGATGCCAGAATAAACAAATAAATAGCAGGGATTTCCCTACTGTTATAAGACTTGCACAGACATTGCACATTTGTATTAACAGAGCCCAAGAGTCCATGTCATTCATTGTTTTGGTTGTGTGGTATTATTTTATTTGTTTTATTTATTTAGAATATTTTAATTTTTTTTTTTCACATTGTCATTTCAATGTTGGGATATTCTTAATGATTTGAAGTTCATTGCTTTTTGAAAGGGTGTACTTGCATTATTATGCTATTATATTATCATCATACCATTGGCATAAAATGACAATAATATCGTTTAACGGAATTATTTCAGGGACAATATATCGTCCGATGAACGCTATCGTGTCAGGCCTTGTGTTGAGGCATCTAAGTTTGAATATTTAGAAAGTCAGTTAGATGTACAACACCTACACCTTCATTAAGGCTTTTAGAGAGTGTGTTAACTTGTAAAAACTTTTATTTTGCCTTGCATGGTGGTAATTTATTACATAATGAGCACATATTTTAATTTTCACCAGTCAATTTAAAGCACCTGTTGATTTGTCTCAATTTGTGACTGCGGTTCCAATTTGTCCGTTTTTGACATCGTATTTAAACAACTCAACTTGAAATATACTTTTTTTTAAATTGTATTATTGTTAGATTTGACTGATGCACCAGCAGTTCAGGGACAGACAATTTGGCCCCCATGGAGTTAGTTGTCAGATGTTGTTGTGAAAATGCACATATCAAAGCGCTGAGTTTAACACCTCTGTTACATCTGACAGATGCTGCTAATTGGCATTAAACAGATCATGACCCACCTTTGTAGTTGGGTTGTAATTGTGATTTATCATTTCAAAGCTAAAGTCCCTTTACATGCCATTTTATATTATTTTGTTATTTTGTCTCCCGTTCTACATGTTGGCGCCCGATATCCATTCCTATCCATACTATGTGTATATAATAATGTTAGGAAGAGTAACATATTACCTCCAAACAAACAGAGCATGCATTATTTATTTGCTGTATGTGTATCTTGTGTTCTCCAAAGACTCGCATAAATCTTGTTTGAGATGAGAGTTGGAATTCAAAGGTTGTGTTCACAGCGCACTGATGTGCATTTAAAAATATGAAATACAGAAATACCAGCAGTACCACCAGTATGTGAAGCGTGGCCAATGCACAATGAAAATGGATTGTTCTGTTATGTTCAGCTGTGACACTACCCTGAGGAAAAAAAGCAAAAAAGAAGTCTGTGATTCTTAATATATTTTATTCATGGGTGAAAATGAAGTTCTTTAAATGATGATGTTACCATGGCGCCCTGGTTTGGAAATCCAGTGGTATTGTAAAATATATTTATAAAACTCTACAACTACAAACCCAGCTGAGCAATTGGCATGAAAGTCTTAATCCTCTTGGTATCAATTATGGCTGAAAAAAGTGGCTCGGTCTTCCCTTATTCCCCTCTCCTGGTAAGAAAGGCAGTGCTTTTCCCGCCTTCAACAGTCTTGTAAGGATTTCCCCCAAAACTTTAATCTCTAAAGATGAATTTCTTCAGCGATGCTCGGGTAGAGTGGAGCCTGAGAGAGAATATTGAATAATGTAATGTTAAACTTAGATGTTGGGAGTTTTCTGAATCTGAAACATGGGCTGAGGACCACCATGCAGTGCAGTAATACTGCAAAGCTCACTGCTATATGAAGCACAGATGTTTTATATGGCCTCCGTGGTAGAGATTAGTGTGCTTTAAAGTGCTTTAGATATGTAGTATAATGTATTCTTATAAAGCCCTGATCCATGCCTTCGTATGGACTAGGGCTCTGCTGTAACTGTTGATCATTTCCATCGATATTGTAATTATTTTGTTGATAATCCATTGATTATTTTCAGTTCTACAATTGACTAATCAAACAATCATTTCAGCATCAATGTGGACATTATAGTGGTCCCTCTTCATGCATTTCTTCTGCAGCCATTCTACAGCATTGCACTGTGGCCATTGTTATTTTACAACCATGAATCACATTTTGAAACCGTGAATCAAAAACAACTTCTCAAAAAGTGATTGTGGCAACGTTCTGTTCTCGGTATTCACACACCCTGTGTCTGGTTTGCCTTGCAGCTTCACTCAAACTCGGATAAAGGCGACGGATCCGTCAGGTACATTCTGAGCGGGGAAGGAGCTGGGAATATATTTATCATCGACGAAGTGACAGGAGATATTCATGCCACTAAGAGCCTGGATCGCGAAAGGAAAACACATTATGTCCTGCATGCACAAGCCTTGGACCGCAACACAGAGGAGGCGCTGGAACCAAAATCTGAATTCATCATCAAAGTACAAGACATCAATGACAATGCACCCAAATTTCCAGATGGACCCTTTGTAGCTACGGTGCCAGAGATGTCTGAATTGGGTGAGTACAGTGCTACAAAATAAACTGGACCATCACATGATTGTCAGTAAGGCTTTGTTTGAATGGGTTGAAAGATGGAAAAAAAAAACTGTCTGAACTTGAGTGATATTTTTGTTGCTTTTTATATATTCTTCATGTTTATAATCCCTTTTATCCCCTCTGTAAAGAGAGAACTATTTACATTTTGTGTACATTTCAAATAGACTCGTGACCAATGCTGCTCCAAGATGCTTTAAAAGACGCTCCCGATCAAACATGTTATTGCCCTGTGCTGCATTCTGGTTTGTCCTCTCTGTGATAATGTTCTCCAGAATGTTTGATCTTGTGTAAGCCAGCCGAGTCCTCTTTTTCATCTTTGTTCTCTGGTTGCTGTGATGGTTTCCCGGGTGGGCAGGTCTTTATAAAGCACTCAATAGTGCCTCCACAGCAATCCCCGCCATCGAGACCGTGGAGTCCTCCACATCATAGAGGAAAGAAAAGCCTCTATCCACCTCCTCTGAGACAGCTGCTCCTGCCCAGCATCATGTGGCAAACATCTATTTTTTATTTCTTTATTGTACTGTTCTGTTTTTAGCTCGGGCGAACAAAAGCCCCCCCCCCTTTTCTCTGTCCAGTGGATTCTGCCTCTCAGCACAATGTCTCCAAAGTATGGTGCTCAAATATTTCACAGCACTCCTTCAAAAACATGTGTAGGTTGTGGCCAAACATAAATGGTGGCCAAACTGCTGTCAGAGCAATTCCCCTTCAACTCTACTATAAGGTGGTGGATCTGTGACGCTGACGCTGTTGAAAAGATTCCATATATATATATATCTGTCTTTCTAAAATAATCCCTTCAGCTGCTGGAAAGAATTTGAACTACTTCTAACTAAAATAGAAGGAGTCTCTGTCTGTATGTACGTATGCATTTCTGTTCGTCCTTCGATTTTCTCGACAACCATTCATCCGATCGACTTTACACTTAGTGGGTGTATTGCTGAGGACTCGAGGAAGCACAGTGTCGAGTGGGAGCCCCTTAGATCTACGGGACATGTTTATTAGTAGTGTGTTATTTAGGGATGTCACAAGGATCGATACTTCGGTACCAAGTCGATGCCAATATTCTAAAAACGTGAAGGTACTCGTTTTCTACAGTACCGAAGGTACCGTACGATGCCTGCAGGGTCCGAAATTAACCATCTCCAACCATTTCCATCTTTTGTTGAACTCTGGACTCTTTATTTTCGGTGAATGTTATTGGAACTTGCATTTGATTATCTTACACTTACAAACCATGAAGAACTAACGTCACATTACTGAGCACCAATTGGATCCAATTACTCTGCTTTTAAAATGACGTTACATTTGGTCAAGAGCGCATAAGGTTTGTTTAGGACTCGAGACCTGAGTTTGGACTTGACTTGGGACTTGAGTCACAGACTTGAGACTTACTTGTGACTTGCAAAACAATGACTTGGTCCCACCTCTGGTAGCCAATACCCAGTGAAATGTCACCATGTCAGTGAATTTAAACTACTGCTTGGAATCTGAGGATATATATAGACACATGTACACATTACATGGGATTTATTTATTTATTTTTTAACCGTGGTATCGAATTTGGTATCGAGAATTGTGGAAATTCACTGGTATTGGTAATGACTACTAAAATTCTGGTATTGTGACATCCTTAGTGTTATTTACACACAGTGTAGGGTATTGAGGGGGGACTCGTTTTGGGTACAGCTCGCTCTCTGTTGTGAGCTTTTGCACCCAAATGACGCCAATGGGATGCAACTCTGTCACGACAGGTGTATTGCTCAGGAACCACGGAAGCGTAGAGTCAAATGTGAAATCGTTTGGGTGAGCGGTTCTCCAGAAAGCTGCAAGCAGCAATACCGGAGGCCCGCTCCGAACAGGCACGTTTTGAACAGGCACTGCACTATACTATTAAAAAAATACCTCAAGGAGAAAATGAACAGCTTCATCAGCTTCTTGCAGTAAGAAGATGGAAATGTGCAAAAACGATTAAATATGCAAACCCCAATAGACCTGTAGGCGGCCTCTTTATAAACAGTCAATATCTCCCCGGTTGCAGACATGAATATTCATGAACCCAGACGGTCCTGACACACATATAACTTTGCCAGTCAGTATGTTCCTAAATTGGATACGTCAAGTACATGTCTTAATCTCCCTCTGAGAGTACTTCGCTGTATGTTCGAATGCCTTATATGTGGAATAATATTTATTGCCACAAGCTCAATATTTTATTAGAAAGATGCTGTTGCTACTGTAAGACAAAAAGAAGTATTAAATCCCACATAAAATGATTATCAGATAAATAAGTTGATGTAATCTTTATCTCTGAATGAATGCATGATAGGGTATTGAGAGCCCTAATCTGTGTATTGGCATCCTTCGCTTAGTTCTAACGAGACTACTCATTTCAAAGTTTCAATGTTGGATGCAAACTTCATCATCGGTTGCAAAAAAAAAGAATCAATCACCATCGATGACCCAAGGGAGGAAATCAAGGACTGTGAAGGGGAAAATAATTAGCCTTTTTTCCCGCCCCCTCTTTATCTCGTGTCCATTAAAGTAATTCCTCTTTGGTTCGGCATCTGCAGCGTCAAATCGGCTGTAACAATCAACTGTCCTCACACTCCAGAGCACTAATCCCCCAGCATTTGTCAATACTGGTGCTCCCGAGTGCAGGAAGGGGCTGTCTGGGTGTGTGGCATCTAATTGGTTGTGATGTTCTTCTTTCCTGTCTAAATTGATTAGCTGGGCAGGTGCCAGCTAGTCCGACAACGTTACTGTTTCATACCTGCAATTCATACAAAAATATTTTTGAGAGTGCTAGATAAAAGGAGTATCAATTTCAAACAACTATAAATCTCCCAGTTGAGATGTCTCTAAATGGATATACTGGAGATGGTATCTCTGATTTCCTGTCAACCATTACACTTCTGGGAAAAGCACTGGTTAATAGTGGTTTCAAAACCCAGAGGGAGAGGTGGTTGCTTGTTATCGGAACCAATGTATGGAAATTGAGCCAAATAGAACACATGTGTCCAACCCTTTATAAACTAAAGGGATTCAGCGTTGCATTCAAAGAACTGAACACATACTTTTTTGATTTATATTCCCCTATTTGCCTCTCTCAGGTGTTGTTTCCAGTAGATGCTGCTATCCATCATAAAACACAGATCAATTTTTGTTTTTGACTTCCATATATGATGGCCGGCCTCTCTAAAAACTTACACTTGCCTGTGTATTGACATATTTTATGCCATTAAGATGACATCTTACTTCAACCCATTAAGTCTCAACCAAGATCTTGCTAACTAATTTCTGCTTCATTACACTATACTACATATTGAGGATGTTTTCATTCCATGAAAGTGGTGATGACGCAAATGGCACATGACTCCTTGACTCAGACTGAGGGAGGATGAAGGGAAGCTGTTGGTTGTAATCCACCTTCAGATATCACCCTTGATCTTTTAAAAGTACATTAGGTCTCACGGTCGTGGCAATGAGTGCAGTGAGGTCAGTAGAGACAGATGGAGAGAAACCTAAAGGAGGTGATGAAAGTGGGTGTAAAACGGGAAACATTATGTGACTGTGGTTTATAATGGAAAGGATGAACTCTATATGTTGAACCAAGTACAGATTTCTCTTTTTCTCTACCATTTTCTAGCATGGTATATTTCTGAATTACCCTTACTTGGTGTTCCTACTGCAGGATGATAGCACTAGCAGAACACCCCCATTGTTATATATACATATGAGTAGGGATGTCCTTGAGCAAATACATTCTTAGTTGACTTACACTCATACAATTTTGTTCACTAATCGATTAGTTGATTTTATCCCATGAGTTTCACAAAAACAAATCACAAAAAAACACCACTTTCTGGAAATAAGTCATTCAGCATGAAAAAAGCTTAAAAAAATGACTAATCGACTAAAGAAATCTTAGTCGACTATAAGACCAAAACAACTAGGGGACAGCCCTAATTCAAGGTACAATGCAAACTGGGGTACTGTACAACTGAAATCTTAAATATATGGTGCCTCCCTGCCTTTAAATCAGTTTGGTATACCAACAATGTCATATATCCTTGAGGACTTCATGTCAAATTTGGCAAAACCAACAACTCCTTAAAAGCCCAGTGTGTAGGCTGTAGGGGGATCTATTGGCATAAATGGAATATAATACCCATAACTATGTTTTCATTGGTGTATAATCACCTAAAACTAAGAATTAATGTGTTTTCATTAGCTTAGCATGAGCCCTTCATATCTACATAGCGGATCCTCTTCATAGGGTCCGCCGTGTTGCACCTCCATGTTTCTACAGTAGCCCAGAAAAGACAAACCAAACACTGGCTCTAGAGAGGTTTTGCACTGAGGTTGCAACCTGCATCGTCACCGCTAGATGCCACTATATCCTACACACTGGACATTTAAGTGGGATGAGTCCAACAACTCTTGGGTTAGCAACGTTTTGAATAGTTGTTTCAGTTGCTAGACGTTAGCATTGAGCTTTCAAAGTCTTGTTAGGTGGTGGTCCTTTTATGAGAGCATTTGTCTCAAAGTGGTTGTATTGTAAAATGTTTTTACTCTCCAGGAAGCCTGTAACATGAAAAGAAAAGGTACTGTGAACTTAAAACCTGACCTTTGTGACCATATTCCAAGCAGAGTTTAAAAGTTAATGTTCAGCAAACATGTGCATGTACTGACTCTTGAGTGTTCACTCTGTATTGAGTACAGTCAGACCTTTTAATGTTGCACTCATCACCTTAATAGGTCAAAATATATAGTTAGCCTTGGACACTTAACCTGAAGTGCATTGTGAGCACTAGAAAGCACATTGTGCAGTCTTTTAGGAGAGCATAATGAGTGCATTATCAGTCCGAATATGCAATATGAATCTGTTTCCACAGTTTGAAAAACCAAGAAGATAGAAAATATATATATATAGTGATAGTTATAAAGAACATTTTGCATCATGCTGTACAGGAATATTAATCATGGAAGGTCACATATGAACATTTTCTTTACTTCAGCCATTAACACAAAACAATTCCAGGTTCATAAATTAAATTATGTACTATCTAACACGTTTTCCTGGACAGATGATTTGGAACCGACTCGGCTTCCAAAGCAATCCCAGAATTGATTAAGTCCAAATAATTCCCAGTTCAATTTTCGCTGCAAGGTTGACAGACATTCAGAGTTCCCAAGCATACTGTGGAGTACATGGTTCATTATGGGTGGCATTTAAAAAAAAAAAACTCATATCTGGTGGAGTTTCATTTGTTTCATTTTGTTTTATTCTCAGAGGAAAACAAGAACACGAGTGTCCAGAAGATGTACAGGCCTTAGGATGTAACATACAGCTCATATGTCTCCTAACATAGTCATACTATGATCCGTATACTCATGCATTATATAAGCTTGTAGTGCAATTGCAATGCACTCATCATCATGCAATTATAATGGGTTAATGAAGCCTGTAATGCTGTTTGAGCAACACTTCAAGTGGTAAATTGAACCACAATGGCTTTTACACCCAATTTTTAAATAACAGTGTTCATAATGAGGCATCCCTCTAAGTTTCCAAGTCATTTGTCTTTGTTTTTGTCATCTTGTGCAATGACAAATGCATGAAAACTACGACTAGGGCTTGTACTCATATTCCCCCGATTCTCAGCTGAAACATGTGACATGCACAGTGCAGTCCTCTTTTGTGCAACAGTGCCTGTGAATAAGTGAATGTATTTGTAACATTAAAATTATTTTCATTATTTCAGAGATATGTTTTGTGCAGTGGACATCATGTCTTCTGAAGCATTGTGTTAGTAAAGCATGCTATGTTGTTAGTTAGCTAGCTGTTTCTTTGGGTTAAACTAACTAAACATCTGTTTTTAGCGAGGATGTGTCCAGCATTTTAAATATCTCTCTCTTTCTAGTCCTGCTATCATATTTGTTTTTTATATTATTATTTATGCACTATAATTCTCCTTGGATCTAAAGGCACCAGACATGGTAGCCTTTAAACAGTTCAATCACATCAATGTACTTCTATTCACATGTGAAAGCCTTTAAAGCTGGGGTAGGCAGTATATTTCTGGTGTTATTGGGCAAAAACACATATTGTAATTCAAGTGGTCTGAGAGGAAACAAGACTTCTGTACCTCCTCTTGGCTCTGTTTCCAGGCTTTAACAAATGTAGCCCCTGAAGGGAGACAATCACAGGTCATTCCACAGAGAGGGCGTTCTTATTGGCTGTTCTACAAATGCAGAAGCGCGTGCACGTCCCTTCAGATGGTGAAAACCTGATTCAATGACGCAACATCCTGCAGAAAAAAGTTGCTATTCCAGCATTGGCATCAACTGCATACACTACAAAGCTACCCAAAAAAGAAAGACTGACTCATCAAAAAGAGAGTCTGACAATATCGGCGAAGCTTCTCACAGATGGAGAGAAAAAGATGTTAATACAGAATGGCATCTCAAAGGGCTTTACAGGCCCACACATTTACAAAGAAAACAGGACAGTAGTTCCCATAGAATCGCCGCTATATAACGGCATCAGGATCACCATCACGATCAGGATGGTGTTTGAAATGAATGACTAGGCAGTGTTACCCACACATAGACTTTACTTGAGTGGGCCGCCTAAGTATATTTGGTGACCCATTTTATCTGTGTGAATCCATCTGCGATCGATTAACTAGTGGCAGCAGGATGCCGCTGGGGATTGGAGGGAGGGCTTTGCTCTACTGGCGCAGCCTCGGGCCTCGCTGCCCACAGGCTGGACCCACAGCGGGACAACGGTGGCATGCGACGGGCCGACAGGTTGCTGCACTCTGCTCATCCCGGTATGGGTGACAGACTGCTGCACGGGAGGGCACGGCATGGAGGATGTTCCCACTGTGACGTGCCGGGTGCTGCGCCACCCCTCATTGGACTGACAGGCTTCTAGTGACACACGAGGTTCATTCCCATCCAGACCACTGTGATTGTTTTTAATAAATCTTGTAAGCCAATTTTTTTATCCGCTTAATTGTTTGTTTAACATAAGAAGGATAAGAGATAAGTGTAAAATAACATGACACAATCTATATGTCATTGTATTGCTGCAATTGATTTGCTCTGCTCAGACAGTCCTTGCCTCCAATTCTGTTTTTTTTTCACTTTTCCAGAAAACTGCCTACCCTGGGGTATATATTGAATTACAATACGCTGAAAGGTTATAATCAGTGACGCCAACAATATACTGCCCACCCCAGCTTTAAGAGAGACCGTAAATACCAGGAAATAATGCTGCTGTGTTCTTTTTTTAGGCACTTCTGTGTTGCAAGTCACAGCGTCTGATGCTGACGACCCCACCTACGGAAACAGTGCCAGAATAGTCTACAGTATTCTACAAGGACAGCCATATTTCTCCGTCGACCCCAAAACAGGTGTGGTATTACTGCATGCTTGCGAAAAAACGCTTAGACAAAGTGAGCACCCCCTGCTCTTGCAAGCACGGTAACTATAAATGGTAACAATAATTTTGTTATAATCTCTGTTGTTGATCTCCTAAAGTGATGTGTGTATCATGCTGTGAAATATGTGCACCATATGTTTCTTTCAGTGAACATCCTGTTCTGTTATTGCAGCATTGTCTGATATAAAAGCAGCCAGTGTAGAGTTATGGACTACTCATAAGATGCTCTATTGTTGAACACGCAGCCCACTCTTTGTGGGCCATAACTAAGTCCTCAGGGGTCAAAGAAGACATTTGTAGAGATGCCTTCAGAAAGCCATCGTTTCCTACCTTTTGAAAGGAAGGAAAAAAAGCCGCAACAGGCAATGTTTTCAAATTCCATCCTTTGTCTGAGAGGCCTTGGCTGGAATCTATTAAATGTTTATAAACCTTCTAAAGTGCAGGACATATAACTTTTATATGATGTGAAATATGTGCTGTTGTGAGTGTGTGCATGTCTGTTTATTTCAAATCTCTCTTTGTCTCACAAAAGAGTGTGTGCTTGTGTGTGAAGTCTCGCATGCTTGCTGCTGCCGCTGCTGTTGGTTAAACTGAACAACAATCCACTTGTATGAATTGATTCATTGCTGTCTGGAACAACTATTGGCCCCTTTGAGACTATACCGCCAATGTAAAACATGAATTCTTTGCTGAATGAGCAACACAAATGAATTGCTGAATATCTTGACTTTACCTCGGGGGGGAAAATGGTTGTGGGGATTGATGTCGCAATTTCACAGCGGTGTGTGCGAGGCAGAAGCAATGCCGATTTTGGAATGAAAACTGGGCTTTCTCACTCGACGCCGCATATTTGGTTCCATCAAATATGCGTTATTTTGGCTGAAATCTATTTGAAAATCAAGTTTTGACTGTAAAAAAAAATGATTATTCTGCGCTCATTTGCTTTCCATTTTCCATCAGAAGGGCTTGTGTTGCTTGAGCTGACTCGGCATCTTGTCTGAATTGTAATTCAGCGTGGGGCGTGCAGAGGAGTGGGGAGGTGATCGAAGGCCTGGCCAGCTGCACTCTCTGCGCAGCGCTGTTCCGCCCACATGTATTAATTTATACAAGGCGGCTGTTGTTTTTGCCGCGGGCGAACCACCCTCCTCCCTCGAATTAGGACAAGGAACTCCAGCGGTCAGTGGGAAAAAAAAGTGCACATGGAGGAAGCTGCACTTGCATGTGATCTGTAATATGCTAAGTCTTAAAGCAGTGGTGCTGGCACACTGCCACATTTGAGCACAACACTGGGGAGCTCCTGCACTGTCTGACAGTGCATTAGCCTGCTTACACCTCCTTATATCCACATGTACCTGGCTCCCACTGCGCTTAAACTGTAGAGACACCATCTTAGGGAATTCATATATTATTATTAGGATTAAACATACACACACATACACTCGCAAACACACAGACAAACCCACCTCTTTCTCCATTTTGACCTTAGTCTGGTGGCCTGATACAACAGTGACAGATTTTACAAGACCCATGAGGTAGACGCTAAGACCATTTAAGGACAGAGGGTAATGATAGCATTTGGCCTGCACATATGGTGCCGAAGGAATCCCCAAAGGACCGCCTCAGACTTGACCCAAATCCTCAGCAAGCGACAAAGTGAACAGTTTATACCTGTGTCTTCCCCCTGGCTTAGAGACTTTGATAGCATCATCTCAGACCCGCCAGCCACTGAAATGACAGGCCTGTCTGACTGTTTGGAAATTGTATTAAATTGTAAATTGACCACAGTTACAGTACACCTCACTTTTCAACCTTCCAACAGGACAAATGGCTTAGATATAACAGGCTGCCTTGGCAAAGCAATCATGTGCTTGTGTTTCAGCTCCTGACACCAAATATGCCGTTAAGTATTTGTGATAGCTGTTTGAATTACACCACTGTACATTAATGTCCCTGATCAAACATCTGCGGGTATCATGACTTTATGCCTGAAATACTGTATGGCTGTGTTGCCACTCTATAACTAAATTAGGAACCTTTATTGGTTTATTTTGAAAAATAAAGCATGCACTTTACTTGACAAGTAAACTGATTAATGACACATTATTTATCTGTTTAAAATTAACCTTAACGGGAGATTTGTCATGTATTTAATATCAACACGGGAGTCAGCGAATATGCTTGCTTTATGCAAATGTACGCATTACTGGAAATCAATTAATACCACAAAACAACGCCAAATATTGTCCAGAATCCCTCACAGGTACTGCATTTAGCATACAAAATATACTCAAATTATAACATGGCAAACTGCAGCCCAACAGGCAACAACAGCTGTCAGTGTGTCAGTGTGCTGACTTGACTATGACTTGCCCCAAAACTGCATGTGATTATCATAAAGTGGGCATGTCTGTAAAGGGGAGACTCGTGGGTACCCATAGAACCCATTTTCACTCACATATCTTGAGGTCAGAGGTCAAGGGAAATGGCCCTTTGGAAATGCCCATGACAGTTTTTAAGTTTGGAGCGTTATTTAGCCTCCTTTGCAACAAGCTAGTATGACATGATTGGTACCAATGGATCCCTTTAGCTTTAAAACTGAGCCCGCTACAACCTAAAAATTGCAAGTTAAGTTAATGCGTGAAAGAAACTAGTGGCATTAAAATTTGATTGTGTTAACTTTGGCAGCTCATGACCGTACATCTTACCCTGCTGATCCAACTGAATAGTGATTTTCAGGTTTATTTGCCAAACTGAGCCCTCTGAAATAGTTTACCAAACTAGAGACGAATCCCAATGGACATTCTGCATTTCAAAGTCAGATAACTAAGACAGACATTGTAATAGCTCAATGCGAAAAATAACACTGAGTTCATACTTCTTAACTCAACTAATTAACTCAGAGAACAACATTAAGGCAGCTGCTCGTCTCCGCTGGAAATAAGATTCAATCATGGATGTGAAATTGTAATTGATGCATCTATGGCGGTGTCATGCGGCATGAAAACAAGGAAGAGATAGGGACTTTGGATTAGATTTACTTGGCTGAAGAAATAAATGAGCATGACACAGAGTTTGTAAATACAGAAATGTAACTGATGCAGCTGATAATGATGGAAGGCCTGAGGGGAGAAATGTGGGCAGAAGAAAAACAAATGTGTCAGCTTTGTACTGCGTTATAATAATTTGACATTCCAAAAATATTTTGTATGGCCTCGCAGCTCTCGTTCGTGAATAATGTCTCCAAAGTTGAACGTAGAATGACTGTAGAATGTCTGCAAGTATGTATGATGGACATTCGGATAGCTAATACAATTGTTGCTCATCCTGGCATTACAAAGTGCAATTCCAATGATTCATTGTGTCATAAACATATTATGTGGTGACGTGAGAGAGTTACATTTTAAGCATAGCCACTCCTTCAACTACTCGTGTTGTTGTTGTTGTTGAAATCATTAGTTAATGTAAACGCCAAAGTATAGGTGCTGGTTAAGGCAAACAATTATGCATTTAAATGAAGTAGCTGTGTATTATGACATGATTTATTTACTAAACCAACTTTCCAGCAATGAGCTTTCACAAGAGTGTTAATATGAGGATTAATAAATGAATGGTTGAATTGTTTCAATCTATTAAAGCCTCTCGTCAGAAATCATACACAATATGTATGCCACATGATTAAGACTTAAATATTACGCTCAAAAATGCCACAAATACCCTTTTTCCATCAAAATTAGTGCATATATGTGTTTTTTTTAAACACGGGAAAACCTGTAGAAAATAGGCAATAGACTCCCGTTCCATTGCGAGTATGCTTTCTGTTTTAATTCCTGGTGTGTCACATTCAACGTCACAGACGCGGCGGCGGCCAGTGAAAACGTAACGGTGGTTACCTCTTTTTTTTTTATTATTTATGATTGTTACCTTGTTTTAGGTTTTTTGTCCAGTGGGAAAGGGGCTAAAAATACATGAACACATTTGTTCAAACCTCTCAAATCATGTGCACTTTCGTGCAAATCCAAAATTGGATGACGTCCACAGTGAGCACAGTGAGATGTAGTTTAGAGGTGTGTCCACATTATCCACTTGTTGGCTGGTGAAGCACTCTGAGACTCTGCAGGTTTCCGTTCCAACTGCACGCTACAGCAGCAAAGGCCACTCAAGGTCACACATTCAAAAAGATTGAAGAGCTTAATCAATGAAATCACCAGGTGCGACGTGTACGGCTGGAGTGAAAACTTCCAAACTCTTAATTCAATACTATTTATTGCACTCCCTTTGTAGCCGGAGTTCCTGCACTGCATGTGGAGGCAGCAGTTTAGAAGCAAATCTAGTTTTTTTTAATATTCATCACCAATAAACAGAAATTAATTTGTGGTTCCCTAGAAATGGATTTAGAGGAATGTATTTGGGGAAATATGCTGATTCGTTTGGTTGCCGAGAGTTAGCTGAGAAGATTCATAGCACTCTCGTGTTTGTATGCTGAATATGAAGTTAGAGCAAGCAGGTGATTAGCTTAGCGTAGCAGAAAGAACCCTCTGTCCAAAGGTTAAAACATGTATTATATATAAGTGTATTACCCAAAAATGTCAAAATATCCCTCTAGAGTTTTAACATGTTGTTTTACAAAGAAGCTGGAGGGTGACGGAGGTTTGCTACAGTCAAGAGCTCCAACGGGAGCACAAATCCTGGCAAGGTGTCCTTAAAGAAGGACCCTGAACCTCCTACCTGCTGCTTGTGTTGTGACTTCTCTGGGGATTTTGGTCAATAACAAGAGCACAAGGACAACGGAGCATTAGACTGACTGAACCTCCATCTGCTCACTGAATGTAAAACCTACAGCATAAAAGGTATAAATGGTGCCTGGATGTACATTTGACAGATCCACTGTGGGAACGCTCTGTCACTTTTTCTCAGAGTGCCCTCAGCTCTGCCACATCACCAGACTAGTTAGATTAGCTAAGTGACTTACTAACGGTGTTAGGAGCATTCGCTGTAATGGATTTACTTGATTACATGGTTTGCAAATCTCAAAACTGCAAGCGAAGCGGTTTTAATAAGGGCTTTCCATATCTCAGCAAAAGTACATCTGAGACGGTGCGCTGCATTTATCCTTTTTATAGTCGGGTCGTAACTCCTGTCTCCCCCACCACTACTGTGCATCTGTCACTTACCCGCAGAGACATCAAGGTTGTTCCTCCTGAGTCTCATAGTCGAATGCCCCCCCAACCCCACCAACCCCACCTCACATCTGTACTACTCACTCACACACACACACTGCACAACCCCTAAGTCCCTTTTGCATTCTAAATAGGCTAATTTCTCTGCTGATCTGGGATTTGGGAGAGCTAGAGTTTATTGAAGGAGCTGACACAGATCAAGATGTTTTTTTTGAGGTTCACGGATTAAGTCTTACCTCTGGTAAAATCAAAGACGCTTTTCACAATCAGTGGTCTTGAGCAGTCCAACCAATTATCCTCAATCAGATGTATGATGAAAGAAAAAGAAGAGGTGCGCTATTATGATTTCTATGATTTTTTTATAGCTGCTTTTGTTTGTGTTATCTACCTTTTTCCTCCAGAAAGACTGTAAGAGTGCAGACACACGGGGATAACATCGTATTGGATGAGCCGAAAAAAGCGAGATTCCTGAAGCTGGAGATTGAAGAGCGCTTTAGTAATCTCCTCTAATCCTTTTTGTTCACCCAGGAGATTGTCCTCCTTTAGAAGTTTCCAGCCAGACAAAGAGGTGGATAGTGTGATGGTATCAACTCTAATAGACTGGGGAGGTTGAGGAAAAGGCCAGCCACCTCACTGTGTCAAATAGGCCCAGGTTCAAGGAAGTCAGCTCTTTCTCAATTATTTTCTAAATTAACTCACGAGCTCCGTAGAGATTCAGCCGGGACTATCTCAGGTATTACGGCTCCGAAATGGTCAGGGAAGGGAGTTCGGGGGTGTGATCCTCCATGTCAAAGAACTGACATACCTCTCAGATACTTGCCAAAGGATACCCTTGTGGCATTTTCTGTATTGTTAAAGAATTTCATTCAAGCATGAATGCGGTGCAGATTGTACGTTTACTCAAGCAGCTGCATTGGCTCAGTATGTGTCCACACTCATTCCTACAGCAGGTGGTCTCAAATCTCTCTTCCCATTGAGTGCTTTGTTTTCGGATGGTCCAAAACAGCAGATCTTTTGTTAGTTTAACGACAAATGATTGACAGTAGATCATCCGCAACTGGTGTGGACAGCAGTGGAATTCCCAATGCCCCAAAAAAAATAGAAAACCTACTTCTAGTGTGCTCATTGTTCCTAAACCCGCTGCTGCCGTGAAATATTGCTCGGGAGCGATGCGGCTTCATGAGTAAAGGCGTAATAAGAGAAGAGAAAGGTCAGATCGTCTGTCTTTGTGTTGTTTTAATGGAAAGTGTGGCCACTTGCCAAGGTCTGGTGTGTCTCAAGGACCCCAGGTAAAGTAATGCTAAGACTCCAGTTAATAACAAAGGACTTCCAATAGAGTTTGCAGAGCGCGCATCATTACAGGAAAGTGGCTGCAAGCACTTTGATTAGTTTAGAAACCAAGAGAAGCAGTGGATCCATGCTGAGACCTGACATTTGGTATAGAAAAAAAGCAGCGTGGCTAAAATAAAATGCTTGTGCTTTGATTCTTGGAAACGTTTTAGTTGTCGTAATGAAACTTCTAAAAGACAGGCATTGTATGTTTTCTTTCATGAGTTTGATTATATTTTTTCTATTCATAAGCCAGTTTGGACAAGTAAAAAAATCGTTATGCCTATTTGTATAAAATATTTTAAGGTTTCAATGAGAAGAGTCAGCAACTGATGACCGAAGCTGTGTTTGTATTTAAATGCACATTTTAAACCTCTTGCATTTGATCTATTATCAAGAAACGGCTTTTATTGTTTTATTTTTCCTGCAACAAGAACGCAGATATTCCAGAGTGTAGTCAAACACTGGACACATATCGACATCTTGGAATCTTTGAGATCACAGAGAATCCCAATAGTCCCAATATGAACACTGGTATTTATTATTTATGTGCATTTAACTCATATCTCTGGCATTTCCAACACGTAGGGATACAGCATGTTACAACACAGCCTGTCCAACGCAGTCTCACGTCAGTTATAATCTATTTGATTTGTGTACATAGACACATATTTCCCTTTTTTTGTGACGCCCAGCAAGACTTTTTTTTTTGTGCGTTTTCCTACAAATGTCCAGCAACATGTGACACATGTCAATTTCCACTCCAGTCTTTTCAAAATAAAACAACTTAGTTATGTTTAGGAATAGATTGACTTGTTAGGCTTATGCAACAAAACTACTTAGTTAGGTTTAGGAAAATATTGTGGTTTGGGTTTAAATAACACCAGAAGTGCCGTCACTTTAGTGCAGACGTTACGTGACAAAAACGACTTAGTTAGGTTTGGGAAAAGATTGACTTGGTTAGGTTTAGGCAAAAAAAAAGTACTTAGTTAGGTGTAGGAAAAGATTGCTGTTTGGGTTTAAATAACACCGGAAGTGGCGTAAATGAAGTACAGATGTTACGTGACAAAAACTATTTTGTTAACTTCAGGAAAAGATCATGGTTTGGGTTAAAATGACTCCGGAAGTGCTGTAACTTGAGTTTGGAAGTTGACAAATAAATTTACTTTGATGTTTAGTTTCACACGGGACACAAACACCTGTCTCCCGGGTGAAAGTCTGGTGTTTTTTGACTCACCCATCCACCCTGACCTCCTTGATTCCGTGCTGAAAAATTTAAATTTTGTCTATGTACACAAATCAATACATTATATGTTGTGACTATTTCACGAACTTCTGTGCAACTGGGCTGGTCTGTCACGGTCGGCTTCACATTGAAAGGCAGAATGTACCAAAGTATAATTCACCACCACCTCACAGGTCAGTCGGCTCCCATTTAATTAGGCTAATCATTCAACTAGAACTAGAGTTACAATATATAACCACTATTAAATCAAGAACTAATTATAATATTGAGCAATTAAAGGAATAAATGAAAAGTGCAGAGGGAACAAAATGCAAATGCAGCTGGTGTAAAATATATATTTTCTTATATCGTGTGAGAGAAGAATCTACCTGGCAGTCAAAGTAAATCTCTTTGCTTTGATTTCCTCTGGAATAAAGCCCAGCAACACATTAGTGTCTGTCTAGCTTGCTGCCCCACTTAACGGTTGTTCTTTTGCAAGCAGAACTAATACACATGAAATCACACCGCACGAGTAGTAGACGCTATCAGAGATGCTGCATAAAACAGACTGAATCACTGCAATATGCTTTTAAAGTACCGTACAAAAAGTGTCTCAATCTTGTTTTGCTTTATCTCACAGCATCCAACTAGGGAGCGTTTCTGTGTAGCCTTAAAGGGGAATTTGAGGACACAGTTTACTGACATTTTACATTGAAAAACTCATTCTTAACCAGTCAACTGATTCTGTCTTCTTTTATGGAAAACAAGTCTAGAAGCATCAGCCGCGAGAGAAATATGAACAAGAGGAATCAATAGGTTACAGTTCATCCACACTACTGTGGATGCAGCGGTAGAGACTCTATTCACTGCTCATTTATAGAAACGTCATCCCCGTGTCAAGGTTATTTCTTTAAAGGTTACATTGTGGAAATCACAAAATCAGCTCACATTACTGTAGGTCTACTCTCAAACGCAATTTTCAGCAGACTCCCTGTGCAACTCCTATAGTTAGATATCACTATCCCATTATTGTCTATCATGCTATTTATAGCCTTATATAATTCCCCTTTTTGTTGATTCGCTACTGATGAGTTCAGGTTCACGAGAAGTGTGTGGGACCTCAGCCACGGCTCAGTGTGACAGATGATGTGTAACCTAAGATCCCCTGGATCTTAATACTGTTGGCTGCCTTGCTCCTTGACCCACTTTTAATGATTATTCTGCCTTAGGCGAGTGGATTAGTCTCTGTCTATAGAGTCTGGAAGAAAGGAAGAGGAAATTGACCTATTGTATAACACAGCTAGCTGACTCTTTGGTGAAATTAGGAAATCATAAAACTACATTAATTCACTCTGAAATGATTTTTTTGGGGGGAAATTCAAGCTGTTAGGGTTTCAACTGCAAATGGAGCATTAGAATATTTGGTATGAATGATCGTTTACTGGATCAGACATCTGAGTTAACTTCAAATGCATTTTTTAGAAATGTAGATATACTCTGCATTTTCAATGCCAATACAGTTTTTACACAATTTTTTTTTTTGAAAAATGTTAAATGCAGTTGTCACATATAGATTCTGCTTCACTCATCTATACTTAGGGAACTTTAAAGACCATCACCATAACTGTAAGGAGAACACATGCTAGTGGATTAGGTCTAGTCATTTCACTATTTATAGATGGGTTTTTTTTGTATTCACAATAACAGTTACTCAAAGTTGGCCAGCTAGTCTCCAAATGCACCTGTCTGTCATTACGTGCAGGGCAGGTAGTGGACTGTTAAAGCTATTAATATTCCTATTCGCCACATAATAGTCATGTTCTGTGTGAAAGTATTCATGACAAAAACAACAGTTGGAAAAAATATATAGACTACATAATCGCACGGGAAGAAATGCTCCTGGTGTGTAAATGCCTTTAGTCTCAAACTTGTCATGTCATCAAGTATAAAGTCTGGAGCTGCTCCACAGACAATGTACGAGAGACTAATTTTGTGGAGCCGCATAATGTTTGTTTTCTTTTTTTTATTGTCGTGGTGCAGGGAGCAGAACGGGCAGGATGCAGACTCCGAGACGGGCTGATTCAACGGAAATATATTGATTTAACAAAAGGTCTTTTAGGTTCAAAAGACAGGCAGGTACAGCTGGCAGATACAGGCAAACAAAACTCACACGGCTGAGGTGGTAGAAATAGTGACTGACTAACTGGGGAAGGGAGAACAGGTGAGCAGCAGGTGAGGTGAGAGCAGGACTAAGGAGGGACAGGTGAAACTGATCTGGGCGGGGCATACAATCAAAAAGGCGGGAAAACACACATAGACAGGAAGTAAAACCAAACATGACACATGAGGAGTGAACTTTCAAAATAAAACAGGAAACAGACTAAACAAAAGCCCAAGACCATGGATCCTGAAAATGATCTCATAGTTCCCCTTTAAGTCTCCGAGACAACAGAGAGATGTGGCTGTGACAGCACCTGCATGATGTGATATGGTATATTAGAGCACTTTTTGGGAGTTTGACTTTAAAAATAATTGACAGTCTGAATTGGGGGGGGGCTTGTAACATGAGTCCATTTAATAGTGAGAGTGATCATTTGCCTGCAGTCATGTTTTTGAACAGGGCCAATTGCAGTTAATTATATTCATCTTGCTTCCCAGAGTAGAATGAAACTAAACAGCGTGAGTGGAGAACGTGCCACAAACCAAATCTGGTGTAAATAATAGTCTAAATAATACGTTTTCACCTGGCTCCAGTGATGTTAGTGATGACTTGATTCATTCTCTACAGCCATCTTATCAAATATCGCCCGCTGTTGTGATTTCCACACACAACATGAGGCAAACAGCAGTCCATTTAGTCTACCGTCATGATCAACACCATCCTATTTTCCTCCCAGGTCTCACTGCTCGCTGTCAGCTGTTTTTTTTTTTTGTGTGTGTATTATTGCAGGGTTCACAAGTTCACAAGAACATGTTCAATGGTCGCCAGAGGGTCTTGTCTCTGGGGACAAGCCCGATTTACAACGAACACTGATGTAACTGGTAGAACTTATTAAATCAGGCTCCATGTGGTGATGTTGTTTTCAGCAGCTCAGATGGCGAATTAACCCTCCAGCACAGATATGGACACACAACAAAAACTAATATAGACAAACAGACATGTTAGGACTTCACACAAACACACACACACACATATACTGTATGTGCAAGACATGCAGCTATTACATCCAATAAATCGCCTACACAAAGGAAAAACATCGTCTGACTTTTCGGCTTCTCACTGTGTTGCAATTTACCTGTGTGCAGTTTTCTCTGTAGTGGGCAGAGGTGCAGTCATATATCACTGAGTTAGCATTGTGAAAGTTCATGGTTGTGTTTGCGGTGTTATTGTAGTAATAAATGTGATCGAGGGGGGTGCTTTAGAAAGTTGCTTTCCGCCCCGATCCAAGGTTGCGTAGTCATTTCAGATATAATGAAAAGTGAGGAAAGGCTAACCTTGACAATGAGAGACCAGGAGAATCAAAGATGAGAGAAGTACAGTTTTGTGTTGTTTATCTTTTAAAGGAACGTGTGATACAATGCCGTATGAGTAGTCCATAAACGGAAAATATCAGCACAATGATAGTAACATCTTGACATTAGTTACTGTGTTATCTTCGCTCTCTCAACAGATTTTCAAACTGTTTTGCTTTACCACTGTCTTGTTGCTTTTGCAGTGTGTAACTCTGTCTGGTGCCGTGTCGAGAGACACCTATTTGAGCTCAAATGGTTTGTTTTTCCCCCCACCCATGCAGGAATCATCAGGACTGCCTTATCTGAAATGGACCGGGAAGCCAGAGAACACTACACCGTCGTTATCCAAGCCAAAGACATGGCAGGCCAGGTCGGAGGCCTCTCCGGCTCCACCACCATCAACATCACTCTGACAGACGTCAACGACAACCCGCCCATGTTTCCTCAAAGTGTGTATACATCGACAAACAAAACACATGCCTAAGTTCACTATTTTGCAGAACAAAACAGTAAAAAAAACAACAGTTAAATGAATAACAAGTAGGATGATTTGGTCATACTTGAAAACTCTGAAAATTGTGCCTTTTGGCGTCTTTGCTTACTAACTAGCCAGAAGGCTAATTTAGCCATTTTAAGCCCCAATTTCACAATGGCAATGTTAATGTGTTACAGTACTACTACTGACCTGAATACATATTTTATATTACATTAAATGGCCAAGCCGTGGCTGGAAATCTAATCAGCCGTTTTTCAGCATTTTTGGCCTTGAGCACAAGACCTCTACTACAGACGCCCGAGGCAGTTACGGTACCTGAGCAGCATTTCAAAAAGGGAGTTATGCACTGTATTTCCCATCGTGGAAGTGGAAAGATAGCAAGCAACTGTAAGAAAAGCTATTTTTAAAAATCATTCACGCTGTAGAGCAAAAAAAGTCCTAATGCATCTGCACATGAAAGACAAGCAGATTATCCTTTACAGTGTGCTCGCTGCTTCTTGCTGCTTGAATGGAAAGAAGAAACATCAACATTTCAGTGTTTGCAGTGTTTTAATTATAATTTGTTCATGCATGCAATGATAAACCATATATCAATACTGGAGGGTTTAGAGAGCAAATCATGGATTATTGAGGCTTCCCCTCATCTATTCAGCATCCCTCACTGTGATGTATTATACTTCATTATTGTGTGACTCATTTTGTAGTTAAATTTCCCATAATTAGCTAAATTAGACTAGCATTCATCCTCTGATTTGCAGTCTGAATTTTTTCAATTTGAATGATAAATTTAAGTAATGATAAAGTTGTGATTCGTTGTCTTCCCCCACGGCTCGGAGTTTTCTCATTCTGTGCTGCAGTGAAAAACTATTTCAAAACCATCAACAATGTCTGAATAATCATCTGCCTCAGAGTTTGATCTGCTCCATTGCGGCGCTCTGAACCTCGGTTTAGCATTTAATGTCAATCGAGGCACTGCGGAGTATTTTTAATGACATTCCCTCAGGAACAAATGGTGGCAGAATCAAAATGCTTAGCTAAGCCCTTTTAAGAGAACACCCAGACAACGATGTGGGGCAGGTCAGCTTCTGTTTAACAGATTATTTTTTTGCTGTCTCTAAATGAGTACGCATCAATGTTCATCCCCAGAAAATTACCAGCTGTACGTCCCTGAATCAGCTCAAGTCGGGAAACCGGTGGGGAAGATCAAAGCCAATGATGAAGACCTTGGCATCAATGCAGACATTAAGTACAGCATCATTAACTCAGAGGGGGCCAACACCTTCTCCATATCCACGGAAAGGGACACGAGAGAGGGGATCATCAGCCTCAAAAAGGTAAGATTATGCTGTCAACAAGACAGAAATGTGACTTCCCAGGAAAACATATGAGGAAATAGCCATGTGTATCAGTTTTTTTGCGTGGGCACTGACTTAAAGGGGACATATCAGGCTCATTTTCAGGTTCACACTTGTATTTTGGGTTTCTACTAGGGCATGTTTCAGGCTGGTTGCATACGCTGTCATAGCTATACCAACGAAAAGTAATGCATTTTATTTCATGTATATCCCGCGGAATTATTTGTGTGTTATTCACGTAATCGATGGTTGGGTCAAAAAATACCGGACTTTCAACCAGGAGACAGACGTTCGTGTCCCATGTGAAACCAGAAGTCAACGTAGATTTATTTGTCGCGTAACTTATGTACTTAAGTAACACCACTTCCAGAGTTATTTTAAGCCAAACCACAATGTTCTCCTAAACCTAAGTAGTTGTCTTGCCTAAACCTAACACAGTAGTCATGTTGTCTAATCTGAACCAAGTTGATCTTTTCCTAAACCTAACTAAGTATTTTTGTTGCCTAAACCTAAGGAGGTTGGTTCCTATGAATATGGAAGTTTATTTTGAAAAGACTGTATGCATGTAACGAGCAGAAATTAGCACGTGTTGCTGGACATTCGTAGGAAAATTAACGAAAAAGGAGGAATAACTTTTTGGTAACATATCATACAAACCGTTGTATGATAATACGTTGCATGTTCACATCCTTTAATGTTATAAAAACACATTATTTTTCTCATATTGTCTGAATGTACCTGTATTCATGCTCTGTCTGAAACGCTCCATTTTAGAAAGCCCAGTCTGCTCTGATTGGCTTGCAAGAAAAATATGGTGAACCTTTGCAAAAGTAGTTCTCAAGCTGTTGGCGGTATATTCTAATGAGCCTGACTGTGACAAATCTGATTGTGATGGCTTGTTGAATCACATGTTCATTGATCCAGACAGCCCACAAAAAACTGACTGGGTTTTCTTATTTCACAATTTATGGGTTGGTATGCACTCCAGATACCCAAATGTATGTACACAAGTACTGAAAAAGAGTTTTCATATGTCTCCTTTAAATATGTACTGTGGAGAGTTTTATACCACAAGTGGTCATTTGCACCACAAGTGGTGCAAATGATTTACTAGCATATGAGGACACTCATGCAGACACAATTCTGCCAGTGGTAACAGTGTAAAGTGATGTACTTTAAAAGGTAGCAATGCTCCAATAAAAGAGGAGTAGAAGAAGAAGAACGCCAGCGGATGTACACTGTTCCAAAAGTTCCAATTAATTCTAAACAAATAGGCTTTGTTAGGGGTTTATGAGGTAGGAGATGCATTTGAAATATAGGTCTAAGAGGCTTACAGTTTAGTAGTAGTGTTGAGTTTAAATCAAATCATTTTGTTTACAATGAAAACTGCGCAGGATTCTAACTCTATATTTGCAGTTAAACACATTTGTGTTATAATAGCGTTACCCCCAAGAGAGGAAAATACGAAAAACATAACTTGAGTTCTACAAACTTAAAATTATGCTTATTTTTGTGCAGTTAGTTTAACTGACACAAATACTGTATTTAAGTGAGCCCTGAGTTATCATTCACTTCTTCATAAAGTGGAACTAAGTTGTACTATAAGTGTGCTAATAACATTCCCCCCCAACAGCCTCTGAACTACGAGAGAAAGAAGACCTACACTCTCCACATCGAGGGAACGAACACACACATGGATCCTCGCTTTTCCTATCTCGGCTCTTTCAAAGACACCGCCACCCTTAAAATCACAGTCGGGGATGTGGACGAAGCCCCCGTGTTCTCGATAGATCATTACATCATGGACGTGTATGAGAACTCGCCGAGTGGCACCGAGGTGGGCGTCGTGACGGCTCGAGATCCTGACAGCAGGAACAGTCCTGTCAGGTAAGACGCTTTAACTCCTACGTATACAATCTGCAGACACGATTACAAATATTCAGAGGCAGATCAGCTCGACTGTCTTATTAGTTGTGCACCATTGGATGTAATTGAAGATCTACAGTTGCTCTTGTTAAGAAGTATCAGACAAGCCCACTGCAAAAAGCAAAGGGTAAGAGAGGAGGTGGCTAGTATTATGAGGCTTATTTTGAGGCTCAGTGCTCTTTCAGATGTGACCGACAGCCAATTGAACTCACTTTGTCAACTAATTGGTTGCCAAAAACTTAATATTTTTTTGCAAGATGGACATCTAGAAATTCCCAAAAAGGCTGGTTAGCATATCTCTTCAGATTAGCTTAGTTGGTAAAGGATTTGTTTGCCAAACTGGCCACAGCTTATGAGGAATTGCTTGCTTATTTATTCATCTTTTGATCAGTTTCTTGTTTGGCATTCAGGTTCACCAGTCAGATATCTTTTGCTGCAAAAAAAGTGAGGTGCTTTGAATTGCCCCTCGAGGTTTAAGTCTAACTGATAAGATAATTTCTGCCTCCGAGAAATGTTTGTCTAACTAAAACTCCAATTTGCATGTCATATCTCTGCCCCAAATTATTGTACTTTTTTGTAGATAAGTATTTGAAGCTATGACTTGACACTGTAGTTTGCACATGTATATGTCAATGTGCACTTATGAACTAATGTGTAGTAACAGTGACCGTTTTCTAAATATGAAGTATGCCAAACTGAGGATTTTTCAGGTGGTTTTGAACTCCCACTATAGAGCATAGTGTTAAATAGATTGTAATATGTACTGCATCTTGTTTAGTAGCTCCCTGTGTGTCCCTGCTCCTATACATCCCCTTCATGTTCCACATGCCCTCTAAAAATCAACACCATGCATTGTGTATATATCTCATTTTTTAGCATCATTAGATAGATGGTGATATTGTTTGTTTGTGTATTTTAAGTCGGTAAAGTAACCCGAGGCAATACAACTGCTTAGCATATTAGTATGCGCTCTAAACACATGCTTGTGAGCTGTTGAAAAAAGATTGATGTTACCCTTAGGCTGTGGACTAATCCTGGGTTTTAGCTCTGCACAGGTACCTCGCTTCGTGACATTACACTCAAGCAGCTCTGCACTGCTTGTATTAATTTTGAATTCCCTCTATACGCCTCGGCGTAAATGATGGAGCGGCTGTAAACACGGATCTCCTCATGAGATCAAGTTTTGGTGATGTATCAATAAGACGCAATGATACGTTGCTATTTTTTCTGCATGTTTTAGGATCACGGGTTAAACCCCGCCATAGGCTGCAGCCCGGAGGGGTTCTAAACGGCATTAAGCACAGTGACTTATGACCCTACTACTGTCCTCCCCGTTTTGGAGAGGTGAGCCCCGCGGCTCCTGATGGATGAGATTCAATTTCAAAATGGGAGGAAGAAACGGAGTGAAAATGATTCTTTGATTCGCACTGGAATCTTAAGACTTTGTGAAAGATGTGTTGTAAACAAGAAGGTAATCTACATATGAAAGAGTTCCCTTGCTCTCCTTGTGGGATACCTCCTCCTCGACCATTCCTTCAGTACATCACTCCCAATGTTCACCACATAAAGAAGAAGGCAGCGGGAGGTATCTCCGTGACAGCCACTTGAACCCAGAAAAAAAAAAAAAAAAAGCTAAACAACTGTGAACCGCTCCCCGTGTCGGTATCAGAATGTCGAATACAGCCGGCATCAGTATTTGGCTCTCTTTGATCATCTCAAGTCTGCCCATGCATGCAATGAAATAAACATGAAATAAACGTCATTGAAGTGACATTTCAAATGTTGGTCTGAAAATTGACGTCTAAAGCCCGAAGAAAGCCTTGATGGCTCATTACCTCTGGGTGACATTATCATCAGAGCGGCTGTGGAAACTTCTTGGCCTTGTTACTTTTAAGCTCTGCATGGATTCAAGTCAGCCCCGTCTTCAGCTTGTATTCAAGAGGAAACGGCTATAATATCATATAAACCGATGAAAGTAGTGCATTTTGAATAGATAACAATGGCCATTTTTACATGCACACTAATATTCCACTTTTAGGCACTTATTCCAAATGGTATAATTCAGGTTTTAGGAGCATTATTTGGACATGTGAACAGCACATTCGGTCTCAATTGGGGTTTTTACGGCAATTTGCGACACACAATGTTTACGTCCAGCTTTGAGCGTTGCACACAAACCAACTAGCCGACAGTTTGCAGAGATGCATGCCCAAAAGAAAGGCCCACATTTCTGGTCGGAAGGAGAAACACACCTATTTCTAAACACTATGAAATACTTGGACATCAACAGGTTTTTGGATATGCGCAAATATCAAAACAATTTTGGGGGGGGGGTTTCAGAATAAGAGCAAAAACTGAAATATTTTGTGCATGTAAATGTAGTAACAATCTACTCTTAAAAGAAGATTTGTCATTTAAAGGAAAAGTTTTACTAGGATATTGTAAAACCTAATGACTTTGGAGATTGGTACTTCTTATCTAGCCCCACCAACAGGTCAAAATGCACACTTGTCCAACTCTACATCTAATACTAATGAGTGTATTTCCATCATCCTGAGCTACATGTTGAGATGTCAGCCTAGCATGCTAACAAGCCAATCTTAAACTATTCAATTCAGATACAGATGTAAGGCCTTTACACACTGTTGTGTGATTAATTTGCACGTCAATATATATTTTTCGAACTGTTGTTTTTGTCATGAATACTTTCACACAGAACGCAATTATTATGCGGCAAAAAAGCAACCCTTTTTTTCGGAACAAGGTTGATTTTTCGCACTACGAAAAAAAGCATCAACCAGTCAAGTTGTGCAGAACGGGTTGAGTTGCGTCTATGTTTATGAAACAACAACACAGAGGCTCTGTAGTCCCGACCAAAACAACAAACTGTATCAAAGGCCTTAAGGCTTAAACACGCTTCTCCAGGCTTCACATAAGTTTACACTTGTACCAAAGTAAATACATTTTGTTATATCTGCGTCTTACACCCACCTCCTGACAGGAGGTTAGATCAACCAGTCGGCTTGTTTGATGCGTATAGGGGCTGCATGGCGTGTTGTTGAGAGTTGGAAAGGCTCCAGCAAAGTTGCCTTTCAGTTTTTCATCCATCTAACAAGTTTGTTTTTTTGTGTTGTGTAACTAACATTAGCACCTCACTGGGCTGCAGTACTATGGGCTTTTAGTCTTGTTGATGTTCAGTGCACTCCAAGGCTTTTACTGTGGACTTACAATTACTCTATTTCAGTTTGAATTCCCTACATTTCCCAGAATGCCAGAGAAGGGGTCTATTACCGTAGATATGGAAATATATAATGCAACAGGTCTTGTTGTTTGATTCAGGGGGTCTGATACTAAAATCTGATACTACCTGAAGGAAAGACACAGTTGTTCTGCTATCAAGCTGTTCTGGAAAATAATCATTACACAATGTAACATCTTGTACTTTTGGGTAGTTATCTGCAGGAAATTGAAAATAAACCACAAAAAAAAACTTCACAACAACCAAGAGTAATCACCAGTAGCAGTAATTAAAATGTGCTTTTCAGTGGATTTTTCCAGCCATAAAATAACATGTTTTTCTTCTTGACAAAGCAAATGCTTAGCACCTACACTCACACTTTTTACTGCTGAAAAGCCTTCATGCTCTTATGAGCCTGAGCGTTTAATAAATCATGACAGCATTTCTACCGAGGGTGCTGCTTACACTCGCAAGCAATCCAAGCTAAAAATGGAAAATATTTCATTATTTCAAAATAAATGCAATCCTGGCATTAATATCCCTATACCATTTCTATTCCTCATGCCAATTGAAAACGGTCGACTTAGCTATATTACTCGGGAGAATGAATGAATGCTTGGATTAAAGGTGTAAATAGGTCATTAGGAGATAAATTAGGGAATACACAGTCAATGCTCATTTCGTGCTTGAACTCATGAGGGGAGCAGCTGAGCCCGTTTCTGCTTTGTATTCTACAGGCTGCTTTGCTTCTAGTTTGATAACAGCGTTGCTAGAAAGCCATTACAACAGTGTAAACACTGCCAGCAGAACATTGCCTTTGTCATTGTTAAATATTGAAGATAATTGTTCTTGACTTAGAAATATGTATTTTCAGAACATTCTTTCAAGACCTAAAGTCCATTTAAAAGCAGTAGGAATGTTTTATACCCATATGCTATAAGATTTTGGAAATCGTAGAAGCATAAGAACATCCCCTTCGGCTCGTGCTGCATCTGCACTTCATTCATTTAACTGCGTGGTTTTGGTCGACTGAATCTCTTATCATTACTGGAAGGTTTTGTTTTCTGGTTTGATGTATTTTGTTTCCAAATATGACATAAACAAAAGTAAGTAAATATGTGTTTGCTAAGGCCTCAGTAGTATTGTTGAACTAAAGCCAGGGCTGAAGTACCTGCATAGTGTTCTGAAGTATTTGGCTTAAAGGGGCATTCCACCGATTTTACACAGCAGGGATTTTATTTGTTATAAGCAGTAATTGTCAGTCTGTGAAAACAGTTGTATAATGTCCTCTGTGGCTCTAAAGGGAGCTTTCCAAAGTTTGAAGAAAACAACCCTGACGAATGCATCTGGAGTGGATACATAAGTGTGTATCTTCCTTTCCTAATAGGTACTTCTTGGACAGCAAAGAGGAAGGAGTAAGGCACTTCAGAATCGATGAAAGCAGCGGACTCATACGGACGACGCAGCCTCTGGACAGAGAAGACATGGCTTGGCACAACATCACTGTGATGGCCTCGGAGGTTGGTAGGTACCCAGGTTGCTTTCCATAAACAGACTGTTTGCAAGTGGGCGAGTAAACGTAATGCATCTGCTGCGTCTGTTTACTCTTATGCGAGCGAGCAGATGAAGATTGATGGATGAAGGAGTTCTGAATGTCTTGTCATGTTGACATGGCTCTTACTTCCTGTTGTACAAACAGACTCTGATTTCATTTTCATCTGTCTGGAGACTTCTAGTTCTCTCAGTGCTATTATGAAATCACAATTTTAATAGTAGTAGTATTTGAAGACGTACAATTTCATCAGGTTAAAAGGCACTTTATCTTTGAATTTTCTACATATTTTGGCATTTATGTCGATATTCAAGATTCATTTAACAATTTTGTAATAGGTAAGTGAGCAGATATGGAGGTAAACACGTACAGTACTGCACATAATATTCTCTTCACCTTCTGACGCAAATATTAGGGCTGTCAAACAAATATTTAACCGCAATTAATCGCATGATTGTCCATAGTTAATCATGATTAATTGCAAATTAATCTCATTTTTTTATCTGCTCAAAATGTACTTTAAGGGAGATTTATCAAGTATTTAATACTCTTATCAACATGGGAGTGGGAAAATATACTGCTTTATGCAAATGTATGTGTATATTTATTATTGGAAATCAATTAACAACACAAAACATTGACACATATTGTCCAGAAACCCTCACAGGTACTGCATTTAGCATACAAAATATGCTCAAATCATAACATGGCAAACTGCAGCCCAACAGGCAACAACAGCTGTCAGTGTGTCAGTGTGCTGACTTGACTATGACTTGCCCCAAACTGCATGTGATTATCATAAAGTGGGCATGTCTGTAAAGGGGAGACTCGTGGGTACCCATAGAACCCATTTCCATTCACATATCTGGAGGGACCCCTTTGAAAATGGCCATGATGGTTTTTCCTCACCAAAATTTAGCGCAAGTTTGGAGCGACAAGCTAGTTTGCCGTGGTTGGTATCAATGGATTCCATAGGTTTTCTAGTTTCACATGATAGCAGTATCTTTTGCATTAACACATTTTGCATTAACACGTTATTATCGCGTTAACTTTGACAGCGGTAACAAATATCTAAATAACATACAGTATGTCTCCCATGTTCGACACCTTGGGGCACTGTAGTAAACACATGAAATGCTATTATCCAGTTGCCTGCAAGAAGCAGTTAAAAGAGATTGCTCCTTCTTTCCACACTCATCTTGTTTAGCCCCAAGCTAATAGGAGACATTGTAAATCCTTATCAGAATTGCATTGAAATCGCGGCTGAGCTATGTGTTACGACAGCATGATTTAAGGAATATAAATTAAAAAATAATAGTAGGTGCTATATAGTTCTAACCTGAGGCCTTTCCCACAAGATAACAAGACACCCTGAGGGGATCATATAGTCAGAGAAGCGGTCCAGGTTCAAAATCACGGCGTGTAAAAATCAATACTTTCAAAATGAACGTTCCATAAAAAGGAATGACTCTATGAATCTGCACGGCACACTCGGCCTTTACCTACAGAATGAAATCAGGAGCACTCTGAACAGTAATATTCAGGTGTTCACCTCGATGTTTCGATCAAAGACACTTCAACAGGATACTGTGTACATGTCAAGAGAAACACAAGACCACAGAGACCACAAGCAGAGCGCTGTGTGACCCACATTCGGCAGACTTGAAAGCGCTGCTCATTGCCAAGTTTAACAGAGGGCAAAAGTACACAGAGGGCACGGCTGTTTCATCACAGCTGCTCGTCCTGTGCAGTTTCACGGAGAACAGGAAATGAACAATATTTCTGCACAATCTGCTGTACTTAGTGGTTCTTTTTTGATTTCAATGGGTGCTTAAAGGGTCATTGCATTGGAATGTAGCTTTATACAGGACACTAAAATACAAATTAGATATCAGTTTTGTTCCGTAGGTAACATTTAAATCACCCAACTATGATAAACATTCATTTTGGCCGCTGAATTGCGCATCACTTGCAACCGCTATCTTCCCCATCTCAAGGTCCGATTCACAAAAGATATCCAGCTAGTTATATAACAGCGCAAACACGCCAATAAAGTTTTGAAGATGAGTGCAATTTGCCTTTTTTTGCATCTGATTGCCATGTGGCCTTTGCACAAAGAATACAAAAGGCAGAACAACGGCAGAGAGAAAAAGAAAAAAATTTAATTTTCAGACCTTGCCACAGGTCCTGACCGACGAGGTGCAGAGGCATTCCTCGAAACCTCAGGCTAGGGATTTAAACTTGACAGAGAGAAACCGTACTTGGGATGTAATATCCCAGTGTGTCAGTATAAATGTGCTTCAGTTACCACCATCTCTCTGAAGATGCTAATATCTTCACTGTAACTGTGTGTGGCTATTTTTGTAATGAGGCTCATTTGCATGGAAATGGGGCCAATTTTGCGCCAAAGGTATGTATATATATTACCTCGCTGAAATACGTGCAAATAGCACAGGAGCACCTACTTGGTATTTGCTTGGCAGCGCAGTTAGGGATGCATTTCACCCTTTAGCTGCTGCAAACGTTGTGCTTTCCTTTTGTGATTTGGCCCCTCGAGGTTAGCCTAACAATCAGTCCACAATTACACATCTGGAAAGAATGCACGAAAACAAGGCTATAAGGGTTCACAACAACTGCAATAAGCAGCTGTCACCTGCAGCTATTCAGCTAAACAGCTTAGTGTCACGACTTTGATCATTCTTCTAACTCTAACTAGTCTGCTAAATTGTATTTAAGGATCATAGTGAAGAGACTGAATAGAGTCCGGTCCACATAAGTACTTATATTTGGCTTATTATCTTGACTAAAAAGCTGTAAGACTCAAGTCTTTGTCAGAGAATTACTTAAAATACCTTATTTATGTGGGTTATGTTGTTAAAATACCCCACTTCAAATGGTAAAATAAAGCTTTCAACAAGAAAAAGTATTTGTTTTGTATCATAATTCTTGATCACTAATATGGTCAATCCAAGGAAATTGTTTAAAATGTCCATCCATGATCAATAAGTGCATTTATTTGCTCTGTTTACATCCCTATACGCGTCCAGTTTTCACAGCAGCAAAATGTTTTAATAGAATTATCAACAGTGTTTAAACACCAGCCAAATGCCAGATGAGTTAATAGTGAAAGTAACAATTAAAGTCTGGAGAAAACAAGGATGAAGGAGATCATTTGCATATTGATTAGAATGTATTCAAAGAGTGTATTTTTCTTATAATTAACTACAAAATCAAATTAGTCCCAATTGTTTCAATGTCCTTCCCTACATTGAAAATTAATTAAATCAATGCAGGCCCCGCTAACTTCAAGAATTGCTATCAGGTAACTTGGGTAATTTGTAATCACAATTAGGCAAATCTCTTGCCAACCGACAGAGGTGACGCATGCTAATGTTCCTTTATCGCTTCACCTCTCCTTAGTATTCAAGGATACGGTTACATGCCAAGGCACTGTCAAAAAGCACAATGATACGTTTTTTACCCACTTTGAATGAGCAAAGATGCACAGACAGTCTGCAAAGTCTGCTGCAAACCATCCTGCAGACTTTACCCCGCCTTCTAATGTAGATAGACCACAGTGAGTGAGTGGATTAGACAATAAATGTATGATTGAACTTTATTGTTGGTTTTTGGATGACATGGTACTTTACATCTAAAAGCACAAAGAGCTGTCTCATAGGTGCAATGCTGTACCTTCTTTAGGCGCTGAAGAAACGCCATGCATGGAAACCTTTATGCACAAGATAAAGTAAACACAAATCTGGAAACATTAATTTAATAGAAAGACTGCTGCACTTGCATGACTTCTTTTCCTATTCAAGGAAGGTTTTGCTGAGCGAGCATGCTCTTATTCAGCACTGTCCTGCTACACGCTCCTACTGTATACAGTAAAACACCTGGAAGCTACCCAGTAGAACCAGTCTTCTTCTCTTGGGGGCCGAGGTGCTCCACGTGTTGAGGGTTGAAGGCCTTGTTCAAGGGCACAAAAATCACAGGAAACCTTTTTTCCCCCTGTGTGTTTTTAGCCGATGTGTTCTGAGGAAAGACTTGCCTAACCTCCCGATATTGAACATCAATCTATTTTGCTCAGTTCTTTTGTTGCTTCATACAGGCCTCATAATTACTAAAAACTAAACACTTTAGGTTGATATTTCTGCGCTTATGGCACAATAATGCTGTATGGTTATAGGTGTCCACCGCATGCCATATACAAATCTTAATTCAATAGTGCAAATCATAATTGAAGTATTAAATAATGTATTCCAAACTATTCTCATGTGTTTCGGTGGCATGGGTGGATATTTAAATTACGTACATGCTTCATGAGTTGCTCATGCAGCGCATGGGGGCAAATAATGCATCACAACCGAGCACACCGACTGGGACGAAAAAAAATGCTGCATAAAGATGATCAGATGTGCTTTAATATACAAAATTACCTTCTGCAACGTTGCATCCCTCAGTGCTTTTATAGAGGCACAGCCTAAGACAAAACCCATAAGCAGTCTAACAAAGAAGAGCACAGTGTGTCCCAGTTTAAAATTACACCGTTGATGCTCTACTTTGTTATTAAGGCTTACATTTGACTTTCATCTCCTTTGTCACGTGTTCTCTCTCTCTCTCTCTCTCTCTCTCTGCTACAGACAACCCCAGCCTCCTCAGCCACGTTCCGGTTACCGTCCAGGTGCTGGACGTGAACGACAATCCGCCGGAAATAGCCACGGACGAGGAGGTCATTGTGTGCGAGAGCTCAAGGCCGGCTCAGGTGAGCGTCTAGGATTCGCCTAGATATACAACACTTATATGTGTTCTATTTCTCTTCCTATATCTCCTCACACATTCAAATCTTTCTACACCGCTGACAGACTGTGCATTAACCCCAGTCGCCCCCCCTGATTACACGCATTCTGCACTGAACTATTGTTTCCCCTCAGCAGTTTGGGTTGCTCACTGAGAGCTGAGCAGTAAGAAACTGTGGAGGCAATGCAGAGAGCTGCTTAATCATCCCTCATTCAGAATGAGTATCTCAGCAGCAAACCATGACAGCTCTAAATCGAAGCTCATTCCAGTTTGCTCTCAGTAGTCTTTGATTCATTCAAATTAAGAAGGTTTTTTTGCGATATAGAGCAATCAGCAGCATGGAAATGGCTGAAAGGGCGGTTCGGCAAAGGATGATGGAGTAAAGAGCGAGAAGACACAACTAAATACATTTTTAATAGTTTCAAGCTAGTGGAAGAAAAGTTTGAATTAAGGTTTGCATTAAATTTGAATTAAGGTTGCATTTACAGCCTCAGGGTTTCTCGGCCCAGGGGATTAAGTGGGAAGAATTATAATGTGTTGAATGAGACAGTGGCACACCACCATTCAAATGACAACACGTGTGAACGGGTAGAGCTGCTCATTAATGTTTAAGAATCTGTCTGCGTTTCAGTTTTTATGGCGCAGACATTCACTTCTGATTGGTTAGCAGGTGTCCATCAGAATTGTAACAGCACACCTAGGTCCAATTAAGAGTTAAATGTCTTTTCTAAATCAGTGCTCCAGGCATATTAAACTGCAGGCAGCCATGGCAACAGTACACCAGTAAAATGGACCTATACTCATTAATTAAAATGACCACAAACACACTTTAACACAGCTTCTCTTTGTCTTTAGTTAGTGGCCTGGGTGAAATGCATTAATGCACTCCAGGGCGCGCTGTTATCCTAATTAGCATACATCATCGGTCCCCATAAGCATGGCTTCAGTGTTACTATGTTACTAGTGGGGGTATAATGACTCGCAATATTCACATTTTGACTTAATTCAAATTTAGCAGGTGGTATTCTCAAGTGAAAAAAAAAAAAATCAAGGTTCAAGATTTGTAAATGGCGTTGAGAACAGCAGGTGTTGTCTGCCGTGTCTGCCAATAAACCATAAAATAAACAGATTTTTTGGATCAGAAGACTTGTGGAAATACAAAAACACCAAGATGTGCTTACAGTGAGAGGTGGAATGTTGTCAAATCAACAATCACAACACTGTACTGCTCAACAATTTGAAATTGTTAATTCCTTCAGGTATGTATTTGAGATACGATACAGAACCTTTCGTCAAGCTCACAGATTTCTGAAGAAAAAGCAGGGACACATTAGACTGTTATTATGCTTTAAAAACCAAAATTGAATAAATTTGCACCCACAAAAAAAACAACCATGGGCTGATGTTTCCTCAGGCGCCCATTTACAAGTTAGCAGACAATCGTATTGCTTCCTCTGGTTTTCCAGACATCCCATTATCTTGATTTTTAAGACTAATCAAGTGGCAGTTAGCTGCTTTTTCACACTGATGGAAAACAAAATGATCACAACTTAACGTTGGAGCCACTGACACTAGAAGAAAGAGAGCCCTGCTCTTCTCAGCTAAAAGCTCCCCTCAGTGGCACCCTGTCAGCCATGACATCCACATAAGTAAACTCAAGCAGCCACATAGTACATCCTAATACTGCACAGTTAAAGACGGAGCCTTGTGCAAGTATCCCAGGAGAACAACCAGGTCTGGAATTCAATCATTTTATGGGCAAGGCCACTTAAATGCCAGAGCAGCAAAGCCATCAAATAAAACAATGATTTGAACGCCATGGGAATAATGAATTTAACTTAAGGGTTGAGGAAAGGGCTGTCAATCGATTCAAATATTTAATTTAAAATTAATCACACATATTTTATCAGTTAAAAATGTACTTTAAAGTGAGATTTGTCAAGTATTTAATACGCTTATCAACATGGGAGTGGGCAAATATGCTGCTTTGTGCAAATATCTGTATATATTTATAATTAGAAATCAATTAACAACATAAAACAATGACAAATATTGTCCAGAAACCCTCACAGGTACTGCATTTAGCATAAAATGTACTCAAATCATAACATGGCAAACTCAATAAACAGCTGTCAGTGTGTCAGTGTGCTGACTTGACTATGACTTGCCCCAAACTGCATGTGATTATCATAAAGTGGGCATGTCTGTAAATAGGAGACTCGTGGGTACCCATAGAACCCATTTTCATTCACATATCTGGAGGTCAGAGGTCAATGGATCCCTTTGAAAATGGCCATGACAGTTTTTCCTTGCCAAACCTTAGCGTTATTAAACCTGCTTTGCGACAGGCTAGTATGACATGGTTGGTACCAATGGATTCCTTAGGTTTTCTAGTTTCTAGTTATATAAAGCAGGCATCTTCTAGGTATATAACTTTAAAACTGAGCCCGAAATAACCTTGATTGTTTGCGTTAAACCCACCACTAGTTATGTGCACAGCGTTTCACTTGATGTTGCCCTACAAGAAGTCAGAATCTCAACAAAAGACACTGGTGTCTAAAAAACGTCTCGACAGGAAAGAGGCAGAGGAGAAAATGGCAAAATCAGCTGAGGCAGTGCGGGCGGAGCATCAAGGCACTGTGGCCGTGGCCGCCGGTGAAATTCCTGCCCTGAGCACAACAACACCCCGAATCTCACATTGAAGATAAGAACTCCCCGTGGTGACAGGGGCTATCAGGTCGTTTTTCCTCTCTCCCCGCTCTCACTGTGTCTTTTACCAATTAGGGGTAACAAGCTGACAAAAGTGGCAGTGTGGTTGCCCTGAGAGCACCCATGTCATTGTTAGATGCCAGCTCCCCCCGTGGCACAAGCCTGAAATCCTACTATCACAACCAGCCGCTCTTTCTCAGGCAGCACACAGGTAGAGGAGAGAATGCTACAAGAGCAGTTGGCTGTATATGAGGAGGAACTCTGACTCTGACCAATTATGATCAACAAATCATGAGACATGCATCAGACACGACATCAGCTCCTTGTCCTGCATGCAATTAGAGTGGAAAGTGATTGGAAATGGTGCAGCGGCTGATTAAACGTGTGTTATCCTCTGAAAAACAGGTGATCCAGACTGTCACAGCAGTGGATAAGGATGACTTTGCCAACGGACAGCGGTTCTCCTTCGCATTGCCGAGCCATCTACCAGTTAATCCCAACTTCACCCTGACGGACAATAAAGGTAATTAAAGTGATCAATATGTTTGTTTGCATTTCTTATGAGCTTTGCACTCTGCCTCTAGGGCAGGACTCCATCCTCATTGCTTATATTCTTAAGATCCAATAAGCTGTACTGATTTCCTCATACCTTGGAGGTGCGATGAAAATATGATGTCAACCGGGTGCGGTAGACGTCTAGAGATCCAAATACCGCCGGGATCTCCTCCGAGTCCGGCCTCATAAACATACGAATCATAGAGGTTTGGCATGTTTGCGCATTGTGTTGTCAAATGGATTACCCGTTCCGGCGCTCCCTCTACCCCCCTCCTCCTGCGTGCATTATTTTGTGCCGGCGCACGGCCAACAGTGGGTGTTACCATGGCAACCATCTCAGTCTCAGGTGAATACCTAGCACTAGGTTGGTCTGCAATCACAGGGCTTTTAAAAGCTCTCAGCCAGAAGATCTCACAGTTGCCCACAGAGAGGAGGAGTTCACAGCACTCCAGATGAATGTCTGAGCCAGAGAGAGGCATGAAAACAGAGAGGAAGGGAGCGCAAGAGAGATCAAAAAAATCGATGTGATAATAGGAGATAAGTCTGTTTAGCCCTTGGTCCAGTTGCTTCCCACCACAAGCCCTCCCTTTTCTACTTCAACTACATTGACTTACAGAGGAAAGTTTTGCTGCATTCATGTAAGTGGCACTTAGAGACATCCCTCACCTCCTGCCCACCTCCACTCCTAAGGGGCGGATGAATCAAACAAAGCAAAGATCGAGTGCAACACCGCTCCAAAGACCCGCATCTCCTGCAGGACAATACATTATCATTTTTTAAGAGTGCGAACGTGGTATAACTAGTTTATTTTGCAGTAGTTTGCTTCCCTTTTACACATATTGACCGAGTAGAGCAGCTCTGAAGTCAAATGCTGAATACTTCCAAGAATCTGAAGTAGCTGGGAGGACAGAATATTTGCTCGATCAGTTTTCTTTGATTTTATATATATTACTGTCTACTGCAGAAGCCCTTATTCCCCATGTAAGCCAAAACAGTTTTTACCCAATCGAAAATTGAAAACTCGGTATAAGCCCTGAAGCCACGATGAGGAAGATAGGCAGCCTTTTCACAACAACTATTTGAGGACTGTTATTGTGACACCTCTCTTTGGGTGCGACTATGTCTTATAAGTTGTGAAAAACACGTATTGAATATATTTTTTATATTTGTCACTTTATTTCTCTAGTGTTTCTGAGAAACTTACAGTGGTACACCTTCACTATCGCCTGCAAAACACCTCTCGCTGATTTGCCATATGCTGTGTTAGGGAATCACAGTGTGGACTTGACGGAAAGCTGATGGAAGCTAATACTGAAAAATTACTTGTTAACCAACAACAAGCTGCCCACAGCAATGCAGTTGTTATTTGCTGCTATTGCTCCTGTTCTACTTTCTTTCTGTATAGTATATGTCTGCCAGATAATGTGAAGAATATAAAGGCGGCGACCTCCGGTTCTGAAAAGTGAAGCCAATGCTGAAGTGTCTTAAACTTGCATTCTCTCTAACAGCCAGCAGGGGGCGACTCCTCTGGTTGCAAAAAGAAGTCTCATTGTAAAGAAGTCTATGAGGAAATTTCACTTGATTTATTACCTCAGTAAACATTGTAACCATGAGTTTATGGTCTCAATCACTAGTCTCCAATCAATAGTCTTCAATACAGCATGATGTTCATTTGGTAAATTATGGTCCCATTTAGAGTCGAATAGACCATAAAGCAGGGGATGCTTTAGGGTGTGACTACCTTGTGATTGACAGGTCGTTACCACGGTGTTGTCATGTCTGGGAGTTGTCCGTGTTTTCAAAATTTTTCAGCGTTCAGTTGTACTTTGCTCCAAACTCTCGTGGTTGCAAGAAACCAAGATGGCGATGGCCAAAATGCCGAACTAAAGGCTTCAAAACGGCAGTCCACAAACCAATGGATGACGTCACAGGGTCCACTTCTTCTTTACAGTCTGTGAGCATATCAGTTGTGAACAGTACAATGTAAATTATGTCCTCCAAGGCCACACATACTAGTACTTTATGTAAAGGCATGGGGTAGCCAACATTCACATAGATTTTTAACTGTATTAAAATTATATTTTAATATAATAAATTACAGACCTTGTGATCTTGGCAGGTTTTTGTTGGGTGTAATCGCTCCTGCTAGGATCTTCCAGGACAAATTGGTGCCCATGTGGGACCAGAGGAGCTCTCTATGGATCAGTGTCTTTTTAAAGGTTTGGTTGGATCAAGGGAACCAGGGCAGGTTTATACATTTGGACAGGTTGGGCTTGGTCTTCTTTGAGTGCGTAGAGCAAATTAAACTCTGAAAAATCACTAGATTTCCAACCCCCCAAAAAAAGATCCCCCACTCTTGCAAAGCGAGTCTCTCAAAAGTTGTTAGATTTACTACATCAGAGCCATCTGCAGCAAAATATTCCCAAAGCATTCAGGAAGGAAACCCTTTCTTTCTTGAAGGATTGATAGCAGTTTTTTGGTTCATGCTGTTTGAATAATGGTGCCTTTCAATTTGGATTTAGCTCCTGCTGCATACCATCCCACAGGATCTTGTTTGTTTCCCCCCACTATATCTGTGATATAATCCCGTGTGGGATGGGCCGATTATGTGTCATGACATGGAAATAAGAAATTATTCATATTTCACTCATTTGTCAGAGAGAAACTTGAAAGAGAAGTGAACTTTATGAAGGACAGAGTGGTAGAAATGATTCCCTGAAGGATAAATTATCCCCCTGGAATAAATAGGTCACGGAACTAACAGATTCTGAAATACTTCTGTTTCCTCATTCAGCTTCCTCTCTTTAACCAGCAAAGCTGTTAAAGAGCATGTTCTGATTCAGAGCAACAACTTTGGATGGTTAGTTGACCAGATGAAAGGGAGGCAGCCGCCCAGCAAAGCCTCCGACTTGTTCTGTTGACCACAGAGAAGCTGCACTGGAGCAGTTAAATGGTTTGATCAAGTGCACTCTTCAAAACTAGCTTTTAGACGAGGAAAGTGATTCTTGTTTCCAGAACTGCACACTAAGGGTGGGCGATATGACCACAAAATGTATATCACGGTATTTCTTTTGGTTTTTGCGGTCACGGCATTACAAAATTGAAAGGAATACTCCACTCAAAACATGATTCTACCTCTTTTCTTTTCTTTATTGGCTATGTCAGGGGACATATCTTAAGAAAGAAATGTGTTTATTGGCTCCAAATTGAAAATGAGTTATACTACTCATACTAATGAGTAACAGCTATGCTGCTGGTTTCAATCGTGAATGAACTGTAGCCGACTGGCGAGCAAACTGGATCTCAGCAATAAAGAATATTTGGAAAAAATGTTGTTTTTTCATATAGTTAGCCTACTGTTGTTTTATTAATTCAAAGTTGTTTCACCACAGAAAGCTGACATAACCTTTTAACATCTTAAACGTCATGAAGAAAGAATTGAAAATATCCAATGTAGAGTCACGCTGTCGGACCAGTACTGTACAGAAGACGCGTGGACCGTGAGCAGCCTAATTTTTCCGAGTGATGCGCGCAGTTCTCAGCCAAAATTGACGGTGAAAACGATCTGCTGAGGGCTGCAGTAGCAGCTCCGCAGCAGCAATGCTGTATGTGTGGACGCAACGCATGTATGAGTGGCTGCTCACCCGGTCTGTGTGGCTGCTCTAAGCTATTAACATGGGCGCCGAAATGAAAAGTAAAAGGCTCCACGACGAAACAGCGGTAGCCAACCTGTGTGGACGTGCATGTGTTTATCGCGGCAATGACGGTATTGCAAAAATCAATGTCGTTGACGAACTTGACACCGGTAACGGTGATGAAACCGCTGTACTGCCCACTCCTACTGCACACCATCAAACACACACATACTATCTGTTATAGTCAGCAGCTTATCAATGAAGGAAAGTGCCATTCTCAGGCCAAAAACTCCACTGACAAAGCATTATATATTACAGTGTTTACATTTCCGCTATATTCTGATTTGTTCTGCTGTGTAATTTCCTTGCTTACTCATTTCTATTACAATTCCTTGTCCTCCTAGAATGATTCATATCACTTTTTTTTTTTTACTCTAAATTCCTCCCAGCTCATCCTCGCTTTCAGAACGCCAACCTCCCTCTTAATGTTAAGCCGCTGCACCCTGAGTTCAGTCATCTCCAGTCACTCGGAGCCTGCATTTGAACTCGCACTCAAAAGGAGGTGTCGGAGTCACATAGCGTTCTACTGCCACTGTGCATTAGAAGTTATTTGCTGTGTTCACAGTATCTGAGTGAGAGAGAGAGCGAGAGAGAGAGACAGAGAGGCACAATGCAGCATACTGTTGACTCCTGTGTCTGATAATTAAAGTAAGCTCTTCACACTCGAAGCAGCTTCTCCCATTGCTGTTGTAGCAGACCAACAGTTGGTAGCTGCTCTGTGCCAGCTCCTAATACCTCCCTCTGTTGTTGAGAGACTGACGAAAATCCCTCTCAGTCACTCACACGACTAACTCTCTCATGACCTCCTTTCCTCCTCACTTACAGTTTGCTCACAATGGATCCTCCTGAAACTTGGATTTTCTTTTTTCTTTTTTGTGCAGTTTCTGCAGAAGGAAAAAATGGATTTAGTTTGAGTCACTCTGATATGTTTAATGACGACTTTTTTTAGTTGAACAATATCTGCAATTGATCCCTCACTCATTTCAGGAAATTTAACAATCAGGACTTTTAATAGAACCCATTAACTAGATAATTATTTTCAGTAAGCTATTTCCCGTACTTGCCACCAAATCAGAATTGTTAAATGCTATAATCTTGTTACAATTGGTGCTTTACCTACGGAGACCTGTAGCAGCTCCAGTTCTGTTTAACAAAGTCAAATCAGTGTCAGTTTTTTAGCTTAAAAGAAAACACTTTTAGATTTAGATCGAGGTCTTTCTCTCGCTGTGGAGTTTTTGTTTGCGGAGATCAGAGATAAGCCAAGGCTCCTTCGTTGTCTTGCAGACGTGTTGATGCAGTTGAAGTGCTGGATGTGCTACATTAAATGCAGGTCAAACTCCTACTGTGTATTAGGCACCATTAAAGCTGAAAAACAAGGGGGATGCTTCTGCTCAGCTGCTCCAGGAAAGCACTTTGTGACAAACCTGTTCCGTTAAAAGCCCCTTTAAATGTATTCAACTCAACTATGCCTACTTTACAATGACTGAAAACTGAATAACTCTCTGATCTCGTTATCTGTCACATTGTGGTGACATTTGCCTCTAAAAAGGCAATTAAACAGAGGCTATGATCTCTAAATAACCCACATACTGAAATAGATCAATTGATTTCTGAAGGCATGTTCTTCCAGAAGACCTTATAATATTACACTTAATCAGCTGTGTTGAAAGAAGCGCTGCCAAGCCATTGATATGTGGGACGTTTAATTAGCTTTTATGTCATTCACACTTGGGTGTTGTACTTCGAGATTCCCAAACACCCATTATCTGCTGAAACAGCGTGATTTGTGCAAAGAGGGCAGAGCCGCTAGTCTCATGCTGGTTTTGTCGAAACTTGCACAAAAAAAAACAGCTGAAAATTGTCACAATCTCACATTGGAATATTTGATAGGCTTTCCTATTATTCAAGCAGATATTTCCCTAATTACTCAGTGTTTATCATTTAAGAATGAGTTATGAAAAAATTAATATTTATTAATGTATGTGCAGTAAAGGCCTCAGCAGCCGTTGGTGCCACATCGGAGCTGTAAACCAATTTGTTCCTGCGTAACAGAGGAACATAATAATAGTACTCTGCGGTCCCCTTTGATTGTTACTGCAGAAACGTACAGCCCAACCCATAATTAACTCAAATACACAAAACACTACCCTATGGAACAAACATACCATACTGTGACAGTGGGAATATGCCGAAACAAATGTTGTTTTTTTACAAGCAGCCCGATCACTACCTGCCATCTGTAGTCACTGCCGGGCATGTTTTGTTAAGCTGAGCCTTACTGAGTCAGACTAATCCTTATTGAATGCAGGGGCTTCTTTTAAAGGAGATTGTTACGTTTGTCTCTTGATCTGCTGTTTGTTATTCTGCATGGAGGGCCTTTTATTTCTACACAAAAATGATATTAGTGTTTGAACAACACTGAGCCATTAATCAATATTCAGAGATGTCCTATAATAATAATACCTTGACGTGTAGCGGTATATGTATTTGCCCAGTTATTTTTGGTACAGAAGGTTCTGTTTGGTGTATGATTGGTGTAAGCCCCTATCAACAAAATAATTACACATTATCATTATTATTATTATTTAATTAGTCTAATACAGACTATTTGCATTCTACATCTTATCATGTTCCACCCAGTAGGCTGTGTCAGTATGTTGGTGGTTAACTGTTGGCTAGCAGATGCTAATGTATTTATCTTGGACTTGTATTGTAATAGTTAGGCCCATCACCACAATCAGTCAACAATCAATTTACACTTTAAAAATAGCTTCATCAAACAACAAGTCATGCGCAATAACATCACCTTGATATGTCTATAGCAGGATACAAGGATGCAGTGAGTGCTTTAGAACTACAACAATTAGTTGACTAATCGAATAGTCTACATTTTAATGATCGATTAATTGTTGAAGTAATTTTTCATGTAAAAATGGCAGAAAAAGCTGTCGTCAGCTTCTCAAATATGGAGATTTTCCTGATTTCCTCAGTTTTATATCACATTAAACTGAACATCGTTGAGTTTTGGACTGACAAAACAAGACATTTAAAAACATCACCTTGGATTTTGAGAAACTAGGATGGATATTTTTTCTCTATTTTCTGACATTTTATAGACCAAATGATTAATCGATTAATCTAGAAAATAATTGTCACATCAACTGACAATGAAAATAATCGTTAGTTGCAGCCCGAGAGTGCTTGTCATTGTGGATATATTACCATGCTCAGTTGATACTGAGCCAGCATCCTTAATCTCCGATGTGATCTCCCCCAGAGGAGTCAGATTTAACTTTCATTGTTGAAGTAAGAATAAAATATGTGCATCAACTAGATTTGACTCCTACAACAGCTGTGGGCTTTAATGAAAAACCACATTAAAAACAGTTGTTTTTAGACTGTATTTAAATATATTTAAATTGATTATTGGTATAGCAAAAACCCTGATATTAGGATTGATGATAATGGTGGGTTCACTGATGCAGCCCAGTCAGTACAAAGCGTTGTAGATAAATAAGAGGATCCCAAATGAATTGCAACAATTGCAAATTCTTTAAACTTACAAACTTAGAAGATTCTAACAAAACTATATATTGCCACTTCTGTTCGCAGAAAGAACAATGGTGCGGACTAAAAATACCTGCAGCACCTACACAATGTATGTCTACATATTTTTTTGACATTTGCAGCTTGTAAAAACTTGATCCATCCCCAACATGAAGTACCCACCTCTAGAATTTGACCAAATATATATATTCGGCCCAGAATAGTGCCACCACGATGTATGTCGTGCTCCAAGTGGCGACTGGGGAGAAGGTTCGTGCCGAATCCCATAAGCAGCACCTACACACACCCACCAAAGTTCACAAGGAATCCAGCTAAGTGCATGTGTAGGCAAGTGTGAAGTCTGTAGAGATGTGGTTGCGTCGCACGTCTATTGTTGGTGTATTTTTGGTTTGCTTTTTTTAATCACACTTCATGCGGTGAGTCAGGTCTTTGACAAAAGATATTTGCATTTACTGTACGGTAAATACCTTAAATATAAATATAACGGGGCAACTTTTATTGTATCAATTTATACCGTAAATCAGGTTTATTGTGGTTTTATATGCACTTTCCACATGGTAACGTTTAAATGGCGTCATTGGCTTTTCATGAAAGTCATAAAATGTTTTCAATGAGGTAAACAAACCCTCAGAAAGGGTTGAGAGGTGACCCCAGAGATCCAACTGGAGCGGAGTCCTATTAGGGCAAGTGTTCCTCTGCTAACTTTTTTTATCCGCTGCTCTGAAATCTCACTTAACTTCTTGAGATGGAGAGACAGGAATGCAGATGTGATACAAAAGTTATGTAAGTGATACTTGGCCTATCATGCTAATGCTTTTGGAAAAGTGAAGAAGAAAAAAGAAATGAGGCGATTTTCCAGTTAGTGGCTCGTACTTCTGGCTTAACGAACCCAGTGCAGGGGGAATTCCACAGGGTTGTGTAGAACCTTGAACACATGCATATTAATGTCTTATTTTATGTGGAAAAAGGAAAATTGCTTCCACGTGATGTGAAAAATAACACAGATCAAAAATGTTCAGGATCGTTTTCAATGAAGTGTGAAATGCTCTTTAAAGGATATCTTTCCTTTGTGGTCACCTGCCTCGCGCTGCAGGTAGCGTCCCATAGCGAGAGCTGTCACAACATGGTTAGCCAGCTAACTCCCGCAGTCTCTCCTATTATGTGGGTACCACGTGGCTGCAGATGGCCCGTCTCACTGCGGCGTTAATCAGCAAACGCACAGCTCTCCTGCACCCGCCTGCGACGAGAGACGGTCTAATGTGGAATTTGCATGCCGTAATTGATGTGCACTTCCTCGTTGTGGTCCTTACAAGGACCCTGCTGCCGTGGGTCTGTGCTTCAAAGTGGAAAGGCTGTGGCGGCGGACACCACACACGTGCACACGCCTTGTTTGTCTCTCTCTCTCTGCCTACGTCTACTCTGCTCTCTCTTTGGTGCACACAACCTCCTCCATTCACCCCCCCTCTCGCCTCCTCCTCCTCTCATCTTCCAACTCCCCATCTCTCTTCCTTGTTATTTGCATCTCTCACACTCCACTCTCAACCTCCACCCCACCCCACCCACCCATCTGCTTGCTGATACGGTGATACTGCGAGTCTGACTTAATAAAGCTTGAAGTACGTGTTGTCATTCCAACTGTCGATCATTGTAATTATTCATAGATGGAGCAGAGATTGGAGTGGGAGGCGAGGTCTCAGAGCAGCAGCAGCACGGTAGTACAGCACGGCGGAGGTGTTTTTCGCTGGGTGGAAAGGAAAAAAGGTTGCCCCGTGTGCACGATTCAGCATTTTTCTGAACTTAGAATATCTTGTGAATATATATCAACGTGTCATCTGCAAGTTTCTAGTTTGTCAGTCATGTGAGGCCCAAGTTAGTCATCCAGGTGCCTGGTTCACCTAGCCATATGCTTTGAATGAACAGGGAGGAATGATCATACTGTAAACATTATGTGAATCTTCATCTCTTAATACAGCTATTTAACAAGGGACCTTCAATTTTGCAGATGCTTTATAAGTGCTTTAAAAACTATGGCTACTTGAACGCCCCTCATATTACAGACCTGCTGAGATAACCTCTCTCACAGAGCCTGCACACACCAGTAAGCTTGCATGTTAGATTCTGAATGGTAAACTCTCAGTCCAGCTCAGCATGTGAAGTGGTTGTGCGATGGTTTACGTGTTGGTGTAAGCTTCTTAGCACGCATATCTTTTGAAAAAGAAGAGTTTAACATTACTAACAAATGTAAAATGAGCTTCGTCTGTGCTGTTGCAAAAAGAAAACAACTGAGCGCCGGCTATTTTTGTGCAGATAGAAAGATGCGGGTGAAATTGTGTGTCAGTTTGGCTAGCGAACTGGCATTGGCAGGTATGCTAGCCATCCAACCACACCAAATGATATTGTAAAGCTGACTAGGAATGGGCATTATAACATTCTGTGAGGCTGAGCACTCACTTACAGCTCATTTCAAGCTCAGAAAAATGACTCTCATGTTAGCTCATATTCTATAGCTGTTTGTGTAGATTAAGTTCCAGGTGCACTGAACCAGTAGTCAGCTGTTCTCCTGTTCCTGTTGGCATTGGCAGTGTCTTTGGTTTGTCCTTCAATAAAGTTTCTCTGCTGGCACTCATTGTGCCAAAAACAGTATGAATGAAAACAGTCCATGGTGGAAGTCAGCTCGGCGGTTTCGGTTGCAATCGGTGGTCAACTGGACCATAAATGCCACCGGATGGCTAACGGCGGCTCTGTCAGCGATGTTCCAAGCCATGCAGGAGCTCTATGTGCTTCTCGCTGTCGGATTGTTTTTTTAGCATATACATAATTAATATGTACATATTAATAGAGCTCCTTAGTTATACAATCTCCCTGTAGGTCCACAATGCACTGTCAACATGAATTTGGCTGAAGTAAACAAGGCTGCTTCAGTTGGCTACAGCAATTGGCATGGTGCCTGCTGTGCATGTTATAGATATCCCGACATAAACAACATAACAGACACGGACACAGGGAATGCATCTGGTGGCTCGTCTACAATCATTTAGAAGAATGTTTCAAGATGAATGTTATTTATTGCATCAATAATATTGGTGTGGAGTGGTTCTACACAGCCTGCCTGCTACAACAAAGAGTTGCAGCCAATTAGAGTTGTTTCATCACTGTCATTGTTGTGGTTATGTCATTCAGGTAAAAGCTTAAAGTTATAGACTGTTTATAAGAAGTGATTGTTGTCACCGTGACGTCACCCATTGGTTATGGTTTTGAAGCTTCGAGTTCAGCATGTTGGCCGCCACCATCTTGGTTTCTGACCTTTTTTTGCAACCAGAAGTGACTAGATAGGGCGTACCTAAGTACAACCCAACGCTAAAAAAGACATTTCTGTGCGACCAAATGTTACAATTAACTTTCATGAACTAAAAACACACTGTGAAAGGGTTAAAGTTGAAGAAAGCATGGATGACTCCCAGACCGGACAACGCCGTGGTAGCGACCTGTCAATCACAAGGTAGCCCCGCCCTAAAGCATCCCCTGCTTTATGGTCTATTTGACTCTAAATGGGACCATAATTTACTAAATGAACATCATGCTGTATTGAAGAAGACTTGAAACTAGCGATTGAGACCATAAACTCATGTTTACAATGTTTACTGAGGTAATAAATCAAGAGAGAAGTAGGCTCATTTTCTCATAGACTTCTATACAATCAGACTTCTTTTTTTGCAACCAGAGGAGTTTCCCCCTGCTTGCAAGTCTAAGGCAGAACCGTAGCAAGCCGCCTGGTTAAAGTCCACCCAGAAAAGAGTACTGGAATAAAAAGTAACACCACAAGCTCCTTTTCAATCCACCTGTTTTTGTGTTGCATCTGTGAGCTTATTTGCTTCCTCCTCTTTGCTGAATCTTTTCATAAAACCTTCCTCTCGAGGTCTTTTCTTGTTTGCTTTTTCTTCTTTACAAATTCAGCCTTTTTTTTATTTCTGTTTATCTACATAACATGTTCCATTAACAGAAGTGTTTCTGTAGAGGCCAAGGTGAACCGCTCTTTTTCAACACATTTAAATATTAAACAAACACCTTTGAAATTAATTAGCCTTGGCACGCACAGGGAAGCCGCAGTCAGACACCGTAAGAAATGTAGCAGCTTGAGAGAACTTCAAAAGCCAAAGATCCAATTCACAATGGGAAATGCTGTGGGTTGTTGTTTCTTTTTTCTGTTTAGCTGACTATTCTTACCCTTAACCTAAATGTCTGTCTGTATAAATAGGTGATTGCAGGCTTTGCTGAAAGAGTGAAGCAATTGAGAAGAAAGAGGAAAGTATCAATTAGTCTTTTCAGTCGAGGGGTCTAATTTTCCTAAACATGTTTTTTTTTTTCATTAAAGACAGCACGGCGAGCATCATTGCCAGGCGGCGGCGTTTCAACCACCTGATCCAGGAGCTGTACGAGCTGCCCATCGTGGTGTGGGACGGTGGGGAGCCGTCGCTGAGCGGCACCAGCACCTTGACCCTGCGGGTGTGCCCGTGCCAGCGCCACGGCAGGATCCGGATGTGCCAAGGCGAGGCGTTCCTCTCCTCGGCGGGTCTCAGCACGGGGGCTCTGATTGCCATCCTGCTGTGCATCGTCATCCTGCTGGGTAAGTTAGGACAGCCGCTGTGGGGACTGCAGCAGCGGGGGGGGGAGCTGCCCGGGGGCAAATATCCTGAGGGCATGGACAGAGGAGATGAACCATAGAGGAGCAGGGAAGGGTGGAAGGGTTTGACAAGGGCAGGACGAGGAGAGAGGGATGAAAAGACATGCGGGGGCACAGGGAGAATTAAGAATGAGTTGGAGAGGGCAGAGGTGGAAGCAAAAGAAAAGGATATGAAGGACGGAATGCGAAGAAGGACACAGAGGAGGCTGGAGGAGAGGTGACTAGAAAGGAGATTGGTGAGGACAAAGACGGCAAAGAAGAGTGGAATAGAGATGCAGGGTCAGCGTGATTCAGGGTCAGAGTGATTCAGGGAGGAGGTGTATACAACTGAAAGAATACTGAGAATAAAACCCACAGTGGCTGGAGAGTAGGACTTGAATCCTCGAGCAGCTTGGATTCACGTCGAGGCAGGTAGCTCGAATCAGAAAATCAGATTAGACCTAAATCACATTTGTTGACGCTTTGAAATTCAATTCAAATCTGCTCTTTTACTATGAATCTCCCTCCTCCGCACCACTCCCTGCCCGGCGCATGTCTGACATCACATGTTGTGACTAGAGGAGCAGAGGACAAGCGTGGAGGGATGTGGTGACAGCCGACATAGATACCATTCTTGTTGAGTTCATGTGTGACGGACGGGGCTCTACGGCATGAATATAAAACTCCATCAGGAATACGGTGAAAATAAACAGGGCTGCGTCCGCGTTCCCAGCACGTTGCAGCACCCTGAGACCATGTCCTGAGTCAATGCGTGCCTTGTTACTATAGCAACTGGTCTTTGCAGTGACAGCACATGATTATATATAAACTTTCAAATATGATCTTTGAGTTATGAATGTGGACAGTCAACTTTATGGCTGGAAAATGTCTGAAAGATGACGCAAAATCTTAAATCAAATATACCAAAGTCAACAACAGGGCGTGAGAGATGTCTCAGACAGATTCCTTCCTCGTACAGACACGATTAGACAAAACCGTCTAATAACACGGCTTCACCGTTGCTGCTCTCCCCTCCTCTCCTCGGTGATTGTCTGTGGACATTAGTGCGTGAAGGTTATGCATATTCATACTGGCTGTCTTCCTCCTCTATGCCAAAGCCTCTGGCTGAGGCGAACAAAAGGCCATCACCACTGTTTGGAGCTTGAGTGAGAGACGCTCGCTGAATCCCTAATCATAAGCACAAGGCAGATACTAGAGAGAGAGAGAGAGAGAGAAAGAGGAACAGCACCGAAAGACAGATCACACCTATTTCTTTTTTCCTGACCCGTGTTGCATTTTGGGTTCACACTTTCCAGCTACAAGTGAAGTGTCTCTCACATAGCTCACCCTACGGGACAGAGGTTTGGTCACCCCGTCACCCCGAGAGATTAGAGACTTTGTCAGTGGGTCGCGGTCAAAATAAATCAGATTCCACTCCATTTAACAGCCGACCATTTGCACCATTTTTCCATAATTCGCCATCTCTGGTGTTCATAGCAGTTGCAATGAAGAAATGTGGGTGTCCTGGTGGAGTAGTGGTCTAAGACACACTGTATGCTAAGTAACTGCAATATCCCCAGTTTAAATCTCACTGGGGACTTTTGTTGCATATCAGGCACCTCTCTCTCCATATGTTGTTTGTTTCTCTGAACTGTAAGGCATAGTAAATACTTATTGGCCCCATTTACACCTGGTATTAACATGTCATCTTATACTATATAATGACATCCTTTGCATTTATATCTGGCATTAATAAGAGTGGGCATCATTTATTTTCAAATCACTTTATACGAGGGAAGACTTGATAACTATCGCTATACTTTTAGCTTTTGTCGGGTTTGCTTAAAGCTCGAGTATGAGGTTTTTGGCATCATTGGGCAAACATTCCATAATAACCTTGCAGCATATTGTAATTCAAGTGTTCTGAGAGAAAGCTAGACTTCTGCACCTCCTCATGGCTCTGTTTTCAGGCTTCAACAAAGCCTGTGACAGAAGAGAGAGAGCGTTCCTATTGGCTGTTCTCCGGCTGGTGGGCGGTGCTTGGATTTCCTCAACATATCTCAACATGGCTGCCGGGTCACAAACTTTCTCATTTTACAGCTTAACAGTACACTACTAGATGTTTCTGAAAACATTTGAGGAGAGAAATATGCATTACAGTAACAAAATATTGATTCACATTTGATCAGCGCTGGTTAGTTTGACCGGAGTTTGCGAGTGTTGACAGCTACTATGAGACGGCAGGCTCCTCCGGTTTTCCTCCGGTTTGTAAAATCTTACAGATGCCATTAGAAGCACTGGAGGACATTTGCTCCATGTCTACCCACTGCAGCTTTAAGCTATGAGAGGGAAGAGGTGAAGTTAGGTTATCTTTCAACTTCCTGGATGGAACACACCATCTACACAACACAGTGCGAGCCAGAGCACCTCCAGAGGTGATATACTGTCAAACAAGTCCCAAAATGCCTCCAAAAACCTTACAACAAACTAACAAATATTTAATGTAAGCCAGAGTACATGTACCAGCTTCTTACCAAGAAACTGTCCAAATCCATCTCCTTGCACTCACAAAACCTTGAGATAGTTTGTGTTTAAATAGCATTGTTGGCCAAAATGAACTTGAAGAGCAAACTGCTCAAGGCTGAACAAAGAGTGAACGAGTGCCAAGCCGGTTTTAGAAACGCAAACTAAAGTTGATTGGCTGACAGACTAAAGTGGTGAGAGCCAGCGCATCAGTGTCTATAGCACTTACACAGACGTGACTCACATTTTTAATTGTTGCTCGTCAGTGTGATTTGTTTGTGTCTGATTGTTTTCTGTCTGTCCGATTAATGCCCATGTTTTATCTCCGTGCCCTCTAATAAGCCTTCCTAATTAAGCCCGCAGCGAAACCAGAAAGGGATGCAAACTATCCCTCGGCTGACTCTGTTGATTACGGCCTTTTACACATGACTTAAATAACATAAAATATTCATAAGTAGATCATTTTTGGGGTTTTAATAATTTAGTTTCAAGGAAATGGTACAGTATTACAGTACTAATTGGGTTAAAAGAGGAATGGGATTAGAAATACAACTATGTAGAATGAACTCAAGTGACGTATCAAAACAGAACAAAATACTAATGGCAATTTGAACACCATATCTTTGGTAAAATATAACATTTATTGTTAATTTTAGGATTTATAATAATAATCCTTCGTAGTTCCTCCAGTCCAGTGCCTCAGCAACAAGTTAAAGGGCTAGTAGTGATTTGAGAGGGGATGCCATCCACCTTGTTAGCAAAATAACCAAAATGCATTCCTCTTATTAACCTGCAATCCCCGCTCTCCATCCCTTAGTAGCAGAGAGAGCACAGGGGCGGAGCGGTTGTTTAGTTCAATATCTCTGTCTAGTCTGCCTGACTCATTGATCCTTTATCTGACTGAGGTTTGTGCAAGTTAGTAGTCTCCACCAGCGCGCCGGAGTATATTATATTCGTTTAAATGTAATGTGTATTGATGAATCCATGGCGCTGTCCGTGGTGCTGAAGTAGCAGACAGATTAGTACATTTTCTCTGAGTCCAACCGTCGTCCCAGGGGGGTTAAAATAAAAACAAGACAGATTGACTTTAAATATTGCAATTGTGACTTGTCAGTGTTTTTACTTATGTCTTATAAGTTCTGCTCTCTTTGAGCAGAGGTTTGTGCCTTCAGAGGTTTCATGGAATGGCCTTTGGTTTGGATTAGAGACATCATTTCTACGATACAGTCCCCTAGTCGTCCAGTGTAATCTTCCATAACCAGGATAAATGCTGCATAAATGAGACTTCTGCAATGGCTTCTGCTGCAGCAAATAGATATCTGTAGACCGGGGTAATGCTCCCCGGTGCTATAAGTGGTGTACTGAGCAACAGTTAGACCTCAACCAGCCTTGGCTAGGCAAATGAAATGACCTGAATGGACCATTGAGGGAGCATTAATGTGGGGAGGTAATACAATATGGTGTGTTCAGTGGATAGGAATATACAAATACAAGTAGATCACGAACTGCGGAAAGTGCAGTCTAATGTATGAACTGCTGGTAAATAATAAAGGTGCGTTAACTGAGTCATTATATTCAGGTTGTTTACCTCTAAGCAACAGCGAGGTCATAAACTGTAGATAGTGAGAGCGGCCAAAAACATATACATGTGGCAGTAAATAACAAAAGTAAAATTCTTTATTTCCTAGTTCTGCTCACAGTGAATGACCCGGCTCACCTCGCACACTCTCACATCCTTGCATTGTGTAATTGGTTGCTTTAAACAAGTCGAGCGATAAGCACTGTCCCACAAAAATTGCATTTCCACCCTCTCTAACCCCACTTGGGCAGTGCCAGTGCACCAGGTGGAGTAAAGTGATTTTTTTGCAGAGATTAATCGCATACCGGTTAGGGGACATTTCATTAAAACACACGGGCAAGGAACGGCACTGAACAATGAAATTTATGTAGATAGATGAATCTGTGCATAATTATTTTAGTCATGAGGTGTCTTACTGTCAAACACATTTTTAGTCCATAATGGAAAAGTTTACTTTGTTGCATTCGACATTTTAGTTTTTCACATTATCCAACTGCAACTCAATCAGGGCTTGAGGGAAAATGCCTCGTGGCCTCACAGGTAGTTCAGAGTGAGTTTTAGTGATCCGCCCTGGAGTTAAAACATAAAGGGGAAATAGCTGTAGGAGTATGAATCCAGACTGCATTAATTAATTCCATTATTTTAGGCTCCAAGGACAATATCCGTCTGCTCATATACCCGGGGCTGGATTATCAGCTGGACATAGCGAGAGAATGCCCTGAGGTCTCAGACCCACCTTCATAACTTGTTATTTGCTTTAAGGGAACTTCATTAATTGATTATTTCTTGGGGGAGAATATGCACAAAATCAACAGAAATGTAAGGATGTTATTACCTGTCCACTTGTCTTGTACAGAAGCCCATTGTAAATATCTTAAGTATCTTAAAGAATACCACCCCCTGAAAATATCGTCTTTGCTGACCTCCAGTGGTTTCACTTCTCACCTTGCTGCGGTGATGCACAGGTGTACACCAGGACGCTGCGACATCACTGCTGGGTGTGGCTACAAGTGCAACAAAGCACAAATCAATTTTCATGTGTGTTTCACCTCTGAACACACCCAACGTGACTGAGGAGTGTGTTCAATGGTTAAATAGACTTGGAAATCGCAACCAGAGAAGGCAGCAAAACACTGCTTTTAAACCGGGTGTTAAGTTACTCTTTAAGTAACACATCCATGAGTTTGAAGGCCAATCACAGTGGCAATCATTTTATCCATCATTTTTGCAAGGTTACATTGTAAAATAGTTGAGCCGATCCTGCGTTTTATCCCGGAGCCCCTCTGTGTTGGCATCCCCACACTGTGTCAGCGCAGTGGCCTAATTCAAATGGATGTGACCACACAGTAGTAGGGGACTTCATCTCATTTTTGTTCATGAGGGCTCCCTGACGAGTTCATATGTCCATGATTACCCCCATAAAAGAGGGATTTCTTCTACTGTAGTTGGCTCAGGTTCCCAGTTGTGACAAAAACTGGAAGAGGTCTGGCATTTTCAGTCTGCTTTGGTCCACTTATTCAGTGCTACCGCAGTTTGAATGGGATTATTCTCACCTGCCCGAGTGAACTGAAGGAGTCAAAGCTCCGGCGTTTGACTAAACAGCTGAAGCTTGGTGTCAGCGCACCTTTAGTCGGCTCTGAGGCTTAAATCTTCTCTTTGAAAATTGCTTTATAGTCTGTCTACAGCCTGCCGTAGTCGCCACAATATGTATACAAAAAAATTTAATGCTTGAGTAAATACAGTAGATTAGCCAAATGCATCATTGCATCCTTGACATTATGAAAGCTGAAACCTCTACCTGCTCTTAATCCACCACCACCACCTCCTTCCTGGAGCTCTCACCTCGTATGTGTTATAAGGAGTCCCGAGAGGCCGATCTAACACAGTAGCGTGTTGCTGGTTAGTTATATATAGCATTTAACAGTTTGATGTGGCACGCCAAGATGATGAAAACATTTGTATCACCTTGAAAAAAAGGTTTATTCTACTAATAATCAATGCGGTTCCGTTGTGAAGCAAAGAAGCCTCTGCAGGAGCACCAATCTAGCTCGCTCGTCTCCGTTAATGCAGTATAATGAACTCCTTTTAGATATTGCACTGCTGCACAAATGCACTTCCCTTGCTCACGCCGTTTTATTAAATAGATGTTAGTGTTAACATCTTGCAGAGAGGTCATCATTAACCCAAAGAAGTATAACTCTCATTAGTTGTAGTAACAAGTTCCAAGCTGTAGCATGTCATCAAATATTACTCGGCTTCATGACTTCATTAACAGTTGGAGAGGATATTTCACACTGCAAGCTACTTATCTGCAGAGACACGTTGGAACTTTAATGTGGCACAAGTGTCTCATTCTTTCTCAATGGCTTCACCTCAAACTAAAAGATGATTACATGACCTCCATGTGTTGACACATGTTCGCTTTGTATTTACAGGCTGTTTTGCATGTTTTGGCTGGATCATCTGAGATCAAATTTGCTCCACAAATGATGATAATGTTTGTATTGTCATCATCTCCCAACAGCTTGCATTCAAAGTAGCATCACAGCCAATGTCGGCTAATGCGTGTTATTGATTTACAACTCTTCAACGCTTGGCTAGTTTTATTGTCCTGATGGAAAATCGGGATAAATATGCACATTGTGTTCATTTGGTTGGCTGTTTACGAAAACATGGCTGAGTACTGTAACCACATGCAGCTGTTCTGTGTTATGGGATGTTCTTCTGTTAAGCGGTTTGTCATTTGAATTGTTTAGAAAAGCAATTTTCTTTCTGTCTGACTTTTGTCTACAACTATTAAAGGAACAGTTTGTAGCATTTCAGGGGATCTATCAGCAGAGATGGGATGTGATATTCATAACTATGTTTTCATTAGTGTATAATCATCTGAATGAGCCCTTCATATCTACATAGGAGTCTGCCATGTTTGGTTGGTTTTGCACGCGGCAACTCATGTCACTGCAGTCTTAAAAAGGGAGGAGTGAGCGGAGGGTTACTCAGGTGGTTGCAATCTGCAACCACACCACTAGATGTCGCCAAATCCTAGACATTGTGTTTTTAAATATGTCAGTTTATTATATGAAGTTATATATTGTAACATATGTTTGTTTTTTCTGGGTATCATTTCGACACTTCTCTTTTTTTTTTTTATAAATGTAAAATTCTTCTTCTGTCTTGCAGCCATCGTGGTTCTCTTCATCACACTGAGGCGGAGCAAGAAAGAGCCCCTTATTATCTCCGAAGAGGACATCCGGGAGAACGTGGTCACCTACGACGACGAGGGCGGAGGCGAGGAGGACACCGAGGCCTTCGACATCATCGCCCTCCGTAACCCAGCCGCCGCCGAAGAGCTCAAGTTCCGACGGGACATTCGCCCTGAGAAGAGAAAACAGCCCCGCAGCCGCCGGAGCGCGTCGGAGGAGCCGGACGAGGTGGATGTGCACGAGTTCATCAAGCAGAGACTGGTGGAGGCCGACATGGACACCAGCGGGCCGCCCTACGACTCCCTCCAGACCTACGCCTACGAGGGTCAGGGCTCGCCCACGGGATCCGTCAGCCCTTTAGAAACTCCCGGCACGCAATCAGAGCAGGATTATAACTACCTGGACGACTGGGGGCCTGAGTTCCAGAAACTGGCAGAACTCTACGGAGAGGCAGATTCAGATGTGACGACCTAGTCTGTGATTTCACTCCCGTTCAAACTAAATCTGTTTGAAACCCGTTTTTCAAATTTTCAGTGAACAATATAGACAGAGATGCTTTCAAACTGTCCCGGTGGTTTACAACTTCTACTGTTGAACTAAAGACTGCTCTATTTTTATTTCTTTTTTTCTTTTCATTTTGTCGCTTTGGATCGTGGGTCGCTCATCTGGAAGTATTAAATCAGATTTTGAGATGGAAGAACAACAATATGAGGAAAAAGGAAAATGATATTTTTCCTTGGTGTATATTTTTTATTGCTCAATAAAGTCCTGAAATCCATATGAGTGGATATGTGAGAAAAAGAATTGTACATTTGTCTTCTTCCTCCAAGAGTGGATGTACAGTAGAGCATGCAGTAAAGATTATCATGGTGGGAGGCATAAGGTGTTTATGATTCACCAAGCAGAGGATGATGCTGAGCCAGCCATATGCACACAATAATGACACCTCCAGTCTTGCAATATGTTTCGTGCCAATTCTTCCATGTTGCTCATTGAAATCAGCCATATTTGTTAACATATGTACATTTTCCCAAGCATCTTTCATGTGAACTTAAGGGAGGCAAGGCAACATAGAATTACTTTTATAAAATACAACTTTAAGGGGATACTATTATCACAACTAGGATCTTTACAGGATTAAAGTCATCAGTTAAGGCAAAGAGAACAATGAATAGTTGATTTTTTTTCCCCAAAGCCAAAATCTTTTAGCCAATGCTTTAACCTGTGATCCCATCAAGAGAACATTTTGCTTGTACCACATGGTATCCCAAAGTTCCCCCAGGATCTCCTCATGGTCAGCTTTCCAATTCATTAGGTGTCCGTGAGCCCCTCTATAGGAGCCGGTCTCTCTGCACTGGTTCATTAATTTGTTGGTGCGTGACGCTTTTTGCAATGGGACCGCGTAGGGAGACACTCTGCAGATGGTGCAGAGGAACTTCGATGCTGTGTCCCAAGTTTAGCACATCATACTAATTCAAACAAGCTTTTCAGTGTGAAGTGTTGACGCTGGAGAAGTGTGAAAGAGAGTACATACTCAGTTTGCATAATGAACTTGTTTGGTCTTTAAGTGCTGATGTTCACTATTCACGTTCAAACTAGCAATAGTTTGACATTCTTAAGCGCACATCTTGTATCATTTCTTGTTAGTACAGTAAAAAATAATTATGTGAAATGATTTCTGGCATACAAATTGCGAGCTACCGACCAAATGGAGTATGAATGACACAGCAATTTCTAAGTCATTTTGCATTCAATAACAACACCGTTGTTGCTTTTGGTGTGTCATTTCACGGAATGTAGTCTGTATTGACGGCAATGTAAACACATCCATGATAATGTGCTACGCTCAGAGCTAGTGGCATAGAATAAAAAGTGCGAAAGACTGCTTATAGTGGGCGGGTCCAACAAACACAGGACTTGCAACCAGCAAACCAGTGTTTGTGTCCCAAACTGTTGTTGAGTTACGTTGGTGATGAGTTTTCCGTACTTAAGTTACGTTGTTTATGTATATATTTTACTTAGTTTACATACTTATTTTAAGCCCGATGTTTTTCCTAAACCAAACTAAGTTGTTTTTTTTTGCTTTAACATAACCGCAACCTTTTCACGGAATGTCTTTAACATATTTTGCTATTTATACGCCTTCCCATGAGATCAGATTGAAATTACAAAATTTGTATTCTGTGAATACTGCATAGTATGTTGTGTTCTTTTGGGTCATGCATTAGGGGAAAACAGTGTGCACTTCTATACGAAACCCAAGTCACATACATGTAGGTTAGTGCATCATACTTCACCAAGATCTAGGACTCTTATTGTCTACCTGCAATGGCTAAGTTAGTGTGTATTAAATCATTTTTCCCCATTGTGAACATTTTATCACCACTTGACATATAGCAAACATGTTAGCAAACACTTTCCCCACATTCAGGAGATACAGAGCAACATTATTATTCATTTGGAGCCGTGTGTCTGGCCTCTTGATATATGTAAGGCCACTTTTTTTGCTCTGTTTTGGTCTCCACCAGCTCCTGAGGGATATTTCTGGCTCTTTAGCTGCCAAATGATCTACTATGTTCACCAGCTGGTTGCTAACTTTGTCTCCCTGCCATCTGATGCTGGGAAGGTTGCATGCAGTGGGTTGTTAGAGCTAAGTTTTTCACAAAAAAAAACTGAAAACAGCAAAGTAATGGACCATAATACCAAAACAATGAGCTGAAAGGTGCTATAAAGGTCTATAGAGCTGAGGGGAACTGCAGAGTTGGGTTCCATCACTGCAAGTGACCCTTTTCACAGACAAGTATTCATATGATCCATTGTTAATATAAAAACATTGATATAGCCGTTTAACATTCATTGAGTGATTTGTTTCAAAAGAGTCTTAATTCTTTTGGTACCCGCCAAGTAAGAACATTCATTACATTTTATTTTATATGATTTCTTGTCTGTGTGATAGTGAAGTCTTGCCTTCTCTGTAAGATATCTTGTCTGAGATATCCTATTCAAAGTACCATACAGTGACATCTTAACGATACTTTATATGACATTAAATGGAAGGAGCATCACCGTCCCTCCCATCCATTAGGGAACAAAGAACCATCTCACATTTATTACGTAATGTCTAAGAAAACTAAAACTTCAAAGTGCTGTAATTTTCTCAGCGGGGAGTTAAAGTAGCCAGTTCCCTTCCATCCAGTACGATGTGCTTTCATTTTGGGCTATTAAGCTTTTTGTAAAACGGGGTCATGTCTGGAAAGTTCAGCAGCTGCCACAAATGGTGAGTGTCTCATTTTGCAACAGAACTCTCCGGCTCTCTGTGTAACGATGACGGGAAACAAGAAGTGCTCGGGCACTAACTCACAGACACGGTATCAATTATACATGGTGGTTTTGTACATGCTGATTAGTTATGTCCAACCCAGCCTTGAATCTTCTGTCCTGTCATGCCCTTGTTCCGTGTTGTTTGCATCAGAAACGCTGACGATGGTCTTAAGAAAGACAAAGGAGAAGATGATGAATATTTTAGACCCTCCACTCGTACCTCCTGACATAACAACGGTCTTCTCTACATAACAATCCTCCGTTTCATTCTTCTTCCTCGTTTGCTTGCTCATTATTTTCCTCTGCTCACTGAATGACTGTGTTTTTTGTCTTTTCACAATTGGATAGAAACAAGGAGCAGAAATTCTTCCAACATGTGTGAGGAGCCCGAGGGCTGGCCCACGGCAAAGGTCATATAAGTTAGCCAAAGTCAAGCATGGAAGTTCTCAAACTCAGTCAGTATATTTCTTTGTGTTTATGTTTCTTTTGAGGCATTTGAAGTTTTAAAGTGCATGAATTGTCTTTGATTTGAATCTAAATGAATTAATTATTAGATGAATGCAGCAGGCAGTCAGTCAAACTCATCCCCCCTCCTTTTCATCCAGTATTTATTCCCCCATTCTTCACAAAATCATTCTCTCTTAGTGTGCTTTCCAAGGGGAATACCAACTTTCTGATGACTTCCAGGCTCCTTAAGTGTCTTTTTTTCCCCTCAGGCAACAGATATCCGAGTAGCTGCCCTGGAGGGCTGGGTTAGTAAACAAGTGAAAACTGCACATTTTTAAGGCAGTTTTGGACAAAGATAGTTTCACTGTGGAAGACGGAGAGCTGCCTCCATACAGCAGGAGAGGGCTCTAAAGGTAACACTGTCTGTAAGCTAGAAAATACAGACAATTATTCAATTATTGTGACCTTAATCAAAGCACTGGCTTGTTTTTGTTAAGGGCTTTTTTTTTTTTTTTTTTTAAATAACAGATATATTAACAGACCCTGCTTTACAAACCATAGAGTTGGAGTTTGTTGATTGACAATTTTGATCGTCAATTAATCATTTGAGTTCAGGCGAACATGCCAAATATTCTCAAGTGTGAGGATGTTTGTCTGTTTTATATGGTATCAATGAATATGTTTGGTTTTGGACTGTTGGGTGAACAAACCAAGGAATTTTAAAAAAGGCATAACCTTAAATTTTGAGCACTTGTTATGGAAATTTCTCACTATTTCCCAAGATTTTATTGAAAGAAAAAAGAAACAGATCAATAATTGAAATAATCTGTATTATCAGCGCTGATTTTCTTATTTACAATATTCAGTTTCTGTATTTTTTTAATAGTTATACAGAAAATTAAGCTTTATTTTTGACCAATTCACCCACAAGTATCCAACAGGAATTTAAATTTTGTAGCTCATAATTTCAAAACTCCTACACGATTTTTTTGTACAGTTGATGATGTTCAAGTCAATAAACAGCCCTGGAGCAGGAAATCATTAACGACCTCTAAATGGTTTAGTTGTGCAATTAGCCAATTTTACTACGTGTAATTAAAGGATCCCATTCGATTTGAAGGCACTGAATTTGACCCCTAATGGAAGCCGCGGTCTGCCCACTACAGTGTAGTATCCGTTAATGACATGGAATCAACATAATTTCCTCGGCGGTTGCGGCGCCGCTCTATTGTACACAGCGTTTTCTTATCACAACCATATAGCATGCAATTTTCGTAGAAGATAAACCTTGTGGAGAATAAAGCTTTTTTAACAGGGGGGTTGGAGGGGCTTCATCCATGACTGTAAAAACTAATCTCGAGGCAATTAAGTTACTTGTTACGTAATTAAGCGTATGTGAGACTTATAGAACAAGTTTTTAGCGGAGAAATTAACCCAAATATTAATTAATTAAAAAGTGGTGTTAAAGTTTCCAGAGTGCCAAATTGCGCTTTTGTGCAGAAAATGAATGGCGAGATAAGTGTTAGACACCGAGAGGGGGTTTACATGGATTAAACCGTCACTCCCTGAATAAAGATTTCTTCCTTTTAGAGCCACAATCTATCAAAGCTCTCCCCATATGTTCCCCAGATAAGGCTAGGGTAATATCTCACAGGCGTGTGAGGATATGTGTTGGGGAAATAGCTCCCGAGGTTTTATCTTTTGTCAAAAGAAGCAGAATGGATTATCTAAGAAAATAGCAGCCCTATTGCAAGTGGTGATGGCTTCTATGATGTTTTACTGCCTCCTTCACCCTTTACACCCTCATATCTTTTAGATGAGCAGCCATGCATCATACAGTGGACTTTGTTGACAGAGCATGCTTGCATACCAAAACAGCCTTAATTGCACTTTGCATATCAGGTCAAGGATGGATGTGCATTTATGTATCTGAATGCCTGAGAGGTAAGGGTTGTATGTGTGTAGGGTAATTTTCTTCATTTTTTTTTGTTTTTCAGTGGGTTGTGTAAGCTAAGACCTCGGGGCCGGCAGAGCCAGCCGGTGCTACTTTTCATACCGTTTGAGGTCAGAGGCTTCTAAGAAGGTTTGAAGCTTTCACATAGAGTGTGATTTAATGGAGGAGAGCTTTGCATATTATAAATGTTCATGACTCTGGAGTATGTGAAGGTGAATTGGAAATAAAAGATCAAAGAGACTAAAAATCCTTTCAAATTCAAGCTCGCGATCATTAAAGTTGTTTTACCCCAAAGTTTGGGGAAGAAGCAGAGGTTTGTTTGCTGTTAAAAAGTTCTTTGTAGAAGTTTCAACTTTAAGATGCAAAAAGGACTTCATCAGTGTCACATCTTCTTCCACTGATGTTTATGTCGGTTGAGAGGCCATAATGGGAAAACTGTACTGCCTGTGAATTCAGGCTTTGAAAATGAGTCTATTTAGAAAGCACAATTACATAATGCTGATTGCTGGAGCTTTTATGCCTCCACTGCTTCCAAGGGAAAGGGGAAATAAGGCTATAAATGTGTTGATTAGCATTCGTCTCCCCAGCACGTCACCTCGGCGGTAATACATAATTTCCAATGACATGAGAGAATAAACAATGAAGAATTTAAAAAAATCATGGTTCAAAACAGCACCATTCAGTGAGACAGCTGACCTACATAGCCTTGAAAAGTTATGCAGGGGAGGAGTGGGGACAGGCTGCTGCAGACTTTCTTCACCAGCGTGTGACTAATATAAAGCTACATCATGAAATTGAAACCTCTTCATGAATATGAGACGGATTCATGTGCTGCTTAATGCACATGGAATGAACTACAAATTCTCTGTCTCAAAATATAATTCAGCCCGTATGTTAGCTCGACTTCGATAATTGCATTTGCCTTCAGAATTGTATTGATTTATTTTAGAAAACTCTAGAAGTTAAATGAATAGTGGAAATCCTTTCTCACCAATTTTGTAGTTATTCACATTTGGCCTGGCTAATTTCCCACCATAATCCCCCAATATATACAGTATTAAAGATAACCAGCTATGCCAATGCAGCCTAACGTTACGTAACAAACGTAAAGTCAACGTTTACTTTTGGTTTTACAGGTGAAACCAACAGCAGTCTCCTGGGTGAAAGTCCTGTGTTTGTTGGACCCATCAACAACCTCTCCCAGCAGAACTCTGTGGATTTTTCTCATTCGTTATACCATATATATCTTTCAATAACGGTCACTCGATATATTACGTTTCTTGCTCTCACCGAATGCAGAAACATCATCATTCAACATATGCATGGTTTCACAAACATACAATGCCAATTTTGTTTTTTTCTGGGCGACTAGGCTGACTTCCTGGAGGCCTGAACCATGTTGAACAAGATTATTGTAGTTTTGTTTTTAATTTATTTACCTATTTATTTATGCATTTATTTAAAACCTGCTTCGTCTACATTCAGGTTTGATAGCTAGCAATATTCTTCCTTACCTTTTCTAGCTCGTTACTATGTTAGTTTTTGCTTTACCGCCACCAACCGTCAAGTAGTGGAAGAGCATGAAATTGTCAGCTCAAATGCAAGCTACAAAAGATGGGGACCCACTCATAAAAATGTTACTTTATAGCGCCATTAGTGGTGAATAACTCCAACCTGAGCCTCCGGATGGAATTCACTTCATCTTTTCATTGACTAAGCATTTGCACTGCCTCCAAAATTCACTTCATGTTCAGTCTGAATACGCCTTTAGACTTACAAGAACTCCTTTTTCCATAGTTAAAATCAGTTAATTTAGTATTTAGTGAGAGTCAGCCTTGGCATGTGATACATTCACAGTTTTCCTTCATTATAGCTTGAAGACTGTCTGGCATCTGAAGCCTGTTTGCTCAGAGATGGCTGCAGACCGCCATGTGCCTCCTCTGATATGCAGAAAGTCTTTTAATCTGAGGTTGAGGACTTTGCACTGTGAGGGTATAACATGTTCAAAGATTCATGTTTCACCCACTGTAGTTACCATCCCTCACCCTACAGGTGCCCTGGGAGATTTGTTAAGGCCCCGGCGAGGATCCTCAGTGGCTTCACACCCACAGACACTGCCAGTCTGTTTTGATGGAGCGCTAAGCTCAAAGCACGGTAGCTGGGGACTGATCCGTGTGGCTGTGGACTGTTTTTTATCCTCCACCTGTGCACAGTTATTATATGTTGGCTTGACCTGGTCCCCAAGGTTCCCATCCAACAAGAAAGATATGCAAGTCAGAAGTCCTTACTCTTCTTTAGCCTCTCAATACATGTGGCATGGCTTCAGTGCAAGTTTACAGTCACTGTCCTCCTGGAGAATGAATGTTCTTTCACACAGCTTTGCGCCTCCGGGGATGATGGGCCGCTGCAGAATGAAGGGACAATTCTCTCTGGAGCGAGGACTGATTCTGTGCGAATCGGTAAAACAATCACATATACCTGAATCTTTCCACCAACATTATGGTTTAATCTCCTTATATACATCGTGGGTTTAATGCACTAATTAGTCCCTGATGTGGGTTTCTCCTCACATAAGCGTCCCAATTGAAAGCGGAAAGTTCAAACTTTGATTCATCTACGAAAACAGGACTTTCTATCGGTTCTCAGCAGTAAAGTTTTGCGGTGTTTTTGTCACTGAAGATGTACTTTGTAAACTCTCTAGTTGAGGATGCAGTCTGCCAATAGTTTTTTTTTTTTTTTTTTTAAATGTCTTTATGATGATGTGTTTGTTCATTTGTCTTGTTTTTGGATGCGATCGCTGTTGTGGAGTCAGGCTTTTGGTCCCTGTGCTGTGTTTGTCCTCTCATAACTCATGCAAATTATTACTTTATACTCCATATGTTGAAGCATTAGTCTACTAATGATCAAATATCCCTCCATTAAAGCTGCAGTGGGTAGAAATGGAGCAAATATGATTGAAAATGACAGTAGTGCATGAGACAGGTCAAACTAGGCAGCGCTGATCAAATATTAATCAATATTCTGTTACTGTAATGCCTTATTTCTCACCTCAAACGTTTTCAGAAACATCTTGTAGTGTGTTGTTTAGCTGTAAAATAAGAGTTTCTGACCCAGCAGCAATGTTGAGATCTGTTGAGGAAATACCAAGCACCGCCCACCAGCCGGAGCACAGCCAATAGGAACGCTCTCTCTCTGAAATGACCTGTGATTGGTCAAAGCCTATAGCCCATAAATTTCTAAAGCCTGAAGACAGAGCCATGAGGAGGCTCAGTAGTCTAGTTATCTCTCAGAACACTTGAATTACAATATGCTGAAAGGTTATTATGGATCTTTTGCCCAATGATGCCAAAACCTTGTTGCCTACTGAAGCTTTAATATGTGAATTTGATCACCTGCTCTATAGCGGGAACCTGTAGTTGAAGTTACTCCATGAGTTTATCATCTTCTGAAAGAGCATGTTAGATATGAAAATTGCTAATACGCGAGTGGCGTCTGCAGCTGCAAGCAATTTTCACAGCTCTCCACTAATAAGAGTGTGGTGATATCTTCCCTACTGTCAACAACCCCATAAACAAAACAAATGATTACTGTGAATGCATTACGAACATTTAAAATTCATCTAGGTGCTCCGTTGCTCCCCGCTGTTCTGACAGTCGGAAGTCACAGCGGCTTGAATGATTAAGTGTGAAGCAAGCCACATGTAGCGCACACATGGCATCACTAATGTTTTAGAACATTATTCCCAGTGCTCAGTGGGTGGACTCATGCTTTACTGCACTGATTTCAAATGAGGTGTGTTTTTAACTTGATAATAATAATTTGGCCTCTTGTGGGCTTAATATAAGCCGGTGCACCGTCAGCACAGTATGAGTGTGTCGAAGGTTTGATCAGTGTTCGCGGGCTTAATTCAATTAAACATCTGTGATGGGAGATTCACACTTGCTACCCGCAAGTAGGCTACACATGCCGTCTCTCCCCCACTCCTTAAATTCCTTAAAAGCAACACTAGCTAAAAGTTTTATGCGACCTACTAAATAAATAATGTATGCAGTGAATCGTGCAAAAAGTGATTCATGCAGTAAGTAATCTGTGACATCACTTCCAGGTTTCTGAAAGACGTTTTGAAGCCTGGGGTTCGGCCAGAAATTATTCATTTGAAGGAGTGAATTACTAATGTGGGTGCAGGCATGATGAAAAAATGTACCCCCCATTACCTACTGGCCTTCACACTCCTGTGGCCCACAGGCGGTAACATATCAAAACTTAATCAAATATGAATAGCATCCCGACCGAGCAAATCGGAGCCTCATCTAAGGAAAAGCACACTAGATTAGTGTGTACTCGAGGCATGGTATGAGATTTAGGTTCAGGCCGTCTCTCCTGGTATTCACTATCTTGCAATTAGAAGAATTAACTCAAATTCCATCACTATTTTCTGAAGACAACAAACTGGAAGAATGTTTTCCAATCCAAAAAAATAGTCCAATTCAGAATACATTTTACATACAAGTCAAATTAACAACTTGATTTCATGGAGAGGCATAAAATTAGCACATTTTTAAGGACATTCCACGTCATTAGACGGTCGTGGTTATGTTTAGGAAACAAAACGGCCGCAGTTATGTTGAGGCAACCACTTAGGTTTAGGAAAAACATCATGGTTGGGCTTTAAGTATGCAAACATAAGTACGGAAAACACGTAAACACATAAACAGTTAGTGACACGAACACCAGTCTTCTGGTTGAAAGTCCTGTGTTTGTTGGACTCATCGTCCATCATCAATGCGTTTGCATTGGAGTTAGTACAGACTACATGGCGTGAAATGGCACGCCAAAAGCTAGAATGGTGTGGTTATTGCAAAATGATTTTCAAATTGCCGTGTCATTCATACTCTATTTGGTGGGACCGGACTGCAAATAAAAGTCAAGTCACAAGCAAATTCACCTTCTTTGCTAGCTTGTAATGATGGAAACGCCGAAAAACAAGATACTTGTGACATCTTAAATATAATTTTTACTCTCACTAATACCTACATGTCTTACAAATTATGATCTGTAAATTGATCTCATTTGCAAGTTTGAGTTTACAAGATTTATTCAGAAAAAAAAAAAATGGCTAATTTGTTATCTTGAGGCCAAAATGTTAGATGTTATCCTCTCTCCCACTCATTTGATGCACAACTTTGATGCTGAAGTTTTGTAACATAAGCATTCTGGGAGAACTTGTCTTGGTAGAGAAATTAGAAACAATCAATCTCTCACATTTAAACTGCAGAATATTTATGTGCATATTTAACCTCATTTTGACTTACTTTAAAAGAGATGTTTAGGCCAAATGCAACGGCCAAACATGTAAATTCTCCAGCTGTTATTCACTCTTTATCCAAGACCCATTTGCACATAAGTACTTATAGAACTGTATTGGCATAACTGCGTTTACTGGAGGGTGTTAACTGATAGAGGAGGTTCCGGGTCAAAGCTGAACACAGTATAACAGCCCCAAACAGCTGAGCCACAAGGACGTCTGCACACATGTTAGGAAACACTGGGGAGATCCCCTTTCAATGTCAACCACAAATTAGCTGCGCCACAACATAACGGCAGGAGACGGCAGACGGCATGGAAACGTTCTCGTGAATGTGAATAAAAAGGAAAATTGCTGCTATGAGACGAAAGTCCTACTTGAATTGTAGCCTAGTTGGAATATGAAAAAAAAAGAAAGAAAGAAATAAAAAGGGTTTGATCGTCAGCCCATTTATCTCCAGTGAGAGAAGCGAGGATGGCACAGTCTCCAGTGTTCATCATTGACAGGTTTGCTTGGATGCCAGGTGTACTCATTTGTCTTTGAAATAATTGGAAATTAAGAGGATAATGAGGTCTTTGGGGAGACACCGATGAGTGTTTCTGACATTCAGCTGAATGAGGGACAGGATATATATACCACTTTGATTTGCCTTCACAAGAGACAAAACCGTTGAGTTTTCTCAAGCTGATGCTTGTGAAAAGAGAGCACTGCAGCACTTCACTTGTGATGACAATAATAGATGATAACAGATACTGAACGGTCAAGTAATTCAGTGCACTGTGAAGTTGGATGTGAATTGAATATTTTCTCTTTTGGCAGCATTAAGTGTTCTGGTTGAATCAACGCGGGTTGATAAAAAGAATCCACTTTATTATAGGCCTAATTCCTTGTTTTAATTTAAGATTCCCTTTGCCTTTTTAAAGAAAAGAAGTGTTGAAGTATGAGTGTTCCCACATCAAGCAGTCAGAGAAGTGGCTTCCATTGCTGCTCCTCGTGCTGTTTTTCTGTCCTACCAGCTAGTTAACAGTTAATTGCCTTCACCTGGTGTCCCAGGTGGAAATGATTCACTGATGAGATATAGCTCCAACATTAACCAGCAGGCCCCTGAGCCCCGCAGACTGTCATTAACAGTGGAAACGCACTAGTTGCTTTGAGCTGGGTGGAGCAACCAGCTCCCACTCATGTTCTATGATGATGGCAAATCCCTTGCAGAGACTATTATATATGCCATATATTTCAAATTAATGAATAAATGAAGGAAATGTGAGCAGAAAGGAGCCGACAAAGCCAACTCGGTTACTCAGTTCATTATTCATTGAAAATAATCACAACATAATATTGTATGTTTCTCCTACACTGGCCTACTTTGTTTGTGAGCCTGCATAACAACGACAGTAGTAAACTACATTTGGTTTGACAGTTCCTGGTGGCCTTAGTGCATTCTTATGCTACTTTCACTTTTGACTTTTTCAGAGCAGGAAAAATCACAGGTGGAACTAATGAAATAAATAATTTCTCCACTCTATTCCGAGTGTCCCAGTAAGCCGTGTCGGTGAGCAGCAGGGAGGCGCAGCAGCGGGGCGCTGAAACCATACCAAAAATAGGATTCAACCATCATTAATGATATTAATTACGCCTGAGATCTTTCTGCTACATGTCAAAAATGTCTGCTGTAAAAAAAAAAAAAGAAAAGGCCTATTGTCTCACCATTAAATGCTACACAGAGACACCAGAGGAGCTACTCCCAGAAATTAAAAGTGGATGGTGATAATACCAGTACAATTTTGGGGATGTTATAACATCTTTGGCAACAGATTTAATTTATCCTTGTGAACTTTAAAGGAACAATATGTAGAACAGACAGCTAGCGTTTAAAATGGGTAAAAGCAGTCCAAATTAAAAGCACTGGAGCTGCGATAGTGACTGAGAGCAGTTGGCACACATTTTCAATTTGAGGGTTACCTTCTAGACACGACCGTGTTAGCCTCTGACCAGCAGCAGTAGACGGAATCACTTCACCCGCTGTTTGTCTCAAATACTCGCTGCATTGATAACACACGGACCACAGAGAGATGTGCCGAGGCTTTTCAACTTTAACTTTAACGTTATCTCTGTTGATCTAGTTTGTTTGCTTGCTTCCATGGCTGCAGAAGGATATGTTAGTGTGCCAATTTGTTTCATATGTGGCAACGGGGTGTTGAAATGGGTCGTGGACGGGATCACACCAACAACCAACAAAAACAGATGTTCTGTACCAGAATGGGAATTTCAAAGGAGAACATACTGGCTGTAGCATTGTTGTCTGAGAAGTCAGTGTTTCAATTCAGCATGTTTCCTTAATCTCTGATGATATATCAAGGTCATTTTATGATTTGTTACAGTAAATATATTACATATTAGTCCTTTAATTGGTCTTCCAAAGTCATTTCCTGTCATTACAAAACAATAGAGTACATTGATTTATTGTATTCTAACCATAAAACCTGTATATTTTCATAGTTGTAAGGGATTGAAACAGAACTTACATTTTTATTTAATACTTTATAACCTCCATGCACATGGTTGGTCAACAACACCATTTTTCATACAAGTACAATATACACAGCAGCGTTAGGAATGAAAATGCATGGCAGAATATTCCTTTGGGTGACAGATCCCCCCGAAGCAATGTTTGCACAGCGGTGACGTTGTTTGTAGAGTTGAGAAGTGTAGCGGCGACATGCAGAGCGATCTGTGAAAACCTGCTGGGAGCAGCAACAACATGCCATAGGTAATGCAAAGGACTCGTGTTCATCGCTGTTTGCAGTCTCATGATTATGTATAATCATGTTGGGGTCCCGCCATTATCCCGTATTATTATTGATCTGCAGATAAAAAGCCAGCCTGAAAAAAAACCTCTCGGGATGTCTTTTTTGCCGCCATTGTCTGTGTTTCCTGTGGCGTTTGCATGCAGAACTCACACGCTCTGTGTGCTAAATACCTTCTCTCTGCCTCACAAGGTGAAAAGCATAACATATACGGAGATTAAGAAGGTACATCAAATGGTTAGAAATGGGATGGTGATTTTTGTTGTGCTTTGAGAAATTGTTTACGAAACTGTTTTGAGGATTTTGTTCACTAGGCTTTTTCTTCTTTTGCCTGAGGCATCTGTCATGGGAACATCACACAAACAATGCTCTCACATCAGTGTTTCAAGCATTTCTTAGAATATTTTTGCAAAAACTTACAACCCAAAAAAAAGCAGCTTAAAAAATATGTTCAAAAACAAACAGACGTGGACAAAGAATAAGTGGGAGATTTCCCTGTGGAGAACCGGGCAAGATCATTTTTCATTAGCATGTGTTGTGCGAGGAACACAATTGGTTCTCCACACTCCAATTCCGAGGCTCTGGGGAAATGTTTGCGACCCACATGTGTGGATGACATATTGAAATCATACGGCAGCGTTGAATCCTGTCCCAGTTACTCCAAAGCTAATATGTGGAGCCGGCACGGCGGCTGCCTCGTAGCGCAGTTGTGTCCCAGCTGACGAGGCAAGTCTCCAAGGGAAGTTTATTTAATATGATGCTTGAGAAGGAATAAACAAATAAATGAAACCCGGCTATAGAACACTTTTATTACCATTCCCACTTAATTGTATTCCCTCAGTGATGCAACCAAAACAAGAACAACAACAAAAGGGGCAAAAGAAACAAGTAGCCAATTGATGATGAGAGCAGCCAGAGTCTCCAGATTGTCTTTGATATTCTCTCCAAAAAAAAACAAAAAAAAAACCCTTTACATTTCACAGAATAAAACTGCCTCAATGTGACCATTTAACTTTTGAGCCTTTTGAAAATGTGAATGCGGACAGTTTGGAGGGTTGGCTCTACTCTCATTAAACAAAGCAAAGTTTGCAGCAAAATGAAAATATGAGAATTAAAGTTTATTATCAACCTTAGGGGACAATATATAGAACAAAATGATCTAAAGTCAAAGCTCCACAATTCTCTCTTTTTATTATAGCTTTCAACTGTAACCAGTCCGATTAATCCACCGTGATGCTCCTGGCAAAATCAACCTGCCTTTTATTTCTGTGCATTGTTCATGTAAAGTATGAAGACTTTAGTGCTTATTTGATTGCTTAAGTACAAATGTATGTAATAAAATGCACCATATAAACACAATATTTGAAATAATATAGGCTTTAAGGAACTGTGTTGTGAGGGTCACTTGCCACTCAGCAGGCTGGTTGGGTTAATGATCTCTGAGGAGAGGCAGCTGTGGAGCCTGATTGTCCCTGATGAGGATCAGGTGATTGAAGCTTATATCTACCCCTGGTTTCAGTGCTCGGGTGCTGACTCATTGTCTCTTTGTCAGAGGTGGTGAGAGTTGCTGTCCTGTTTTTTGCTGTATAGGAGTGTGTGAATCTGTAAAAGTACCATGTGAACCTATCTGTGGGATTTGCTCACCATTTAGCTTCTTCTGTTCTCTGGAGTCTCTTTTAGAATGGGTTAGGTCTGTGAGGCCTGCCTTCGCTGGTTCTTTCTTATTTCATTTATGTTCTAGTCAGCTGCTTGGCAGCAGGGTTTTAGTTTTAGTCTTTTCAAGATATATTGAGTGTAGGGAGCCTTCCTTTTCATTTGGTGTTTCCCCTCTCCCCTTAAATCGCTTGCGATTTTTGTGGTTAACCTTCGGGATTAACTTTTAGATTCCCCTGGTCTGCAATTGCATCCCTCTCCCTGTTCCCCTGACACTATGATGCTCCTGGCAAAATCAACCTTACCCATACCACTTCCCTTTTATTTCTGTGCATTGTGCATGTAGCAATTAAAAAGTACTGTAGACATTAGCGCTCATTTTATTGCTTAAGTACACATTTTTGGAATAAAGTGCACCATATAAACACAATATTTGAAATAATATAGAACAGTGTGTAGTTTTGGGGGAATCTATTGGCAGAAATGGAATATATTAATAAGTATGTTTTTTTAGTGTATAATCACCTGAAAAAAATAATTGTTGTGTTTTTGTTACCTTAGAATGAGCCGTTTATATCTACATATGGAGCGAGTCCTCTCCATGGAGTCCGACAACATGTTTCTATAGTAGCCCAGAATGGACAAACCAAACACTGGCTCTAGATATGACCATTTGCATTGGCCACTATAGTTCTCCTACATGCTTAACACACGGGAGAAGTTTCCCTTGGTTGCAATCTGCAACCTCACCAGAAGATGCCAACAGATCCTACACACTGCACCTTTAAAACTACATTTTTTGCTTTTGGAACCAGCCTCAAGTGGCAATATGAGGAACTATAGTTTTTGTCACTTCCGCGTTGTCTTCATTTCTCATCACCGGAGGCTGCCGCTTGGCGAAATCTCATACCAATACGTGGATGACACATTTACCAGACAGCACTGCTCCAGAGCTTCAACACTATCAAGCTTCCGTTCCTTAACCCTCGTTCATGAGAAGGCTGATGGGATTATTAAAACCCCATTGACCGCACAAATCAATATCTCAATCTTAACTCTTAACCACCACTTACAACATAACACCAGTGAGTGGTGAGGAGCCTCCAACACAGAGCTTCTTGTCAGAGAGGAGGAGTATAGAGACGGGAAAGTGCGACATGTCCAGGGGGCACAGTGTCCTCAGGAGACCAGGACTGACTCGGTGACTCAAAGGAGACCACCAGGAACATCCCAGTGGGTATCTACAGTCTTCACTTGTAAACCCTAAAGACATGAACCCCCCCAGAGAGGCTCTCTGTGAACACTAAACCAAAACGGGTCACAGTCATTGACTGGTAGTCAGTGGAAGGCGGAGACCAATCAAGGATGCCATCCGATGCCAAGAGACCATCTTTGAACAGAGACGAGGGGTTACGATCGTCCCCCCCCAATTACAACCACCCCATGTGACATACTTAGAGTGAGCCAGCTCCGTCTGCTATATAAAGACCATGAAATGTGGTAGCAAGCTCCAATAGCTATTAAGTGGACCCCTTTGAGCTAAAATTGTGTTACATGAACTGAAAATGGTTTTGACACGTCATAGGAATGTGGCAGGAAGTGTAAAACTTGGACATTCAATGATTTGTTAATTGACTGGGTGCAATGGTTTCAATTCAAGGAAACCTGTTTTATTTTCAAGTTTTTTAAAATCAGGTTCAAAATTTGATGAAAACAAATCACAATATGATCTGCATGTGGATTAAACTCTAATTAATTGCAGCTGTAAGTTGTTACTTCCCATCCATTTTGCGTTATTAAATAAAGAAATCTTCCAGCCACAAAGGAAATTTATACTTCTTTGTAGATTAAAATGCAAGGCCTATTTTGGAACATCAGAAAAAAGACAAGTTGTAAAATATTGACTTTACATATCTGAGTTGGTAGCATAGTTTTTAAGGCAATATTAGCATATTATGAAAAAGAAGCTCTGAGACATCCTGGATTGATAAAAAGCAACCAGAGAAAGTCAATCTAAACGCTGTTGATATGGTTGGCTGTTTCATGTAACTCATCTGGCTTTCTTTCAGAGGATTTCAGACTGTGATTGCTGGAGTGATAAACATCGTCCCTGGTCTGATTACTTCATTAGGAAGCTAAGTCATTTCCTCCTGCTGCATGAAACCTCTACTGCAGGATGGAGGCCTCCCACTCAGAGTTCTTCACAACTCGACGTGTCTGAGAAACTAATCTCTCATCGAGCGCCGTCAAACACATGCACTGAGGCAGCGCATTCAAACTCTATTCACAGACCAAATAAAGACTAAATTGAGGCGGAATGAGTTTGAATATGAGCAAAAACTGAACTAACAGCTCGAAGTCTGGAAATATGATTGGTAGCACTTACAGGGAACCTGTTTTAGTTGTGTAGCCTTCATCAGTATCATTCACTGGAGAAAATAAGATGTTCAATATCAGTACCAGGGAAATGGTTGCTTTCAAACCCACCCACATCTAGGTATAGAGAAGTTAATCCACGATTGTAAGGTTGAAATAAATCTGTACAACAGAAATTTGTTGTATTCAAAACAGAGCAGAATCAAGCCGAGGTGCGCCACATGAAGATAAAAGCTTTGAAATATATTTAAAAAAAAATGTTTATCTGTGAGAAGTCTGTAAAAATGCAATACACTCTGCTGCAAACAATTCTAATATAAAATATTATAGAAAATATGAGGCTGTGTCATCTTATATCCATAGCTCTATTAAGCCACATTTAAGCCTCGGACATACGCTTTCTGCATTCCAAGTCCGCAGACAGCTGTGTACTTGTACCAGTTGTGCGGACAACCACGCGGTTCCATTCATACTACAGTTGAGGGTCGTCATCGGTCTGGCGTTCCACACAAGAGCATTTCCTGATCCACACTACATTCCAGTTGGTAGAAGTAACGCATCATACATTGTTTACCAGGAGTTGAACGCTATTTGGCCGCCTTAAATTATAGAAATGTGGGTCAGATCTCCTTGCACACATCTCTTTACAACACTTTATCTTCTTCTTCTTCTTGGCAAACCAGCTAGAAGTGCATGCACCAACAACTGGACTGGACTGTGGAGCATGCACAGTCGGCATGATTGTACGATTGCTATACGTACAGTCTGAGTGGTCCCACATTTTGGGCTGCACGCAGACGTCCACATAGTGTCCTCATGGACCCTCGCGGACATGGGCGGATGGCAACATTTACGTAACGCAGACGCAGATGAGGAAAGTATGAATGGGCCTTTAGCACATACAGTACACTACATGGCCAAAAGTATGTGGACACGCCTATCTACAAACTTAAGTACATTTGGTTTGGGCACCACAGAGTTCTTGACACCATACAGTGGTAATTTTGGCGATGGTATACTTTCAGCTTTCCCAGTTTGGTCGGAAAAAACTTGACTGGCCTGTACGGAGCCTTGACCTCAACCCCATCAATACACCTTTTGGGATGAACTGACCAACTGTGAGCCAGACCTCATCACCTAACATCAGTGCCTGACCTCACTAATGCTCTTGTGGCCGAACAGGAGCAGATCCCTGCAGCCAGGGCCTTCCTAGAAGAGTGGAGGCTGTTATGCCAAAAGATTTATGCACATGAGTTTTAAATGAGCCGTCAAAGATTCATTAACGTGTGTAATGCTTGGGTGTCCACATATTTTTGACCATGTTGCATCCCCTGACACTCTGGTAAAACAGCTTGAAATATGTTTAAAACCCTCTAAAATTCAATAAAAATCATTTTAATACCTGTTAAAATGCTTTAAAATCTATTACAGGCTGTTAAGAAAATAATCACGCTGGCTGCCGACTCACAAAGGGCAAATAAAACACCCCCATCATGCGCCTGACAAAACAATAAACTGAGCTCTGGCCTTCATGTGACTCCTCACAGCAGGCTGAATCCATGCTGCTGGTTGTTTGCTCTATAATGATCCCCAACCGAGTTGTTTTTTTTCACCGTGACATAACTTATCATGACTGATCACAGCATCGCCGTGCACTGAAGAAGTAATCTTCTTCTTATCCTTTTTCTTCTCACGTCAGTTTCTTTGGAATATTGACACACTTCCTCTTGGCTAAAAACACGAAGAATTGACTCATTTATTACTGCCAACATTCATTAAGTAAGACCGGTAGTGTTCTATGCCTTGCCATCTGTGCTATATAAATAACATCCACATGTTACAGCTGGTGTTCAGTGGTGATGGCTATACTCTAAGTATGGTTGGGTGAACGCATCGGAGAAACAAACAAACCAAGAGAACACAAAACCTGTATTTTATCTACCAACACAGTAGAAACATTTCAGAGAAGCTTTATATAGGGCTGTAAAGCTGGATATACAACAGTGCACTCAGCTGCAGTGTTTCCTCATATATCTGTATTTATTACAGATTGGTAGGTACCTTTTGTTCTGTTTTTGAGTGGGTACTTTGAAAACAGGAATCCTGGTTTGAATTCCCTAAAAACAATGGAATTTCCCCTTAGTGTATATAATGCAAATTGTTAATGAAGTTAAGTTTTTACTCAGTCGAAAGGCAGTGAGAGATAGGGGTACACTTAAGTAACCCAATATTATGTTACTGTATCGATGTCTGTTTGCATTTTTTATTTATTTAATTAGTCACCTAAAGAATCCTGCAAGCACTTTCATGTATTTTTTTTACTGATCTAGGCAAATACTAATTCCTTTGCACAGATTGCACATTGTCTTCTTTATACTATGACAGTTTTCCTAAATTAGATTTAAAAAATTGCAATATATCACCTTGCTTACAGCATCACAATATATCACAATATATTTAATTGTAACCCCTGTCTCATGATACATATCATATTGCCAGATTCTTTCATACAGCGCTAGTGGGAAGGTAGTTAGATCAGGCAAGCAAAACAAAAAAGGGCTTGGACAAGGACAAAAACAATTAAAGGTGCTTAATACAAAATTCTGAGCATATCTGTTGCCTCCACATGGCTCTCAACATGGCGATGGCTGATGTTAATGGCTAATGTTGCTAATGGCGCTAACTGTGCAAGCAACGACAACAGTGACGCTGTCTGTTGGGACGGCGTTATCAGCTGTAACCGCCGTATGAGAGCAGTGCAGAGTGGCGCCCGTGAGCTAGCCAGAGGGGCACGCTCACATGCACTAACATCCACAAAAAGACACATATATATTAATGAATATGTTCTATAATACATGAAAATCTGGAGAATTTCCTCCCTGAGATGACACCAATAGAGGGTGGACAATATTGTGATGCCCCATGAATTCTTCAGGAAAACCAGGAGGGTCAAATGCCTGTGCCAAGATTTCTCCGGACTTTGATGAGCTTGATGACACGGGATATACTTGGCTAGAGTGTAATATTACTAGAAAAGGACTAGATACACAGTACCTCTTTGTTCTCATTCCATTTAGGTTACACTCAATTAAAACGATCATTAGCTCTCAACAGCTCTGCCTCATCTGCATCTTGTCCATTCCTTGTATTCTTGCCTTTTTTCTCTCTTTTGGAACTGATCAAAAGTGTCGTCATATGTATTTCTATGCACATGAAAAAAAAAAACCTTTACAATGCTAACCTTCTGTACCTCGAGATGAGGCTCCTTGAGCTCTTAGTTGCGACCCCTGCGACATTTTCCTCTGGAAGTAAAGACATTAAACTAACAAGTCACCGATTGTACGTCACGGTGGAAGAGATAAATTGTAAATGTCAGGCTTTAACATTAATGGCCGTTCCTGTGAATGACAGAACTACAGTACATTAATGTAAGACATCAATGCAAAATAGTGTTTTATTTCCTACGCTCCGACACTAAACCCTTTTACCTCCGAGTGTATTACGCCTGACCCTTACATTCCATCACACCTCTTTGAAGCCATCAAAGCTCGGCGCGGTCCAGAAATATTACCATATCTACAAAAAAAATGGATCCAATAATGACTACAGAGAGAAATACCTTACTTCTGCTGAGTTCAAACACAGTGGCATGGTAACGGCTTGGAGCTACCCTCTAAAGCACTAATGTGTTCAAATACCCATGGGCCCTCATTGCAGCAAGATTGAAAATACCAGCAGTGACTCTTAGCCCGGCACTTCAATATAAAAAAGGCCGATGGTCGCACTTTGTGACATGTAGCTTCTTAATGGTGCTGTTATGATGAGACGTATGGGAGGAGCACATTTGAGCCCCTGTTGCCAGACTCATCATTGCATGACGGATCACCTATACAGCCGAGAGCAGAACGGTTTATAACATGTATGAGTTTCCTACAAAAACTGTACCGCCACACATGTGAGCTATATGACCGCAACACATCAGAAATGTACTCTACATGCACCATATATTTCTATTACAGTCCAGTGACCGCTGCAGAGGACACAGATGTGCACTACATCACCCACATACTTGTACATGTGCATCAAAACTATTGCTCAATAACATCATTAGTGGTGAAAATCCCACAGGGTGCTTGTTTTTAAGGCCTCGGTTGACTCTTTCTGATCAGACTCTTTTTGATAGCGACAGAGAATGATGAACTTTACATCACCCCTTTTAATGTTTCTTGTAATAATACATACACTGATCACAAGCTGAGAACAAAAGGAGAACTATTTTGCTTTTTATCTGAAACAGAAAACCGTATGATCCAGCTTCCCAGATGCAGCTATTACTTGCAGTCCTCGCTCTTATTCACCTGGTTCACCTTTAATTTGGTGAGACATTTAGATATCTAGGGTAAAGCAGTCTAAATTTGGTTTGTTTGCCTGAAGAGGTTAGCATAGCTGCTGCAATAGCTTCAGTTATTTCAGAACTGGAGAGCAAAGAACAGCACTGAAGGCTTTTCTCAATGGAGAAGATGTTTTCGCTCTTCTCCCGACTGGCTTTGGCAAGAGTTTGATTGACAGATGGTTCATCCAATCACCTGCCAAGTAGTTTTGAAAGTGCCTGCCCTTTTCCAAACAGTTTTCAATGACGGCTTCTCAGACGGTTCTGTGAAACAAACCATCTGGCGGGTCAGGTTAAGTCTGAATTACATGTTGAAATAAAGTCATTGAAATTCTGTTGAAACCAGGTAACCTTGATGTCTTAAAATGCTCACTTTACCAAATACCAAATTTTGTCTTTTGACCCACAAATGTCCAACTAAATGCTAACTGGGCAGAGCATTGTGTGAAAGATACTGTGTTTAAAATACATAGGGTTGACCTTGTCAATCACGGTACTGAATGTGTTTTCCTATGAAATGAAATCATGTGCAGACATGCTCCAAATTGAATGTTGCCTAAATATGCTGGATATTATTGAAATGTCTTGTTCTTTAAAAAAATAATATTAACATAGCCTTGTGTTAGATTGCAAAACAATGTCCAACAACACACTTGGCAGCACAGACTATATTATGGTAACAAACTGATAATACAGACGGGTTGAGTTATGTGGATCCAAACGCCCATAATGCTCTAATAACAGCTTGGTTGCCAACACTACAACACTGCAGGATGTGAATTCTCATAACACACATTTGGACATGTATACAAACCCCACTGAGACACACACACACACAGGAGTTTTTACATCTGTCAGTTTTTTTTAAGATTCGTTTTTATGCTATCATTATTTATGTCCAAGGGCAAAGGTTTTCACACTCCATTATTTCCAACGGGCTGTTCAATTTCTGCAGGCCATGCTGCTGCAGCGATCAGGTGGCCACATTGTAGTGTATTTATGTGTGATTGTAGGAACACGATGCCTCATTAGACCTTTAGTGCCCTGGCTCGCCGCAGTCCCATCCAAACACAATAGCCCATCTTATTATATCTATCTCTCGCCCACCTGACCACTCCTGGCAGCCGTAGTCAAGCTGTTCCAGATCATGGGGGACTGGGACCTTTTGTACATTGTAACATCTGCACACTGGCCGCCTGTGACAAGGTCTGGCGCTGTGATCTCTCCCAAAACAGGTATTCTGTCTCACCTGCCTCCCTGAACTCGCTCTCCTCTCTTTATCCCGTCTCTGCTTTCTTTTTTTTTTTCTAGCTCTCGACACCAATAGATGGGCTCAACATTTTTCCCCATTATTATTTTTCTTACCCCTGACCGTCTTTATATATTCCCTCTGGTTTCGCAGGCTCTTATTTTTGCCTCTTTGCTTTTCTCCCCCAATTCATTCTCGGACTTCTCGTCTGGAAATACCCGTCTCTTCTACCCCCCTCCGATGCAAGCGTGTCTCTCATCTTCTCTTAAGTACTTCCTCCCTCCCCTCTCTCGACTTTAACACACACACACATACACTCCTCTGTCTCCTCTATCACCCTTCCTGCGAAGCTAAAGCTGTCTGGCTCCCCACCTGCACAGTCCTTGGAGATTGCTGACTTACAGTACAGTATATTCTGCAATGGAATGCAGCATGGGGGAGATACTTATATACAAGAGTGGGAAAGGGCAGGAACAGTGTTACACGTTTTCCATGTGACAACCTTAAGTGATGAAACAACTGTAAAAATACCAGCTATCATGCATGTCAGTGTCGTCTGGTATGCTATTGAACAGCTTGTCATTAAACAACTAAACTTTCAGGAAAACTAAACTGCATTCAATTCTTCTTGTGAATGTTTTAAGACATGATTAAGTGGAAAAAAAAACTCCTCTTCCAAATGACATTTACTACCAATTTTACGATTATAAGACTTGAACACCTGCTCACGACATAACGAAATCAACCAAGGTCAAACACGGTTTTGATTAATGTGTTCTTAATTGGCACGAGCAGCGAAGAAGGTAAATCACTGCAAAGAGCAGCAGACACTCCATCACGTTTAGCTGTAGTTACAGAGGCTGCAATCAGACTTGTTGTGACACACCCCTGCCGACGACACCCGTAACCTGGCAGGATGACAGATCACCGAGATTTACCGAGCGACTCGCCAATCCTGAGATGTTTGTTGGCAATATTTGTTTTAGTCATGTGGTAAGAGAGAGTCATATCAAGCCAAATAAAAAAAAAAAACGACTATAGACAACAATGGTTTTATGATTCAGGTCTGCAATATGCTCCAGATGATACCAGGAATGATTAAGGTGTAGCTGAGTAACTCAGTATTTGATGGGACAAAGGATTGACGCTGCAATCTGTTGCAGCAAATGTTGAGTGGGTTTAACGTTTATGCCAGACAACCCTTATTGGATACATCCCCATATTGGAATGCATGAAGAGGGTGCATTTTTTTATGCATGCTAATGTCAGCCTGAACACGGCTTTAGAAAGACAACTGAGATGAAACAAAGTGTATAATAGTCTGAACCTTTTGAACACACAACATCTTTGACCTCATTCAAATATTAAAGAGACATAAAAGGATGAACTGCCAGTTCCAGAGAGGGAAAAAAAAATGTTATAGAAAAGGAAGGATACAGTTTTGCCTGAGTTGTATAGCATATAGAGCATGTATCTGTCAGGACTGCACACTGCAGCGCTGACCAAGGTCCTGATGCTGCAGCTGTCAGCGGCAACAGAGCTGCTCCAATCACTGATTTCACCTATCATGTTCTGTTTTTCGCACCCTGGAGTGACTGTCTCTACATCCTTGTTGGCTGACAAGTATATTGTTTTGTCATGTCAATTAACCTTCACCTGAGTCTGCAGTCTCCTCTGGACTGCTGTTTACAGTATCACAACATTTGCACGAGGTTATTAATAACAGAACACCGAATATATCAACCAAGTCTCACTCCCAACTCGTCAAATGCCTCCGTTTTGGTCAGCGCCCCTCGGCATCAGACCAAACCGACGCACAGAGGTACCTTTCAGCAACAGTATGTGATGAACTGGGCTTTCAACTAACTCCAATGTAAACCCACCCACGGTGTTATTCGACGGTCAGAGCAAGCGTCGTAGTATTAATAGCGTGAGAGTCCGCTAAGGGCGGGTTGGAGTCTTGGTGGATGGGTCAAACAAACCCAAGACTTTCAACCATGAGACGTGTGAAACGTTGACTCGTTTTGTCATGTCGGTCTTTAATCACGTGAGTTGTTTAGTATCGTCAGCCCCATGAGTCACGTGAGTCGCTAGTCAGTGACGTTAACGTAAATCCATGACCATTTCCTAAACTTAACTAAATGGTTGTGTTGCCTAAATCTAACTTCCTGTGAAACCGGACGTTTATTTTTGAAAGGACACTATGCATGTAACTAGCGTACATTTGCACGCCATCCCTGGCCCGTCCAAAAGTAATGCAAGAGGGAAACCGACGCACGGGTTTTGACGAGTTGGGAGTGAGAATGTGTTGAATATATCCGCTGTATAGCACACTTGTCTTCCACCTACGCACTGTAAAGTGTCACCAGATTCAGGAACACAGTCACATAATTAGTGAGAGTGTGATACCAACGTGAACCCCCAATAGGCCGACTGGAGTTATCACGTAGATTTCAGCTTGTTTACACTCGAGCTGCTACATTATCAACCGGAGCATAGTGTCAAGGCGTTCCTGTGGAATCCATGTCATTACACTGTTGATTCTGCATGTGTACACTCTTAGCTGCCTGACATCCCACTTTCAGCACATTCTATGATTAATGAGTCAGTGTGTCCTGGGGGGCGTCTCAGCTCACGTCAACGGCACCGACTGTGCGTGTGTGTGTGTGTGTGTTTGTGTTTGTGCTGTGCGCTCCGAGCACTCCATCACACATTAGCCCAGTCTTCGCTGGCTGCACAGTCCAAACATCACAGTCCAGCGGAGGAACTCGTCTGCAGTGCATGTCCTGGCCAATTACCAACTTGGAGGGGGTTGTTAGAAAAACACACCACTCCCACAGGCAAGGACCCAAATTAATAACATTAACCATGTATAGTGTGAAGACAAAGGTCTATCCATCTCACTTTCTTCTGTCTGGTAATGGCACCCAGTGTCTGGTAGTAATAGGCTCTCTCTGCCACGCAGAGAGCAGCCACATATTAATGAATGCTGCCATTTGCATGCACAAGCAGCTTCTGAGGGTCTATCAAAGCAAATTGCTTTATCTGGAATGAACGTGACCCCACCAATGGCTGGGTTTTGTAAATAAACCATTATCCAGCTAAGGAATAATTACATCGTTAATGTCAGTATGTTGCAGGGCCCTACTGGCCCCGTCTAGACAGCTACCTGAGTCTACAGTAATTGATAAACTCAGCATACCTTAGAATACACTCAGGCTGGAGGATGGAGAGGTTGCTGTTCTGAAAGCTAGGTGAGCAGACTATACGCCTGCTTTGCATGGCAATACTAGATTTTATGAATACATTTCCAAGCAATACAAAAATCCAGAGGTCTTTAATATGAATGATAGTTTCCTCTGCATGAATCAAGTGAAATGAAATTCCACATATTCCTAAAAAAAAAGTGGTCACTTTAGTTCAAGCAGCGTGTAAGCGTGATTTTTTTGGTGGGATTTTTAAAAATGTTTCTCACCGCATATAAGCCTTTGGTTGTATTATATTTGAATCAATTTTATGTTCATGTTTTATTAATTAAAGAACAAACATTTAAAATGACCTCAATGTGTTTATTTGGCAAATCTACGATCTAAATTGTAGGTTGTAACAATGATATCCTTGCTATATTAAAGGGATATGATCAAAATAAACAATATTGAAGTTAATTAGGAACAATGTCCTTATGTTGACAAAACTTTAAATGACATTACAAGTACTGTCAACCACAAATTCTATTCTGTTGTTTTCGTGTTTACTATCCTGTCTGTCTGAAACCCAATGCTTTTATTGTGAAGCACTTTGTAACTTTTGATTTGAAAAGTGCTATATACATTTTTGCATCGTTAATCTATAAGAAATAACATTTTACTGCGTGCAATTCCCATATAACATTCATATACCAGTATAACAAAAGTGCAAGGTACTAATAATGCTTTGTGTGAGTGAGTGTGTGAGAAAGAGACTGCAGTGGGAGATGTTTACCATGATGGCCTTCACATATTGCCATGTAGGGATCCATAGCAAGCACAGCCTCCTGAATACACACAGCATGACATCATGAGTGAAAACTTGTAGGTGTGTGATGGAACCTCTCCTTTGAACTACAGCTTTTCTTTTTTCTCTTGGTCAGGCACAGAGAAGAAATGGCCACATGTGTGTTCAGACAGACTGGGGACAGACTTTTGAACATCAGCAACAACACTTGGACTGGTAGATAAGACACATTGCATGTTGTTTAAATTCTTCTGTGTTCTTTATTCCACTGAAGAAGGAGAAGAAAGGGAGGGAGGAGAATGATGATGATGAAAAAGGAGGACAAGAAGGCAAAAGGAGAAGAAAGACAGGCCTGTCCTACAGACAACAGCCTAAGAAGTCCAGAATCCAAGGCAGCCACATGCTTTTCATTGGTATTGCATGAAATAAAATGGTCAGCAACCAGGAATGTCACATCATAATAACCCACCGTGATGCTGGTATTGTTTTCACCTTGTGAGTCAGCGTGTGAGCCAGGTGTTTATATCTCTGTCTCTCTGTGAACAGATGTTGTCACCGCGATATAAGTTGAAGTCACAAAACATTACAAGTGTGTATTGAGATCAAAATTTCGTGATGGCCGTGGTCCTAGCAGAGGCGCCGGAAGTGTTTGGTCGCTTAAAAATGCCTATTTCAACGTTCATTTCTGGATGCAAAGAACTAAGATGACGATTGAAGAGAAACAATGAGTGATGTCACAGTGACTACGTCCACTTATACTTACGTGTGATCCCATCACAAGACTGTGTTTTGCTTTCTTTCCATTGACACTTCTTCTTGCCTAGAATAAAGATACTTCACATCCCTATAGTATACACCTTGTTCTCTGGGATTTGTCCGTTTCAGATTAACTCTGTGGAAAAATCCAAGGGTGGAATTTCTTTTAACATCAAATACAGCAGCTGATCCAATTAAATTTGACTTTCAGTATAAGTTACAAGAAATTATTATCCCTTTCTTTATCCAGTATCATCCATAAGACGATTTGCTGAGGTACGCCCTGCTTCATACAAGTTAAGAGCTAACCGTGTTCATCCAGATGCTCTCCCAGATCCTATTACAAGCCTTCAGCTTCTCAGCAAAACCCCCTCGGTGGATAAACCTGGGTGAAACCTGACTAAATGAGGAGGAAGAAGCACGTTGCAACGGCCTGGTGTTTACATGTGTTGGCTATGAATGAATGAATGATTCATCACTTTATGAGGTAGGTGTCAAAGCGAGGGAACACAGCAGGCGGAGAGAAGCCTGACTGCACTATCTCGATGGTGCGGTAATCAGGATGCTATCACACAGGCTGTGTGTTTAGAGGTGTCACCACTAATTAGATCTTTCCAGCTTCAATTGTTGGTATAGTCTGACTGCCACCGCTGTGAATTGCAAATAGCCTCGTCACTCTGCTAACGTTGTGAATGTCTGTTGGTTTTAAGGAGGCAGAAGAAAGATTTCCCTCTTTTTTTTTTGGCATGGATGGATATTAGTCGGTGTTTACACATGCAGTGTGGAAAGGGAGCCTATTTCTTTCCCTGAAATGTTGTCCTGAATTAATAATTGCCTCAAGTTGAGCATTGTTCCTTACTTTGTTGGCTATGTAATTGGATCGTTGTATGATACGAAATTGTTATCCGTAATGCACCGACCATTTCTCCACGCTTTTGATGTGTTATTCAATCCCCGTCTTGGGTCTCTTTGTTGTCCGTAGAGGTAATTTCCCAACTGTCAAATTAGCCATTTGCCTTTTTGAGTCAATATACTGAACATTGCTGTTTCTTTTCCTTCTTTTCAGGTACAAGTTGGCAGCTTTTGTGGTTTCAGCACGGTGAAAGAAATATGATTTTCCGTGGAGGTGTATTACTTATTTTCCGAGGACACAAATGCTTTTTTTTGGAATAATGCTGTCATTATTGTTGGTTTTGTGCTCATGATGAAATATGTGTTGTTAGATATGGTCTTCAGAATAAACACATAACACCATTAATGCTATTCATTCATTCAGTCATTGACTCAGCATTGAATTTAACATGATACTCTGGCACGTAAACATCTCCGTTCATTGTGCAGTCGATTGTTCTGCGAGCGCTTTTGACGAGCAACAGCGAAAACAACACGTCCGTATAAAAGACGGCACAAAAGAAGAAATGGCTTATAAGCAGCTGAGAACAGAGATTATGGGTCAGAATCCAGAATCCGAGCAGGAAATTAAAAAAAAAAAAGTATGCAAAGCGTGCTGCCTGATGTTGTCTGTGGGAAATGAAGTGAGAGGAAGAGCACGCACACACTCGCCTTTGTGTTATAAACAAAGTGATAATACCCTGGCTGTGCTTCACCTGCATTTAATGTCTGTGCAGGCAGCCAGATATGCTAATGTGACACGTATGTGAGGAGTATGAACAATTGCTCAGCCAAGCCCTTCTCCCCTGGGGAGAGTGTGCTGCAGAGTGGTGTTCCTAGGTTTTGCAAACAGCTCTGCAGCCAGGGTGCAGTGAGCATTCTGAAGTAGCGGGTAATTAAATGCAAAAATGGGATTAGCGCAGTGCTCTCCATTCCTTGTTTCCATGTGACTCTGACAACACGGTGCGGGCCTGCTAAAGCCCGGGATAAAGAGAACTGCTGTGTAGCACTGCAGCGTAGATTACATAAGATTAGGGCGCACACACACACATTTCTGCAAATAATTACCGCCCACTACTTTCTCAATAGATTCCTCAAGGTTTTTGTCACCTTATTGTGTCGTATTCAAGTGCTATTCAGTAGCTGTGTGTCCTGACGGGAGAAAATGGCAATAATAGTAGGACACTTTTATGCTTAGGCTGCACTAACACAGCTGGAGCCGGAGTGTGTCGCTAGCCTAGATCTACAGAAAAGCACACTGACATTGTCGTTCTCTTTTTTTTTCTTCTTTCTATCACATTCATCCCTGAATAACCTTCACATACTGCAGGACAAGAGTAATTATAAATGAGCATGAAATTCCTTTTATTAGGAACCTATTTCTTGTAGCACATCAAAGACAAGCGGGGCTTCTGAGTTACAGAGAAAGCGTGTAGTAGATGTGGCTGATAACAACTGTGTCTTTGTGTGTATCCTTCCAGGAAGGTTATCAACCCAAATGAAAGGTAGCCTCTAACTTGTTTCTTGATTAGATCAGAATGTAATTGACACAGTTTCATCAAATGCAGTAAGAATTGCGAAGTGGAAATCGGCCTCGCCGCAGATGAGGCATTTTGATAAAAAATGACTTCTGGAGAGTTTATCTAAAATCGCACACTGCTAGACCATGAAACCACTTCTCATTTGATTATTGCTGGCTGACCATGACTTTGCCAGTGTTCTCTTCACACCAGTATCTAAACTAACATGGTCAGCAGTCATTATTTGTGACTATAGCAATGGTCAATCCTAACGATTCCATTCCCCCTGTGGTTGTTTTGTCAGCCTTTCTCTATTTCACAGTCTCGGGCTGCCACATAATGTCCAGTATCACCTGGCTTTCCTTGTATTCCTCAAGACTGGAGACGCAATGATAGGATGGCTTCCATATTAGGAAAGCTCTACTGAGCAGGAAACTGATCATCCCACATCATCCATAAGCAAAAACAGCACAACCCCATGCAGTCCATTATCACAAAGTTAAAGGTTGACAGGAGAGATTTGCTCCAGCAGGTGAAAAAGGGAGCAGTAACAATGAATGTATGGCTATGAAAGGTGGATTTCTTTCCAGTTGTGTGAAGTAATGTGCAGAGGGAAAAAGGTTTGAAGTCATCAAAGCATATAATCAGTAATCAAAGGCCACGCTGGCTGTAATAGCCTTTGCCTGCTGGTAGATTGAATTTGAATGTGCCATAATGACCGGGTTTTGAAAGGCTTTCACAGTGTTTAATCACCTTGGATAATTAAGACAGTCTTTTAATGTACAGACAGACATTCCACTGGTTGCAGCTGAGACATATGAATTAATAGAAAATGGTAATAGTTGCTTCACCTATGGATGCTTTCATAATGGATTAATCATACTGAATGTACAGTACGATGCTCATAAAAAAAAAAGTATTCTTCACCCTTTGGCCTTTTTCATGTGTTACAACTTTTAATCAGAGTGGATTATTGATTTTTTTTGTCTGCATTATGCAGAGTTTTGCACTAACATGCCCACTACATATGTATGTACTGTATGTCTGGGAACAGCATGCAGAGGATAATTACTGACTATTGTTTAGTCATTTCCATTTGGCATGTACCATGTGCATCCATCCTGACTTGACAAGCTGGCAGCAGCTAGCTTTACATTTCTTGTCTGCATACAAAACATAGAATTCTGCTTGAATATCCCCCAGTCAGCAGAAATTGGAGAAAGGTTTCCAAACTCTTTCTAAACAATGGAGGAAGCTCTAAAATCAGTCTGTTTGTGTGTGCTTGTTCCTCGCTGCTGGTCACTGACTCAGTCCAAATGAGAGCCAGTCTGCATCAAATGAATGTGCAGTTCTCTCTATAGAAATGATTAGCCTGCTATTTTTGTGCGTAATCATCTTAAGCTGGGCTTTCAGGTGATGTAACACATTACGCCCTCAAGTTCAAAATATCCTCTTTGGGCCACAGGACGTCCTCAGCTCGTGTGCAGCGGTGACAATGAACAGCTGACTGTGTTTCTAAACTTGGCTGTCTCAACACAGTTCGGTTTTGTGCTCAATCTGGGCGCCGTTTCCCAAAAGCCTTTTTAAGACTTAGATAATGCCGTCCCATATAGGATCTCCGTTGGCTTAAGATGACATGACTCTAGGGATGGCTATATATGTCCATCAGTACTACTTCGGTCCAGATTAAAATATCTCTCTATATATCAATAAAACTATTGAATGGATTGCCATGGGACATCCATGGTCATGAATCCGATTGAATTTGGTGATCCCCTGACCCAAGAATGATCTATATTCCTTAACCTGTTTGCTATTTTGTGGTCCTTATTTGCACCTTATTGATATTGTATATGTATTTGCACTCTATACTAAACATATGCTCCTACTTTGTACTGCAACTGCTACACAAAAGTGAAATGATGGCCATGCAATTTGGTACGGACATGCACATCCTCACTCAGGCTGAACAGTCTTATCTTTGTTGATCCTTTAACCTTTCAGCTAGTGCCGTCATCATCAACATCAAATTTGTCCAATAATTTGGTTTATGACCAAATACCTGCAAAACCAATGACATTAGCCCCGGCAATACTTTGTGATTAGTGCATAACATAAGCATGTAAAAAAGGCACCACGGTGCCTACTATACAGCCTCACAGAGCCACCAGTATGGCTGTAGGCTTGTAGTCATGTTGGTTTATCATTTTGTAGAGCTTTTTATACCAAGTATATTTCTGCGTGTGTTTACGAGTCCACTTGCTCTCACACCGTCTCGCCGTCTCACTGTCCCTGTGGATCTGGCTGCTCAAATTTAAATTTCTGTAAATGTGATTCATAACACTAGGGGCAAACAATTACTGTGCATCCTGAGCTCCTCTGTAGGAATTGGAAAAGATCTGACGAAGAAACTTCAACCCCCGCGCGCCAAGGTCAATCTAAAACAGGCTGAGCAGTACTTTCTGGAGGGCAAAACCACAGTGCTCTTTCCAATAAAAAGCTTGAATTAAAAAGCCATTCGGGCGGCCACAATTGCATCCTCCCACGTTATCAGCTGTCTGATGTGATGAGTGACCCTGTGGTCATCACCCCGGCCACGGGGACCATCGATCCTGCCTTAGCGGTGGTCGGCAGAGGGAAAGGCAGCGCTTTGCCTTCTGCTGTTGCCAGTGTATCCCTCAGAGGAGCGCTTTAATGAGCTATGAGGACAATAAAGCCGTGACATGTATACACACACACACATACAAACATTGACTGCAGGGGATGGTGATCATACTATGTGAGTTACCAGAGAGAAGAAATCCTTTGTAAGCAATTGGTAATGAAGCTGTGGCAGAGATCAAGTCAAGAGGCAGAGAGGCTAAAATCAGTACCCGTTGAACTCAGACCTTCTGATTAGGGGGGTTGGAAGTAGGGGCAGGGACTGGATTAGACACATTTGGATGGGGGGGACAAGACTGGGCACAGTTTTAAAGAAAGGGGGCACATATAACATTAGTAAAAATGTTTATAGACTCAGAAAATCCCATTATAGTCCAAATGGACACAGACATGTTAAAGGCCCACCATCCCCCCTACAGAGGAGCTTTTGTTTTCATTTTGTATCTTTGTGGTAATTTTACATCTCTCTGTAGTGTTCACTCTACGTCCCTTTGTTGTAATTCTGTCTCTCTTTGTGCTCGCTTTGTCTCTTTGTAGTAGTTTTGTGTCTTTTTGTGGTCACTGTATGTCCTTTTGTAGTAGTTTTGTCTCTGTTTGTGATCACTTTACATCTCTTTGTAGTTATTTTGCGTCTCTTCGTAGTTGTTTTGTGTGTCTTTGAGGTTGCTTTGCATTTCTTTGTAGTTGTTTTGTGTCTCTTTGTACTTGTTTTGCATCTATTTGTAGTAGTTTTGTGTCTCTGTGGTCACTTTGCATCTTTTTGTTGTAGTTTTGTGTGTCTTTGTGGTCGCTTTGCGTCCCCTTTTTTGCGTTTCTTTGTGTTCGCTTTGCATCTCTTGTAGTTGTTTGTGTCTCTTTGTAGTAGTTATGTGTGTCTTTGTGGTCACTGCGTCATTTTGTAGAATTTTGTTGTCTCTTTGCGTTGCGTCTTTTTGTAGTTGTTTTATATCGTTGTGCTCGCTTTGTGTCTCTTTATTTGTTTAGCATCTTTGCGGTCATTCTGCGTCCATTTGTAGTAGTTTTGTCTCTTTGTGGTTGCTTTATGTCTTTTTTTTAGTAGTTTTGTGTATTTGTGCTTGCTTTTCATCTCTTTATTTGTTTATTTGTTTTGCATCTCTTTGAAGTAGTTTTCAGTCAAAACTTTTCTGAAAGCTGCCCACTAGACATCAGCTCTCACTAATCAGACATTCAGAGGTGGGCGGACAAAATCAGCAAAACACTTTTATACCTAAGTGTTTTGTTTTTGTTTTTTTCCACCACAGACTGCAACTAGACCTCAAACATTATACAGTATATAGTGACATAGAGCTAGAAACAGTATGAGAAAGAAGCATCTGTAACTCAGTGGGGAAGCTGCTGTGCTACACTTTTAATGAGGACCTGCTAAAATACACCTCTATTTTAACTCCTTATCATTTTAATGTAAGTAAAAATACCCATACTGAAGTGCTGACATGCACCTGCTACCATATTAGAAAAGAAAATGTTGCATAATTATATAAGAGATTGAAAGTTTTCCCCCAGACATATTTTAAGACATAAAAATACTCTACTTTGAATAATAATTTGTGACTGAGATGGAGTTTTTTTACCCATAAAAAAAGTTGATTTACTTGCAAAAAACTCTCTAAATTGCAGAATATTGGGTGAGCATATCAACAATAAGCAAATTAACGTGACAATACAGACTATTTTTGAAGGGTTTAACTTTTAAAATCATACTATTGTCACACACCTGTTATATCACAATGCTTTGGATGGTCTGCTTTGAGTTCATATCAATTATCCAGTCCAGGGTTCGCTTGGAAGCAGACCGGCTTTGCTTTCAGTGTTGTTGTTGCTTGGCCTACAACAGAGTTTGAAGTGCAGCTTTCACAGCAAACCAAACCAAACAAGCACACACACGCCGGTCTGTCCACACCAAACAGCTTATAGGTGTGAAAGCAACCTGAGAGATCTTAACGAGAACGGGCTTTATCATTCATTTAACTGCACAGCTGCACATCATGACAACTAATGGCTGGGAATATTGCCCGGCGCTAGCACGCAAGCAGTTTAATAATGCATGGGATTAGATATAACATTGCTAAATGCTCCGACGTTCATCATGTTCAATCTCAGACCGCTCATTGCTTTGAGTGCAGCGTGGTTACAGCCCAGGCTGGAGTGTAATATAGAATTAGGACGCCTTCAGCACTGCCGTGTTAAAACTGCAGGCCGACGTTGAACCCACACACAGATGCAACCGCAGGAGCTAACTGGAGGAGAAACAGGTGTTTCATTCAAACAATTTAAACATGGAAGTCAAGTTGATTGGAATAGTTCACAATCACAGACGGAGTGATGTTGATTTACTGTACAAGGAGCAGTTTGCTAAATACTTTCATTAGAACACACTCGAGCGCTAAAGAAAAAAAAAGGAAAATGCAGATATGGATGCCTGCCATCATAATTAACCAATTAAGCATGTCTGAATAATTAATGTGCTGTGTTTTCTTAGCTTTGGTTAATTCCTTCACATGAATTAACAAGCATTAGGCTTTCATGTGAGTCACGCGCACACGCTCCTTTAGAGAGGCAGCAAGCTGGCCACATCGAGGCGTTTTGATGTGGAAGACGTCAGGGTTAATTTATCCATCGCAGGGCTCAGTCTCCCCGCTGCACATTTGACAGGATTTAAAGGGCGACAGAAAGGTACAATGAGCTGATGACAACAGGGTCACGTATCAGAGTAATGAAACGGTTTGTTGTGATGGAATTTTATGGCCAGGTGAAACTGATGAAGATCTACTGATGCTTCGGGGTTCAAAAGCTTTTTGATGGACTTTGCTGAGTGAGAAGTGTCAGATCTCAGATATTCACACAAACACGCACAATATTTTAATAGAAAATTTGAATAATCAATTAAATTTTGCATTTCAAAATGTAACCTATTTTAAGAAATAAATACGCAATGATAATTTAATCAGCAATCATTTTTCGTCCGTCCTTCACAAATCACAAATGGTTATAATAGGTGTTAATCTGTGTGTGAAAGGGTGAGAAAATCTCATTTTCAACTCTTAAGAATGTGATAATTGAGGGTGGAGAGGCCAGAGTGAAGTTATCACCTTGTTATGAAAAAGCTTAACACTAGACTACTATCTATATATATATATATATATATATATATATATATATATATATATATATACACACTTAAAATCTTAATTTACTCTATTAATTTTTTCTCTCTCTACTTCTTGGCTGATTATATGCTTTAAGTGAAAGCAACCACACCATTTCTCACCCAAATCAACCTACAAAAAAATTGCCATATCATTTATGTCTTTTAGGATGAAAAAATATAATATCATGTTAATGCAATTCTTCAAACATGACGGTGTGTGCCTTGATTCCAGTGATAGTAAGTCTCCAAAAATCCAGTGTGACAGGCATCTTCTCTACAGGTCTCCAGCTGACAAACACCACTGCAGCATTTGTACTGACGTTTTCCAAGGTGTCATGGGGCGTTTGTTCGATGGGGACTCTGTCTGCACCACATCATCCCACATCATCCCCGGTGTTAACATCACTTAACCGTAAAAAAAGCTCTAACATTACTTAAATTCAAACAAAAAAATAAACACGCCTGATAATTCTTCCTTTTTTGTTTCACCAATTATGTCTAAAACATCCTCTATTTTATCACGTGCCTGTCTTAACCCTATTCATGCACAACATGTTCTCATCGCAAAATGATTATGGCATAACTGAAAACGAGGATAAGATTGACACTGAGCAGCGGCGGCGCCAGCCAGATGGTATAAAAGCTGAACTGCTGAGAGTCGAGTGTATGTGCTCCATTTGCCCACCATGCTGCAAGGAATTACACTGTGGACTGTTTTGGTTGGATTCGGTGTCCTATAGAGGGAGTTAGTTTGTGTGACAACAGGGGATTGAAATGGTTCAAACCAAAACTCAGTCAGGACTGATCCAGGGAGATGGTAGAATAATGAGATAATGTCATTTGCTGTTGTTCTAATTTCTAAAAATGGTAGCTATTAGCACTCCAACCGCTTCAAACTGTTTTTTGCTGACTGCTTTTACACATTTAACAGGAAAGTGGAAACACTTTGGCAGATGAACATGATAAGGAGGATATTAACAACAGGAATACACACACTTCAAAGTTGGACTAGTGTGAAAGTTTTTTATTGTTACATGTAGGACAGGCTGAGTAGTGTCAGTGCACATATCTGCACAGTCTGTAGCCCACATATCCCCAAGAATTATAGATGATTTCGCAACCTCACACTTAAAGTTCAGTGCCAATGGAGAAAAAAGCACACCTGCTATGTACATGGTGAGGAAAGTGTGGAGGTTGGCATAGTGAGTGGCAGTAGAGGGTGTCAGACTTTCATGCCGGATACCAGAGTTCACACCCCATTTACAGACTTGCAATACTTTCATCTTTTTTATTAACTCTAACCAAGATCTTTCCCTAACGTTATCCAATAACATATTCTCATGCAACGGGTTGTATGATATCTTACAAAGAAGTTAGTCCTCCTTTTTCCGTTCATTTCTTATGAATGTCCAGAAACACGTGTCAATTTCCGCTCGTTACATGCATGCAGTCTTTTCAAAATAAAGTTCTGTCTACACAGGAAACAACTTCCTTAGGTTTAGGCAACAGAACTACTTAGTTAGGTTTAATAAAATATTGATTTGTTTGGAATTAGGCAACTAAACTACTTAGTTAGGTTTAGGCAACAGAACTACTTAGTTAGGTTTAATAAAATATTGATTTGTTTGGAATTAGGCAACTTAGTTGGGTTTGGGCAAAAAAAAAATAGTTAAGTTTAGGCAACAAAACTACGTAGTTAGGTTTAGGGAAAGATTATGGTTGGGCATTACTTAAGTACATAAGCTACGTGACAAATAAATCATCGTTGACTTCTGGTTTCACACGGGACATGAACGTCTGTCTACTGGGCGAAAGACTGGTATTTTTAGACCCACCCATCCACCACAACCTCCTCCTCACATGGTGATCGCCGCTCTTTACGCAAAAAAATATTTTGTGGGATATATACAATTTACGGTGCATTACTTTTTGTAGGTATATCTATGAACAGTGTATGAGACCAGCCTGACCTGAGTTGGTTTAGCTGCCTAACTTTAACCATGGTCTATTTGCTTTAACAATCTTTCCATAACCTTAACCAGATATGTGTAGCTGCCATGTGCAGATATTGTGGAAAATAAGAATTTTTAAAATGTTGACATTGGACGTAACGCGGGGTTTTGCAGAATTGTTCAATATCAACATTCTCATGATGAGGTTGTAGCACTGACAGCATGCATCAATGAGGGAAGCAAGCACTGTGAGTTAAACAGTCAATCATTTTCCTTCCATTTCACACATATACCACACCTCGAACGTGCTGCTATTTGTTCAAATTAATAAATTGAACTTTATATTTTTTTATGCCAGGAGTGAAGGGAGACTGGCTTACTCTTTTCTCAAGACAAATTGACTCTGCGTTCTCCACGGACATTATACTGCAGCAGCGTGTGACACCGTACAAAAAGAGTACAAACTCCTTTGGAGATGCAACAGAAGTCATTAAAACTTTTTAGTCAAGTAGAAAATGTAGAGTTTGCCTAGTCTTCATGAGCTGTGTATACCGAGAAAGTTTTTGCACATTTTCTTCCTCACTTGCCTGTTGATTGGTCATGGGCGGAATGAAGATTTCTGTCCCAATGAATGGTTATAATGAATTTGGGGTTTTAAGGGATGTAGAAGAATGCCAGGACACACTGTGCATGTCTGCGAATGTAATTAGCAGCAAAATTTGAATTTATCAACACCCTATTTGTTGGGAAACTTAACCTTGTGTATAGTTCCTGCAGTTTTCGCAAAATCCCTTCCTGGTGGAGACTCATCATATTCAAATTGCGCCCACACATAAGCTCTCTCTGAGTTTATGCTCATTTTATTCAATGTTTTTTAAGACTGAGCTGCTTGTGAAATTAGGTTTCGGGGATAAACAATAATGAAAGCAAGTGCTAAAACACATCACTCCGGATTATTTTTATGCGGACCCTCCGTGCTGACTGGGGAGAGATCATAGCAGAGGTCACTCCCTCAACTTGTTTATATGAGTTAGCGGGTTAGTGAGCCACGGCAGTCCGATGGGCTCATCTGCTCAACAAAAAGTCGTATCGCTAACAGCCAGAACATTAGCAAGATCTGCCAGAGTGACTGTGCACGAGGTGTGTCGTCATTGCCGGTCCACCAAAATAGGTATTCTCACTGGAGGTGTGAGGTGTCATCTCCTCTGCTAAATACATTAACTCTGTGGGTAGGAGTGGCACGCACATCCTGCAATGCAACCTCCTATAATAACCGGCTAATTAAAAAATGGCATGCACAATTAGAGCTAAAAATTCATGATCCAATGAAGTCAGAGGGCAAAGGACACATATATTATCCACATTAGAGTAATTATAATGATGAGAACAGGGCAGCATTTTAATACAGCCGAGATAGGTGCATTAATAAAAGAGATGACATCTTCTAAGAAGTCCACAAGGGTGGGTAGAATGCTTGCTTTTAGTTTTGTTTTTCACCTCAGAGTAAACACAATCAAAGCTGTGATGATGTGAAAGTACAGGCCAGCTAAAATATTGGTCAAAACAACTCAGCGGAGCGGCCAAATTCAGGAGGAAAACATCTCAATTGAATTGATATAGCACGGGCAATCAATGAAAGGCTGGGACAGGAAGCTTGTTTGGTGAGGTAACCAAGGATATTCATCGTTTCCAGCTCTCAGAGAAACTAGACCAGCTTACACAACGTTTCCAATTGGGCAAACACAAACTATTCATCTTGAATAGATTTAGTGCGAGGGGAATTGGCTGCAGGTGTGTGATCTGCCTGAAATTGCTTTGTTTTGCGGGTGTATTTCCCACTGGCTTACCTCAGTCTGTGAACGGCTTGTGTGGTGTTTTGATTTGTCCGGCATCAAAGACTGTGGTGTTAGATTTTCCCCTGAATTGAAAAATGGTACCTGTGATTTAAAATAAAACAGTATCATACTGGAATAAGGGAGACACACATTTCACATCTGTTTACTTCTGTTACCCCCTATTTGTTTTTCATTTTAAGTTTAAAATTGTGTTCACAATCACTTGCAGCAAGAGAAATGATGATGTGTATATTATTCTACAGCTTTGACTCCGTAGCCATTTGCATGCACATGGACACATTTTCAAGTGCTCCTGTTTTCCTCGATTGATTTGATTATTGTACTGAGAGATGGCCACCCTGTACTCACATCACAATATTAATCAGGCTGGTAAAACTGCATTTATATAGTCCCAATGTTGAATATCAACAATAATGACTGTAAAAGAAAGTGCCTGTGGCCTACTGATCTCTCTGCAATATAACCCAAACCCTGACTGTAACCCTGCTCCTGAGATTAAAGGAACAGTGTGTGGGATCTGGTGGTATCTAGCTGTGAGGTTGAGATTGCAACCAACTGATGCATTTCCCGTGTGCCAAGCAGTCGTGTCTAGAAGATAACCCGCAACATCGCTGGGCGATGACCTATCCTTACCATAACTATTCGAGGTCAATGCCTAACCTTAACCATCTTGCAAATGGCCCTCTCTAGTGGTTATTTTCCAAAGCCACCTTTTTTTGAGTCCAATATTTGGGCTGACGGTCACTAAAACTTCAAACACGCCAATTTCCAATAAAAAGCCATTGTTAATTTCAATTCCCTTCAAGTAGTGTTCATATATATTATTTGTATTTTCATTGTTTTAGGCAAACTAAAAGCATTTCACCACTATTTTCCTCCGTTTTGGAGATACGTATTGGGAACTTTATGAGATGGAGCAAATCAAATATGCAGTACGGTTCTAAAAGCCCAAATTTATAAATAGCTGGAGTGCTGTAATGACCCGGTTAGTGCAATGAGTTTATCCAATACATGCGAGATACCCTGCATGTAAGTAGTATAGAATGAGACATGCATTTCCTTCTCCTTATCAGACGCCTACAGTACATGCATAAACCCCCCCTTTCTTAAAATGTGTATTTATTTATAGCTTGAAAAATGCAAAGGCAGCTGGAACTGGCAGGTTAAAATGTAATATTGAATTGAAATTTCACTACTCTGTATAAGATGCTTATATAAAAAAAAAGTATAAAAGAAAAGCTGCTGTTCATTGTCCAGAAACCAGAAATAATTACTGTGATGTTATACAAGTTAACTGCTGCTATTAACATGCTTGTATTACCAAACCAGTACTCTGAAACAAAAACATGTGTGCTAATGTTGTTGCTTCTGGCTTTCTCTGGACAAAAAAACTCCTATTTAGGAAGCAATTTCCCAATAGAGACGCCAGACTGCTCCTAAAATCCTTAACCCTGCCTCTAGCTATTTGCTGCTTGCATTTTAACTCATAATTTTCTGCACTTATTTTTGGAAATAACTGTATTTATTTAAATCTCATTCATTTGTTCCCCAGCTTTTTTTTTCATGTCGCCTCATTATTGTGGAACACACATTCACCCACCCACCCACCCTCTCTCTCCTCTCTAATGCCTTTATTATAATAATGTAAACACCATTATGTAAACCACTTATGTAAACAGAGCCCCTTGGAAATGTCTGCTGTGGAACTTATGTGTCTATAATTATATTTTGATCACATTCTAACCTGAAGGCAGGCACCTGTGACGCTCCCAGTTCCTTATGTTGTTTTGAGATTAATGATTTTGTGTAAAGATTGACCGATTAGGCCGACTCGTTGGATCCTTGGAATGCTAAACAAACTAATTCTCTAGCCACTGGATCTCGCTGATTATGTTCAGGGCAAAAATGTCTTTTTAAAAGTGTTACTTTCACTTGCAAAGATATTGTGTGTGGGTGTTGTCTCTATTCTGTCCACGTCTTTACCAGTGGCGGCCGGCCAATAGAGGGCCACGGGGCCTGGCCCCACCCACCTTGAGCCACCAAAAAAAAAAAAAAAAATTATAAAATTATTAATTATAAAAATTCTAAAAATTGTCAATATGTGTGTTTTTGACCTATGGAATATACCCGTAATATTTGTAAAATAGGATAACTGCGCCAAATATCTGCTTTCCTCCTTGAACTCTCTGCTAGTGCACCTCTCAGCTGCTCTGCTGCACGTGCACTTTCTGGGGCCAAATGGATTTGGCCCAAGGAAGGCGGGTCTAATAAGCAGTACAGCCAATCACTGATTAAAGATATATGATTACAAGCATGAATGACATACAATTCATCCAATCAGCGCCGTAAAAAAGACTTCCGGGAGGGCCAAACTGATTTGGCCCATGGTGTGCGCGCGCACGTTCACGTGTGTCTCTCTCTGTTCTCGTCAGGGCTCATGTCAGTTCTCGCGTGATCTTGTCTTCTCGTCTCTCGCTTCTCTCCACTTCTCTTCTCTCACAGCCCATTTTAACGGCATGACAATGGAACAGCCAAGCACTAGTAGCGCTACTCTTGCAAGACTCAACCCTAACTCGATCAAATCTCTCCTCCAAGACCCGTTTGAGAGAAGGAACATGCCTGACTTCAATAAGAAGGTCATTGAGAGGTTTGCCACTCAGAAGGACAGAAGAGCAAGTTCCTTTATAAATGATCTGTCGTATGTTATATTAACATACTGAATTGTATGAATAAGATGTCCTTATGTCAGTGTTGGAATAAATGATAAAAATGTAACTGCAAAGTAGTAATGCGTTTTTGATACCTTTTTTTGCATTGAATCGTACTAGGATGTTTGTTGAAATTGATTGGCCCTACCCAAAAAAAAATCCACCAGCCGCCACTGGTCTTTACTCTATAACTCTGTAAATATAAAATATGGATAATATTTCTTCTCTCAATAGGAGTTGAAACTTTGCATACCACTCCCCATGTCTCAGCTGCTGGCTTATGATGAGATGAACCTTTAGCTCGATATACAGAGGGCTTCACTAACAACATAAGGGACTCAGGAAAAGCAAAGTCCACTAAAGCCATTCTTGCATCACAGCAGCTCCATTTGCAAATATATTTAAGACCCTCCAACGTACATTTGATCTGGGATTAAGCTCTGTATTTAATTTAAGGATTGACTGGTGCAAAAAAAAAAGAATGCTTCACTCTAACCTAATCTATCTACAATTTGAATGTTACAATTTGTATTCACTGTTCAGAACATGGTTGGGGTCAGAGACGATGTTGTTGGCCAGCCTTAATGGGCTGATTCATAGAGTTTCTGAAGAGGTTGACCGACAATCTTTGAGCAGATTTCTATTTGGTGGAGCAGTTTTGATTTTAAAGTGGTGGAAAAACACTTGTGCCATGTAAAATTACAATACTTTAAACACTCAATCACAGAAGTAAAAAAAAAACAAAAGAAGAATGTGTCTACTCACCCCCAAAAGACCTGAGGCGGCGGAGAAAATTGATTCTTTGTTTGCAGAATGCTTAGTCGCTGGGAGGTGAAGATGAGAGACGATTGAGCAGCTAAGAAACACTCTGATACCATGAACATGAGTAACAGACACGTACGATTGTTTCTAGGCAGGGTAGGTTCACAATGTCACATGTATTTGGCATCATAATGCCAGTCTAATGTGACCAGTATGGTCATATTTTGCCTTTAATTTGCCAAAAAGGTGAAATCTGACCAAATTACAGATGCATTCAGTTCAATTTAAGAGAGGTTTTGTGCAATATGATAATATCATGAGACCTTGGGCTTTGCTTTATTTGCGAGAACAAATCCTCTCAGGACAGAGATATTAGCATGAATTAGACATCCGGGTAAACAAACCCTGCATTGATGAAGTTGCATAGATGAAGGTTGGCTCAAGTGAGCTCTCTTGCTTGATACCATTCATGTGCGTGCTCAAAAACCTCCAACACCAAGGCAATACAGTGTCAAAAGGATTGTATAGATGAAACCTTGAGCTTTGATGTATCTGCATAGGAGAAATACAACTTTTGTACAGACAGAGATATCAACCTGAAAGGGTGAATCAAAAGCATGTTTTATTCCCTTATGATTTGTCATTTATTCATTTAGTAGTACAAATACATGATGCTGTGAAATAACTTAATCTACTGTGAGTTAGTGAGGACTGGTTGCTGTACTATGGCTGTACAGATGACTAGACATCAGTTGGAACAGGCGTACATTCATTCACCCTCTTTTTGTGTGATCACGCTCCATGGGTAGTGCAACAAGTCCTCTAACATAAACGATAAAATCGTTGCTTGTCATTGCATTTCAAAATGATTCATATGTGAGTTTTCTAAACTTCTGAGAACATTGCTCGATGATCTTTGTTGACCTAAACCAACGGTCTCACAGAGAGGTAAGACAAATGTAAATGCCTTTGACATCAGTCATTATTTGAACATTCACATTATTCGGGGTGCTTGGCAAGAAGGCAGTAGTGGCCATGGTTCAAGTAAATCATGTGTTTCTGTTGGTCTCAAAAGAATCACGACTACCAGTAACAGTGGTCCAGAATATAAAATATATTTCAACAGTAAAGGTCACTTCATATTCCTAAGACCCTTTGATTATTTGTCACAACCCAAGCTCAGTGAGCTAGAAAAAACACACAAGATTTAAAGTAAAGTAAGTATGGTTAAAGTTGTAAGACGAAAACATGACAACTCCCAGACCAGACAATGCCGTTGTAGCCACCCCCTAAAGCATCCCCTGCTTTATGGTCTATCTGACTCTAAATGGGACCACGATTTACTAAATGAACACCATGCTGTATTGAAGAAGACTTGAAACTAGCAATTGAGACCATAAACTCATGTTTACAATGTTTACTGAGGTAATAAATCAAGTGAGAAGTAGGCTCATTTTCTCATAGACTTCTACAATCAGACTTATTTTTGCAACCAGAGGAGTCGCCCCCTGCTGGCTGTTAGAAAGAATGCAAGTTTAAGGCACTTCTGCATTGGCTTCCCTTTTCAGACCCAGGAGTTGCCCACAGGGTGCAACTCATCAAGGTAGGTCATCACATATTCACTAATTACCCAGAATAATTCAGCTGACTTAATGCCACCCTGTTGGACTCCGTATCAACTTGACTACCAGTTTGCAATTATAGCAGTCCTCGCTTGAATAATTAATGACCCTTACTGCACAGAGCCCAGGATGTTCAGATTCCCTTTCCCCTGGGATGAACCCCAGTCATGTGGCTTGGTCTCAGGTAATACCTGTAAGATCATTCCCCTGATGGCAGGTTACCTCATTGCTCTGGATGCCAACAGAGAAATATGCCCCGTCTCTCAGCATGGTCTGTGCGCAGTAACAACGCTCTGATGTTGAGGTCTGAGTAAAAACAGCTCCAACACAGACTTTCCTTTTTTTGTGCAACAGGGAAACATGCAGCCTGGGGCCTGAGGCCTTTTTATTTTGACAGAACTAAATCAACCTTGCTAGTGTGAGTGTGTAAGATGACTTTCAAAGCCATAAATCAGACATTTCTTCCCCTCTATAAGGCGAACAAGGGTACCAGATAATTCCCTGTCTTACACGTCTGTAAAATAACATTTCTACAAAACATCAAATTCCCACAGCACCCGAGACCCGTGGAAATAATATCGTAAATGACCGGTGTCTGAGGTCAAAGAGGCCAGTGCGTTCGATACCAAAATGAAGGAACATTCTTGAAGGTATCACATTTCATCCCCCATCTCCTCTGGCACTGTGGTTTCTCGTCTTCCTTTCAGCCGCCTGGTTGGAGCTGGAGAACTGGCTGAGTTTGAAATCGTCATCTCGGGGAAGATAATGGGAAACCCATGGGAGTCCTGCCGAAGCCCGGAGACAATGCAGTCTGCGCCTCACAAGTCAACCTTTAGTGAGAATGCACATGCGCTGTTCTCTTTTATCTTTTCAGCTGAGCTCCAAGGCCACTGAACAGAGGGAACAGAAAGGAGACATTCACACATATTTGCCACTTACCTTGCAATAAAAAAACCGTGGTGGCAACTGTACAGAGCCCCCTAGTATTTCATCTTATCAAAGACGACACAGACATCTGCTAGTATGTTCAGGTACGATTCACCCTGAAGAACTGAAGCGTCTAACAACTATTGGTCACCCACCTTGCTCAAATTATTGTTTGATGTATTGTCCTAATTCCCCTTGGTAGCTGGTCACATTTGAATTACATGATCTAACACAGATATTTCTACTGAAGCTATAGCCATGTTTCATCTGTCTAAATGTCCAATTCTGTGTTAAAGAGCAAACGCCTCGTTTTGCACCCACATATTTTATAACCTACAAATACAGGGTTATGTACACACTGTGATCAAAGAGGAAGATAGATTAATTAATTGTCAAAAGTAGCGTCAATTTGGCAACAATGCAATGCAGACATGATATGTTGGATTTAGTCACAGAAACACAGCAAACATGAGGTGTTTGGTTGGAAACAACTTCACACAATAAACACTACAGACTGACAATGAATTCAATCAGTTAAGACTTGATTTATAATTGAAAAGGTGTGTAGGATATAGCGGCATCTAGTGGTGTGGTTCCAGATTGCAACCAACTGAATACCCCTACGCTCACTCCTCCCTTTCAAAGACTGCGGTAATGTGAGCCGCTGAGTGCAAAACCATGGTAATGCCATTCACCTCACTCAGATGCCATCCTTACCATAATAACACTACTTTAGGAGCAAGTCAGACACCGGCTGGCGCTACAATGGTGTTTGTTATCAAATACCGAGGATTTATCTCGGCTATCGTGGTACAAGGCGCCCCATAGCGTCATTGTGAAATGTACCGGGCGTCCCATTAACTATAATGTAAACCCATCCGCGGCAACAGTAAATGTTACGATAAAGTGCACCGGGAGTGCGGTGACGTGGTTTAAAGAGCGAAAAGAGACACACCGGGGCGGGCAGGAGAGAAGGTGGATGGGTCCAACAAACCCAAGGCTTTAATCCTGGAGACCGCTGTTCGTGTCCCGTGCGTCACGTTACAATCAGCTGTTCTTTCCTGTTTCATCTTCACAACGTTCAGTCACATTTTCCCTGTAATAAAGTAGTGGTTTTAAGCCTATAACCATGTAGTTCTTTCCTATAACTATAGTGGTTTTCATGCCAAAAATAAAGTGAGACAAAGCGGTGGTATGTACTGAGTTGGGATGAGAACGTGTTGGAACTGCGGTAGCCTTCAGATAGCGTAAAACAGTGAAAGGCTCTCATTAGAGTCAGTGTTTGAAGGGCTCATTCTAAGCTAACGGAAACACAACAGTTCTTAGTTTCAAGTGATTATACACTAATGAAAACAAAGCTATCAATATAGTATTACATCTCTGCTAATGTATCCCTGAAATGCTACACATTGTACTTTAAGAACCTTTTTTAGATTCAAAATAATCAAAATGTTGGGCTAAGCTCAAATAGAAGCCACTGGTCAGTTGAAAAATCCAATAATGCAACAAAAATAATGGTTTTCCTCCATAGTAGGAGTCCAAATAGAACCTCGACACAGGTGGTTAAGATCACAAACAACACCTAGAACGACAAGAACATATTGAGCAAGCCTTTTTTAAAGCAATAAAGAGCACATTGATTTGTGATTTATTCCCCAGTGGGTGTGGGAGAAGGAGTGGATATGTCTAAGCTCAGCTGATTGGATGATGCGCGCTAACGGAGTTCTGTCTTCTTGTTGCGAATTAAAGCGCGAGAGGGATAATTCGTCAATGAACTCGTCTTCCTGATTGAACTTTCACTAAGCCTCCTATAACTGTGTAAGGCTATTCAGGGGTGGATTTTCCTTTTAAGCACTTAGATGGTGTTCTTATCCGGGAGTGAATTACAATTAGAGAGAGCAGATAGGTGTTCTTACTCAAGCACTCTGGGTTTGATGATTGGTGACTGGTGATGGGCCTTCTCAGCTCCCGCATAGATTGAACCTGTGAACTTTTGCTTACGAAATGGTCTCCCTGAACACTGAAGCACCCTGCAGAGTAAAGTAAAGCAGCGGGCCTTATAGCTAAACCACTTAATTCAACCTTTCATATCATTCCCATCCCAATTACGACCCAGCTGAGGCTCCTCGTGTTCATCTCGTTCAACAGCCGCTGGCTCGCTCATTTTGTGGCGAGAAGTCTCAGGGACCCCTACGCCCCCTCACCACCTCCACATTGTTTTTGCACTGTGACCAGCCGGATAATTCAACATTCATGACTTATTCATCGCATAAATAAATACAATTCCAAACAGCTGCTCAGCAAAGGCTACTCAGACACTTCCTGCTCCCGCTCCCTTTGCAGTCCTCACTGCTCGCTTAATTGGTAATCCTAGCTGCAAGTGTCATTCGGTCAAGCTCAAGATTCAAATCTACAATTAGCCTATGACTGTGTGCAGTGGATATAGCTACTCCCGCTGTCGTGAGACATGAAAGAGCTCCACAGATCTCTGCCAGCAAGGTCAGGGTGACGTTCCAATACTCTCTCTCTCTCTCTCTTAGCACAGCAATACCAGGTGGGAGCCGCATACCAACTGAAGCTTTCCAGCTGTCTCCCTAGCATGAAAAAGAGACGTAATTGTTTACTCCGCGTGCACAGTCGAATAGCTAGGAGGGCTTATCCTTATTATGTAGCGAGTGCTACAGCAGAGACAGAGAGAAGAGAGGCCTGTTTGCCCTGGCTCCCCAGAGGGAGCTCTATTCAACAGCAGCCTGATGGATGCTCATGCTTTTGTTCTCAGGGTTTTCCACAGGCTAACAGCGGCGCTTTTCTACCGTCTAGCTGCCATCTGCATTTATGAGACCGCAGCTCTTTCTCTCCTTTTTCTACTTCTTTAAATGAAATGGAATGATACCGAGCAGACTTTTCCAACTTCAACCGTGTGTGGCATTTTAATCTGTGATTTTGAGATGTAAAGCGTGGTTAGTTTGAGTACTAAAAAGTTTTATGGGTGAAATTTTGATGTTCTTTGGGCTGCAAGGAATGCGAGTTTGGCAGCTTATATTGTCATTAACAAGCAATAAAAGCACATATTCATAACATAGCAGCTCTCGTGCAGTCCATAAGTATTTGGACATTTCAGTTTTTTTGTCTCTTTACTCCATTATATTGTATTTTAAAATAAATGAATGATTAAAGTGCTGAATCTAGTTCTTATTTTTTAAACTGATGTTTACAATATCTAGGTAATAAATCGAGTGAGAGTTTCTCATAGACTTCTATGCATTCAGACTTATTTTTGCATCCTGAAGAGTCGCCCCCTGCTGGCTATTAGAAAGAATGCAAGTTTAAGGCACTTCAGCATTGGCTTCACTTTTCAGACCCCGGAGTTGCCCACTGAGTGTAACACATACATTTTTTTGCCCTCGAACTGGTTGGTCTTCAGCATGGAAACACATTTTAGGACTGAGTTCAGCTGGCTGACTTAGCCAGTCAAGAGCATTGTTTGGCCCTATGTAACCTCCCCGGTTGCCCTGGCATTGCCCTGTGCGTTTATGGTTAGTATTCCTCCACAATATGAACTGCAACTGAGTTTTGTCTCGAAGACTTCTACTTCCTCAGCCTGTGAAAACAGTTGTTTAATGTCTCCTGTGGCTCTTGAGGAGCTCTGTGAAGTATGAAAAAATAACCTTGGTGATGTCACCAGGATTATTTGGGTTGTTTAGGACTGCAGACTTCAAATATTAATGGGAAAGCTTTCATCACAAACTGGGGGTGTGCAGCAGATGAGCTTCAAAGTTCATTATTGACCTTGAAAACAGCATTGAACAGAACCTCAAACTCCATTTAGTAGCTCTTCTGGAACTTTCAATCACAACATGATTTTGCTCGGCCGATGGAGTCTTCAATGTCATTGAAATGTAGATGTTCACATTTCCTGTCTTTTTCTGAACATTTAAGGACTTCTCATTCATGTTTGTCCAAAAGCTGATCTATGAACGTTTAAGATATGGGCATTTAGTGGTGAAGGCCTAAAAAAAATATGCATTGTGGGAAGTGTAGGATCCAGCATTTCTTTTTAATTTAGCCTACTAGGGACTCAAATTTAGGATATATCTGCCTCTGCTGCATTGAGTTTGACAATGTCTTTTTTAAACTGTCAAACAAGTATATGCAAATGTGATACTTGAATGTTCATTTAATGCTAAAAGGCAGCACTTTTAAAAGTAATTTCAAGTTATTTTGGGGTATTCATTACATAAAATAGGAAGTTAGCTGACAGGGAATAAGGTATCCAACAAAGTTCCCCGACCGGACGCGTACCAGGGATATTGTAATTACACGCTCAGGGCTTTAAACCCTTTGCCCATCAAAATGCCGGAAAATAAATTAAAAAAAAATAAATAAATAAGCACTTTCATTTCCAGTCATTGGTTCATTCCAAACCCAATGTGTTAACAGAGCCAAAACCAAAAATGTGATCCCTGTCATATGGTTATTGACCATGCTGATATGGTGCATCAGTCATATTAAGGTGCAATTGTTAAGCTAAACAGGTATATTCAGCTTAGTGGTGATTACAAAGCTTTTCAACTAGTGAAACTAACTCAGCTCCATGGTGTAATGTATTCTGCTCCCACACTGCCACAGCAAGTTATCAGAGCAGAGAGTCAAACACTCAAGAGTGGAGTCTTGGTTATGAATGACGCAATTTCTCCAGCAGCTTCAGGCCTAACCTGTTACAAGTGAATGAATACACCTCGACGACTTGACAAAATAGTTCATTTTTGTATTTCATCACTTTTAATGAAATATGGATGTGGCTGATATCTATAACAGATTAGGATATCATACAGGATGAACTGTTAGACAGTCAGATGAATCGATAGGCCGGGAAGAGTGAAGGCAGGGTTTGACCAAAAATATTTCATTAGGCCTGAAAAATATGTTGCACTATCAAGATCTGTATCGGCTGATTAGAAAATCTGATAGCTTGACTTTGACATTTACCAGTGATTTCTCCAATTCCTATTCTTCAGAAAATACAATTTGACCTTTAAATACTCAATTGAACCTGCGAAAAAAGGATAAAATCAGTCATGTGGCGAGCAAGAAAATGGGATATGACAGCTGGTTAGAAAAAGGAACATCATTAGTTCCTTGTGGTACATCAGAGAGATTTGTCCACGGCCTGATAGCCCCGCTGTCAGAAAGGCAATATCACTGAACAGATGACACCACATTATAGCAGCACATAGGAGGAATTAATTAACATGATCTTATTGTCATCTCGACGCGGAAAGTAGGAAAAGAGAAGAACATTACGATCGCCTCAGATCGGTAACTCGCTGATAGAGTACCCTTTAAATGCCTCGGGATCCTTCTATCTCTACTGTCATTGTGTAAATGGCGCCGTTTGTCCAACGTGCCATGTATGACAGCTACAGCACGGGGCTGCACCAGGTTTGGGGCTATCAGAGCGCCAATTGTGACATTTAACAAGTCACTGTGCAACCTGCATCTCAGATGTTTCACAGCACAGGCAATCTAAGCTCATGACAAAAAAAAAAAAAAAATCACAGTTAAAAAAGATGCAAATGATCACCATCAAAGGGCGGCTCGGCGTCGACATGGGAGAGGGATCCATGCTCCTTGGATTTGAATTCACATTCAAATGCCAACAGCATGTATCTTTCACTGCTTATAACAGAATGAGGGCAACAGTGCTTTCAACAGTTCCCTTCCTAGATGGAGCCCTGCTGTGGCAACACGCTGCTGTCTGTCTGCTTGTGTTGTTTTGTATGCCCCTCCAAGTTGAATGTGCTGACGACCGGCTCAGGAGAAAGAAATATGAACCAGTTGAATAGCTGCACAGTCAGGGCTATGTGAATTGGTTTGGCAAGTGAGGCATCCATTACTTTTGACAGTACTTTTTTTAAATTTATGAAAGACTTTATTTCAATCAAGAAATTCAAGAAAGAGAGTTCATTGGGGTAATCGTGCCCTCGAGCCATACAGGAATACGACCCCCGATAGGCCTCTCTCACAGCAGACACTTGTAATTCATGTGTATTGCACAAAATCAATTTGTGTGTAAATAAAGTAATCGCAAACCAGGAAATATAAATAGCGGTTAACACAGTATAGGCAGGAGGTCGGGGTGTATGGGTGGGTAAAGAAATACCGGATTTTTGCCCACGAGATCTGTATTCGTTACCCCTTGAGAAACCAGAGGTCACGTAAGTTACGTACCTAAGTACCCCCACTTCTGGACATATTTTACGCCAAACACGATCTTTTCCTACACCTAAGAGGTTTTGTTGCCCAATTCTAAACAAGTCAATCTTTTCCTAAGGCTAACTAAGTAGCTTTCTTGCCCAAAACCTGAAGAGGTTGTTTTCTGTGAAGACGGAAGTTTATTTTGAAAAGACTGTATGCATGTGACAAGTGTAAATTGACACGTGTTGCTGGACATTCATAGGAAAAAGAACTAAACACTTTTTCGTTGGATATCATATGAACCGAGAATATGTTACGTAGTAGGAAAAAAACAGGAGTTACTATCACTAATGATGGCTCCGATCTATTCAAGTGTCCCAGTGAGAGTGAGCCAGCATGCACAATACCTGGATTCTGAAATTAAAAACAGCTAAATGGAATTCAGCTATGGTTAATTTCATTATCTAAACCTGTGCTTTTCCTACGGTTGTTGCTCAGAGGTAGAGTGGGTCTTCCACTAATCATAAGACATCTTCTTAACTAAAAAACGGTACAGCACAAATGCTTCAGCCTGAAATCCTTCAAATCCTTTGAGTTTCCGTCTAGACTTCAATACAAAAAGATGCTGACAGCACAGGGAGCAGGGTATCCCGTCTATGGTTATCTCAGGCTTCAGTACCGCCGTTCACTGCCTCTCAACATCCCAGGCTCCGGCTAACAAGCAGGACGAGCTGGCCATCCTTATTAGCTTCAGGTTGGACATTGCTGAGGGTAGGCTCTGTGACGTGTTTCACCAGAGACTGAGTCTGTGTTAAAAATTTCTGAAATCTGCTTTACACTGGCAGACCTTTCTCTCTAAACTCCACTGAACACACAGAGATCTGCCAATTGGTTATTCAAATGGAAGACTGGATAAGCCGGCTTTCTGTACGGAGAGAAATGTTCATCTTAACAAGTCATTGAGATTTCTGTGGATAAAAGAACGATCCAAGGCTCTCGAGAAATCTGTTAAAAAGCCTTTATTCTGTTCGGTTTGCCATAATTATAAGTTCAAACCAGGAGATGGAAATACCATCTAGGCTTTTTTTATTAGATTGTGCATTGGATGTCTTTTTTCCCCACATAATTACCTCGGGATTTGACCTGACATAATCAGATTTTATTGTACTGAGATATAATGGTGTGTGCATTTCCATATTTATGTATTTCTTATTTCAAGGGAGAAATTTGGAAAAAACACTTTTGAAACTGTAAATAGGCTAAAACCTGTCATGTTACTGGTTCGGATTACCAATTCTGGCAGCATACATGAGTCAGAAATGATGCTCCGGTGAAGAAATTTCTACTTCAGTTCCAGTCCCTTTAGCTGCCTGCTGTGGGAAATTCTCTTGCTTATCCTGGCAAAGGACTCGTTGACATTGCAAGGCGAGGCCAATGCTGCAGCTCAGCGGATATTTGGCCACACCGAGGGAGCGAGCGACTGAATCCAGGAGTTGGCAGCGGGGATATTTGGAGACTGCAGCTACTGTAGGCTTATTTGACATAAGCTCTAATCGCACAGGACCAATTACCAACTACCTGGGATCATGTGGTGACTTCTAATGACTGCTGAGATTGTTGGAAGTTTTAATCCACTACAAATCAGCTGTGCTTGTAATTCCAGCCCTAGTTACCTACTTTGTATTGGCGAAGATAAATGTCTCCTGAGAATAGCTGAACTCTTGATTGGTTCACAGTTTCACTTCCTCTTATGGACACCTAATTTGTACCTTTCTGCAGGCTTTGTAAATGGAGGCACTCGAAGAATTGCACCGGATTACCTTATCGCCCAGTGTTTCACAAAACACAGAGGTTGGGGAGTAATTCATTAATCAAACGAGATCTCTACATAATACCAGTCCCGTGCTAATAGGGCTAACGTCACTGGCGCTGCCAAGGTACATGCAAGAACAGGCCACAGTGAATTAAAAAAAGGTACACAACATTTATAATGCCTCAGCAAAAAAAAGTCATGAAAGAGGTGACGTTGCTGACCTCATTTTCACCAGGGAAGGACAAAAGATGCAACGTTTCAGGCGGGCACAGCTGACAACAAAAGCAAAAATCTTTTGTGCACAAATTGACTGAGAAGACCATCTGAGCTCAGTCTCTCCTTTGACATGAAGTTTCTCATCCCCAGGTGCTGAGTCTGATATGCTGACTCTGAGGTATTGCAGGTATTGCAGGTGACAGCAGCTCAGTAACTAGAGAAATGAAAAAGTGAGGGAAGATTTGGTGAATCCTGGGAAAAATGGATATAAAACGTAACCCAAAATGTGCCCCTGTGGCACATTTCAGATGCCAACATTAGACTGCAGTATTCCTGCTCAAGAGGTAAGAAATAGAAAATGAATGAGCACCTGGGTGTTGCAGAAGACTCGTTCAGAAAATCCCCCAAAGTACATCAAGGATAAAAAAACACAGCTGAAAAAGCATTTTGTCGTCTGTCAAGCCAATTAAAAGAGGAAGACGCTGATGGTAGATTCACTACAAGAGAATAAGCCCCGGATCTTCAGCTGATCCCAGACTATGACGTGAACCACACAAGCTTGCAATTACAACCTTCTTCTTCACAGTCCTCATTCAATGTGTTGTAGAATTGATTTTACAGTCTGAAAAACAACAGTTGGGCCAAAACACCAAGCCCTCTTTGTCTCCGCCTGGGTTGACTGACTGGGTGTCTGAAATGACCACCACACCAGCCATCTGCGATGATTTCAAGGTTTAACTGCAATGTAATGATTTAATTATGAGAAACATCTTGCGTGCCATATTGAGGTAATATTTGCCAGTAGGACAATTTAGCTCAGACTGGGGTAATCACTTCTTTATACCCCGGGTTTTTAAACGGAATACATTTTATAATTTGATGTTAACTTCAGTCATTTTGCTTGCATGGATTATAAAAAGTGCCATGGGTTAAATTTTCACAATTAATGTAATTTTAGAATCATTTACAATCAAATAAAATATATGACTTTGAATATTTTTAATGTAAAGTCAGTAATTATTTATCTCTAGTATTGTCTAAAACAGTTTAAGAAGGCCATAAAATCCTATGTAAGCCATGATTAAACATTTATGTCACTTTATGTGCTTTCCCAGATGATAAAAAGGGACACTTATATACCAGTGTTGCTTTCAGTGTTGTGTTCTTTGCTTTTGTATGCTGGGTAGTAATGTTCTGAAGGGTGATATTAAAAGACTAAAAAAGACCAATAAAAGAGTTTGCTCTACTATAGGCGTGTTTGTAAAGGAGTCTGTAGAGGAAGTGGTTTATAGAAGGGTGAGGAAGAAGACCACGATCATTATTATTATTATTATTATTATTAACGATTCCTCCAACCTAAATGGCAAAATTGGATGTTTGTCACTCATTGTCACATGCTTGTACTTTAAGCCAAACCATCCGCTCCCGTTTTGTCCCTGAGAATTTATGTAATACTATTAGATAGTAGTTTCCGTTGTTAACTCCTAAGAGACAACAGTAACAATCCTACATCTATAAGAGGTCACTTTAGTGATCGACAACCACTACGGTCTTTGCTGGTGAGGTTTCATTAAACCAAAAAGTATACAGTGGCTCGCTGAAGGTTCAAAGAATATGAATATACATACATTTGATAATAGCGTCTCTTTAATAAACCTGTTTAAATTTCTATCCAATCAAATTCACAAACCGCCCCCCTGAACACAAAATGATTTGCCAATCAGCTGTCAATTCAACAGCTTATGTTGCTTTCAAGTTTGGTTACATCAATGACGCCGTAACATTAGGCGATGTTGGCAGACTAGCAAGCACACACCGGATTTGACGGTGACTGCAGAAAATAGCCAATAAAAGGCAAAAAATATACTATTTTCATATGGAATGGGTAACAGTTTATTTCCACTCGTGTGCGTCTCATTTGTGGTGCAAGTTGGTTGGTTTAATGGCGCACATCCTAACGACAAACAAAGAGCCCTTCGCCTATGGCAAGATTGTAAAAGAGGTGATGACTGCACTGCAGTGATGGCTGAAACGTTATTAAAGGACCATAAAACTAAGACAGAAATTATGTCTGCTATTAGTGATGTACAACTTGGTGCGATGAGTAGCTCTCGGCCACTTTCATTTAGTCAAATTAGCTCTCAGAGGGATAAAAAAAGGTTGGAGACCTCTGATCAGATGAGCCACATCTCACCTATCTGACTCTTAGAAAATGTAATTATTGCAAAACTTTGTTGTATATCTGGCAACGTGATTGCTTTAATGGATGAATTATTTGAAGTTTCTGTCTTTATACATGCTGCTGCCCAGGAAATGCACACAAGGTTTCACAGCATGACTGTGGGAGAGCTTGCCAGCTAGAGCTAATGTTAGGCTGCAGTGCTGTTTCACACTTCTTCACACAGTGCCAGCAACCTGCTGAGCTGAATACTGAGCTAAATTCACCTCAGCAAATTATGCATTAATTTAGAGAGAGCTTATCTCAATATGACCACCACCACTATGGTTATCCCATTAGTAGAACAGTAAACAGATACCATATGGAGATGTATTGTCATGTCTAGGATCATTTTTCAAAACTGCGGGACCTACAGGGCTCTGCCACCCACACATCAGGGCCGGTCATTGATTACAGCTAAGCATTCATTATAAGCATGTCATTATGTTGCATGAGAAGTCCCTGTAGCCAGATGTTTATCACTCTTTGTGTCACCGGGTCCTGCAGATTTTGCTCGACCGAAGGCGGTTTAACAGAAACAGAATGTAATTATGTTGCTGCTTTACTTCAGTTGGTTTGTTTGGCCAATAAGTTAGGGCTTAAAATATGTGGAATCGGTTGTTGATGTATGTTTAAAGTAATTAATGTCTTTTTTTTTCAGATTTAAGGCCATATCTTGTCATTTTCAACTCTAGGAAAAAAAAGACAATTCTTGGAATATACAACACAAGATGTGTATGTGCAGAGTAAAAACAACAGTAACGGCATATGTTTAACATCCTGCCTGTTGCTTGCTTTGGAAATAAACTGTAATGTCTGTGCTTTGGTGTTCAGACTGAGCCGATCCATCTCCCCACATACCAATTATTTCAGCTTTTTTTTTTTGGTTTCCTTCCACTGTTTGTCTTCTGGGCGTCCACGCTAACACTCCAAGCTGCCAATGGTGTAAAAAATCATGACATGTTTCTCAGGTTAATTATGTACGATTTATGTAACGTCATGGAGACGTTGGCAGATTTGAATCTCTCCGGATCCAATTTGGCACCACACGTACGAATCGGAACTGTAAACAAATGTGTCAAATGGATATTTTCTTGTACATCCGATCCGTGCCGCAGGTGACACTCGAATTGGGACTCGTTCATTTTGCAGTGTAGCCAAAGATACATTCCTTTACACTGTCACACTCAGACATAGGGACGAAAAAAATCCAGCGTAAACTCATCTATATTCATATATGCGTTCTGCATGCATCCGTTTTGGTACACGCAGGAACCAGTGAGGCTACTTGGAAGCTGTCTGTCCTACAGCGATTGAGGGTCCTGGCTCTATTTGGACCAGAGCCGTCCTCAAACCAGAGGCAGCATATCGCCGGGATAAACACACTACCAGCTGCCCTGCTTATGCAAGCTGGCAGGATACTTATGGAGACTTACATATGGGAAGAAATAAAGGCAAAGAAAGGGCCAAGACAGCCAAAATACTTGTGTTACAACATGTCGAAGAGTTACAGCGGCACTTGAGGGCCGGGATAAACCCTGATGAACCCAAGGCTTGCACGAGGGCAAATGATATGCACTGACCGCCCTTATTTTGCTATAAATTATTGACTGCCTAAGAAATGTGTGTACATGTTTGGCCCATTTCAAACCAATTCAAATGCATTTTATTCATCCACAGCTTGACCCTGTTTTCTGTTGTGTGTGTTGGTACTACTGGAGGAATAATTGTCCTTTCATCTTGGGATGTATTTTCTGTGCAAGTTTGCAGAGTTGAAAATAAAGTATTCAATCTTGAATCTTTAAACGTGGGCTGAGACCATTAGTATGCATTGGCATTAGCGGCAGGCATTAGCATGCATTTCATCGTGCCAGACTGTCATAAAAACTGATTTCTAATTGAAAAGAAAGAAAAGATTTCTTTCTCTCGGTTTCCCTTTCTCTCTTTTGCTTGTGGAAAATCGACACCGGGAGAAAGCAGCTCTTAAGTCGCTGTAATTGTGACTTGTTTGGAAGGGCAAAATGTTTACCCTGAATGAATTTAGTTTGGATGTTATTTGCTTTCTCTGTTATGCCAGCTTCTCAATGGTACAAGCCCTGCGGGATTCTGATGAATATTTCAGTAAGAAATTCCTGTGCTGGTGTCTCTCAGCTTCACAATGAATACAAATTAACAAAGTGTGAAATCCTGCTGCCTACTAAACTTATGAAATTACGACTTTCAAAGGACAGTGCGTCGTCCATCTGTTCTGTTAGCAGCAACCTGTGGTTGTTGATCACTGCTCAGTAGATGACGAGTTCAGGCGTTTTGACAAAAAAATCCTCTTTTTGTCAGTTTTGGGACTTAAAATACAATATTATCAGCCTGTTTTCATTCCCAGGGCGTCAAATATCAACACTTTGTCACAGCTGTTGGCGTGTGATAGCACACAAGGCTGGTATGAGACACACCAGGCTTTCCATTAACTATATGTAAACCCATCCACGACAATAGTAAACACTCAGAGAGAGTGTGTCTGCAGTGTGTTGATGTAGTTTAAAGAGTGAAAAGACAGACTAAGGGTGGGCGGGAGGGATGGTGGATGGGTTCAACAAACACAGGGCTTTCATCCAGGAGACCGCTGTTTCACTTTCACGTTAGTTTACGTTAAGCAGCTGTTTGTTCGTGTCCCAACCATGAGGTTTTTTCCTAAACCTAACTAAGTGGTTTTGTTGCCTAATCCTAAAGTGACGGGTGTGACAACATCTGACAAATTGGGATGAGAACGGAGATTAGAGTCCATCTATGTTCCGACCCTCACCTATGGTCATGAGCTTTGTAGTGACCGAAAGAATACAAGTGGCCGAAACAAGCTTCCTTCCTAATGTGTCTGGGCTCAGCCTTAGAGAGGAGGGTGAGGCATTCGAAGGGAGCTCGGAGGAGAGCCGCTGCTCATTCTCGTCAAAAGGGGCCAGCTGAGGTGGTCTCGGGCATCTGATCAGGATGCTTCCTGGACGCCTCCCTTTAGAGGTTTTCCGGGCACGTCCGACTGGTAAAAGGCGCCACGGGGAGACCCAGAACATGCTGGAGTGATTATATATCTCGTCTGGCCAGGGCGTCCCCCAGGAAGAGCTGGAAAACGTTGCTGGGGAGAGGGATGTCTGGAATACCCTGCTGCCCGCACAACCTGGCCCCGGATGAGCGAAAGATAATGGAAGTATAGTATTTTATTTAGGATGAAGCCTCTTGCAGGAAGAGACTTCTTCAATTACTGTTAGTGAGCTCTACAGGAGGAGAATTGGAAGCAGAAAAAAAAAATGAAAAGAAATGGGCATCACTCCAGCAGGCAGTACTCATAGTCTCAGATTGGCTAACACACTTCCACTGCAGTATTCAATAGGCCTATCTTCTCCTTCTTAAACATGGTCTTGCCCCAATTTTACATCTTGAAGGAGTGCACTTACTGCCTTTACCAAAAACCCAATTTCCCGCTGAAAGTACATTTTTCCCTTTTTATAGGTACTTCCTGCATTTGAGGCCCTGATACGTTCAAGAGTATAAATTGGATACCCCCGCGTGTGATATGAGCTCCATTTCAGGCTCTTTTAGCAGCGCTAGGAAGCAGATAACTGATGAGAGCGGAGCCCCCATTCTATCTGCCGGGGTCACATTGTCTCATTAATTGCTTATGAATTATCGCTGTACATATGTGAAACAGCTGGGGGCCATTACGATTTGGTTGGAAATAATACCCTAAAGAGCTCAGCGCTACATTAGAGTCGCGTGCATGTGTGTTGGTGTCTATCAGCTGTGTTGGAGGTTGTTGTTTTTTTTTTCCCCCCCTAAACAAAATGAAAACCAAAATGTTTCCTCCCCCTCTCTTATCGGCGAGCACAACAAGGCAGGTGACTCATTAACATTCCCTGGCCGCCGCGGGATTAAGAGCTTTGCAGGTTAAAAAACGTGCCGTAATCAAATTATTCAAATGACCCCTTACTCGTCTTTGACCTTCATCGCACCGTTTTGGAGACAATTACACCGAGCAAGTTGTGCCTGAAACCATTTCATATCAGAGGGAAAGGGAGAGCAAGAAAGAAAAATGGTGGGGGTAGCAAGGCAGGCAAAAGATACCGAACACAAAACCTCTAAATGGGGAGTTAATTAAAATTGTCCCTTCAAAGATATAGTTTTTTTTCCCTCAGTAGTGGATAAGACGAGTCCTCACGCTGTGAAAATGGAATATGATATCTTTTTGGTGTATTGCCCTCACAGCAGGCTTGCTGTGACCCTGCAAACTTGAAACTCGGAAGATGAATGCATCCCTTTTCTCCTTTTATCCACCTGCGCTTGTTTAAGTGTGCCGAGCCGCCTACCTGCGATTTCTCCCTGTGCATGTTTATTGTACGCCATATCATCAGCATCAGAGAGTCTGCATGCAGCGGTGAGTGAAAACAACAAGGAACCGCCCGCAGGATTTTCTCTTTTTCCTTGACAAACACTTGGAGGTGTTGCTTCTAATCAGGCCAGCAGGGCCCCTCTCATCAGGCGGAGGCAGGCAGGAAGCTGTCCTGGGCGACCACACCACCTCTGTTTGTTGCAATGAAAAAACTATTTTTGTCTTTAATCATGCATCTCTTCATCTGTCCATATTTTAGAGCCAATTACCATAAAAGGTGTGTGTGTGTGTGTGTGTGTGTCTTTGTGTTTCCCCTGATGTGATTGCTTTGTGTTGCCCCTGGCATTTGGGGGGGAATTTAAGAAACAATCCGCCGTACATCTCATCATTTCTGCGCGGCGCTCCTGTTGGCCTCCTGGTAATTAGCGCTGGGCCGAGTGGGGGTGAGCCAGCGTGGGCCTCCATCGCCAGACGTGATAAATATTGACTTAGGCATACTTTTTCTTCTGCGGAGTTAATTAAAGTGTGGACTGTTTATTTTTCTGGGGCTGCCAACTTGAATTTGATGCCCTGTATTAATCAACACCCACCACGCTTTTCTGTGTGTACGAGAGCCACCCTCGCCCTCTTCAACGGGAAATAACCTGAACGTGTGAATGTTTGTGTACGGGCTCGTTTTGCAGTAATTGTGTGCCAATGTTTTAGACTTTCACGGTGAGGATATATTTGCAAAGTGATGTTACTGTTGCAACTATTAATACATGTTTAGATTTAGATTTAGGGTTAAGATTGGTCACGTTAAGTGAGAGTTAATTGTACACAGTTTGGCCACAAAGTGTATCGTGCCATCCTTCATACTAAATATTTAAACACTTAGAATTACTCCACTGAATGAAATGTATTCAAATGTTCTCCTTTGAATATGACCATAGAAATGATCCATATGTAATACAGGAAAGAAAGAGACACACCCACACACTTGCTGCATTAGGAGACATTCAGACCGTTCATTAGTCTACAACTGGAGTAAAATGGGGCTGTCTGTGTTATGCAACAACCAGTTTTAAAGGGGACATATCATGAACTTTTCCAGTGGTTGTGCACACTCATTTAGGTATCTGGAGTGCTTACCAATCCACAAACTGTGAAATAAGACAACCCAGTCAGTTTTTTTCTGGGCTGCCTAGATCAGAAAACATGTGATTCAACAAGCCATTCAGATTTGGCTCCCCTTCCTATGTCACATTCAGGCTCATATTTCTTTCTGGCAATTCAATCAGAACAGACTGGGAAGTCTATTTTTCTCTCAGAACACTTGAATCACAATATGCCGAAAGGTTATTATGGATTTTTTTTGCCCAATGATGCCAAAAACGTTCTGCCTACTGAAGCTTTAAGCAATAATATTATGGAAAAAAAGTCATATAAAAATTCCTCTGGTAGTTATTACAGTCAGTAATGTATGAATTGTTCTCATTTACTCTCTACTGCAGGGCAAATTTCTAATTAAATGGGATGTCTCAACAATAAACTTTAATTTCGCACTTCTTATAATTAGTTGGTTTAACGGTTTTATTGTTCAAAACTAAATTAGACCACAAGATTGTATTTTATTTATAAAGCTGAAGAAGAGATGCAGGTGAAGCTTGGAAAAGCTAGATGGTAGAGGCACACAGAGACTGTAATATATATATTTTAAAAGATCTGTATTCATGTGCAAACAATCCTGTATTTGTATTTTGTTTGTTGTGTGGATGATTGGATGTCAGAATCCTCAGGTGCTGTTGACATCTTGTGTATGAAGGTGTCTGCTAAATGCATCCCTCTTTGTTCTTCGCACATGTTGAGACAGGAAGGTGAGAGCCTGACACCAGTGAGTCATTTAACCCTACACATTTGCATTAATACCAAATGAATGCAGCAGACAGCTCCGTGTTGCTACAGTAGAAAACCAGTGGAGTTGATAAGGGAAGGGCATACTAGACAGCCATAACAAGGCGCTTTGTTTCTCCTCGGGATCATCAAACTGCTCTTCTTCACGTCTCTGTTTGTTGTTGCTGGGTAATTGAGTTGCACTTCTGTCACGGTGTGACTCATCAGAGGCTCATTATTCCAGCTGCTGCCAGAGGAAGAGCCTTGTTCGAGTGTGGTCATTATAATGGCGTCGTACTTGGAATCCAACACGGGAAAAACATCTCCAGACCCTGTCAGGATGACAGCCACTCTCGAGCCATAAATGATGCACTCATGCATCCAAAATATTCATCAGAAATGTGATGTAATGCTCTTTCTTTTTGCATTTATAATTCAGAAGCTCTGACAACAGGTCATTTTCTCCTCAGACATTTAAAAAAGTTAAAAATACACCACACATTGACAGCAGATTGAATCTGTGACTGAGTAAAATCAAAGGACAGAGACTCAAGAGACTTTTGCAGAGGAAGCATCTCGAATGAATGTGTGTGATCCAGGAACTTCCTCGTGTAAACGCCTGAATCCCATGAAATAAGCCATTAACAGTTTTAAATATTGATGTAGCATCATAATATCAGAGCATGCATCTCTCTGGAGTATTTAAGTAGGGTGTGTCGTGTTTAGAACCATTCAGACATGCACTTCAGTCTGTTAATGTAAATGTCAGTGTGTCTCCGTCAATCTGCCTACATACAGAGTAAGACCTCCTCCACAGCTCAAGTGTGAAAACAGCCACAGTGTGCACAAAGTAATGGTATAAAAAGTCTGAATGTTTTATTTAGAAAATGCATATTGTGTGCTCTGCCTAGTTTTTTCTTTTAATTACGATTCACTTGCGCTAAGGAATACTTATGAATAAATAAAGCCCTGTGTGTGAGCTAATGTTGTTGCTATATTAATGTTGTTCATCTCATGTCGGGTTAGTACTGTACCTTTTTAATGCGTATTATTTGAGGATTTTTTTTATTTTATTTTGATTCTTTTTATTGCAGGGCAACAAAGCCAATTCAACCTCCATTTTCAACCTCCATTTATGCTGCATTCAGAATTGAAAACACTTTCAACAAGATTTTTTTTTAACTCTCAACAAAAATAGGACTTGAATAAGAGCTAAAACATTTGTAAGCCTAACGATAGTGGATGAGACACTGTTGGAGATGAGCATGAAAGTTCGTTCTTGACCTTTGAAAGAGTAGTTTGACAAAATAATCGTAAGATAAGCTCCACTTACTAGCTTTTTCTGGTGCTTTCAGTTGCATCTCATGGTCTTCTGTATGTCATTTTGAATAAATGGATGAATTTGCAAATTTGTGCTGCCACTGTGCGTGGAAGAACGAGGGCTACAGATGCCCTTTATTCCTCCAGCATGGCAGTTCTATCCACAAATGATCCTAAAGTGTGTATGACCAGAGTCAACATGGACATTTACCACAATGATGACCTATGTTTGATTGCCAAAAAGACATCTAACTACAGACGTAGGCAAAATTGTTGGTACTCTTCCGTTAAAGAAAGAAAAACCCACAAAGGTCACTGAAATAACTTGAAACTGAGAAAAGTAATAATAAATAAAAATGTATTGAAAATTAACTAATGAAAATGAGACATTGCTTTTGAATTTTGGTTCAACAGAATCATTTTAAAAAACAAACTAATGAAACTGGCCTGGACAAAAATGATGGTACTCTTAACTTAATATTTAGTTGCACAACCTTTTGAGGTAATCACTGCAAACAAGCGATTTCTGTAACTCTCAATGAGACTTCTGCACCTGTTGACAGGTATGTTGGCCCACTCCTCTTGAGCAAACTGCTCTAGCTGTCTCAGGTTTGAAGGGTGCCTTCTCCAGATTGCATGTTTCAGCTCCTTCCACAGATGTTCAATAGGATTTAGATCAGGGCTCATAGAAGGCCACTTCAGAACTAGTCCAATGTTTTGTTCTTAGCCATTCTTGGGTGTTTTTAGCTGTGTGTTTTGGGTCATTATCCTGTTTGAGGACCCTTGACCTGCGACGGAGACCAAGCTTTCTGACACTGGGCAGCACATTTCGCTCCAGAATGCCTTGATAGTCTTGAGATTTCATTGTACCCGGCACAGATTCAAGACACCCTGTGCCAGATGCAGCAAAGCAGCCCCAGAACATAACCGAGCCTCCTCCATGTTTCACATTAGGTACAGTGTTCTTTTCTTTGGATGCTTCATTTTTGCGTCTGTAAACATAGAGCTGATGTGACTTGCCAAAAAGCTCCAGTTTTGTCTCATCTGTCCAAAGGACATTCTCCCAGAAGCTTTGTGGCTTGTCAATATGCATTTTGGCATATTCCAGTCTCGCTTTTTTATGATTTGCTTTCAACAGTGGTGTCCTCCTCGGTCGTCTTCCATTAAGTCCACTTTGGCTCAAACAGCGACGGATGGTGCGATCTGACACTGATGTACCTTGACCTTGGAGTTCACCTCTAATCTCTTTGGAAGTTGTTCTGGGCTCTTTGGTTACCATTTGTATTATCCGTCTCTTCGATTTGTCATCAATTTTCCTCTTGCGGCCACGTCCAGGGAGGTTGGCTACAGTCCCATGGACCTTAAACTTCTGAATAATATGTCCAGCTGTAGTCACAGGAACATCAAGCTGCTTGGAGATGGTCTTATAGCCTTTACCTTTAACATGCTTGTCAATAATTTTCTTTCTCATCTCCTGAGAAAACTCTCTCCTTAGCTTTCTGTGGTCCATGTTCAGTGTGGTACACACCATGATACCAAACAGCATCAGTGACTACTTTTCACCCTTTAAATAGGCAGACTGACTGATTACAAGTTTGAAGACACCTGTGATGCTAATTACAGGACACACCTTAGTTTAATATGTCCCTATGGTCAAATTATTTTCAATCTTTTCTAGGGCTACCATCATTTTTGTCTAGGCCAGTTTCATCAGTTTGTTTTTTAAAATGATTCTGTTGAACCACAATTCAAAAACAATGTCTGATTTTCATTAGTTCATTTTCAGTACATTTTTATTTATTATTACTTTTGTCAGTTTCAAGTTATTTCAGTGACCATTGTGGGGTTTTCTTTCTTTAACGGAAGAATACCAACAATTTTGCCTACGTCTGTATAAAGCAAGGAATCTGTCTGTGTATATGTGGGTGTGTCCTTCGCATATCTCAAGAACCGTTCATTTGATCTACGTAACACTTGGCGGTTGTATTGCTGGGGACACAAGGACGCGCGGTTGGTGCAATTTGGACAAGTTCAATATTAATACACTTAAACAAACAACACTCTGTGCAGCTTTGCGGACTAAAGGCGCATTTCCACCAGATCCGGTAATTAGAGGGTGTCTCACTGTTTTATATTCATTTCCTATGGAGAGCAGGAGAAGCAGTGGTGCAGTGTGTGTTGCTGCGAGTTTGGATGGGGGTTGTGCTGAGTTCGCCGGTTTGTATTTGCATAAAGTAGACCAGATCCAACGTCATGCAAATGAGCTGGTCCAGCGAGACGTGCCTGGCTCACGAAAGTTGGACCAAGCTCTCAAACTAGGCGATGTAACTCTAAAATGATGAAGATTCCGCCTGTCAGCCATTGCCAGTTTTTTTCCTAAAATGTTTTCAGACATAGATTTTGGTGGCTTGTTTAGACAGAATAACAGAAAGTTTTTAGGTGCATTCCACAAAGGGTGCTGATCTGGTGGCAATGTACCATGAGTCGTGCATGTTATCCGCAGCGGGTCTTCGTAGGCCGTGGCTCATTGACTGCAGTTCAACTCTGCGTTAGTGTATCACTTATGTTGGATATCCTAACGTTACAACCAACTCTTCTTCAATTACCTAGAGTCAAAGAGTGATGAGTGGATCTTGACAACAATGCAAGCAGCATTACCGGGAGCTAAGCAAATGGCACGCTCCAAACGGGCACGCGTTCCAAATGGCAATACCCCCCGACAACGCTGCAAGCAGCACTTTCAGAAGCCAATTAATTGTCCTGTTCCAAACGGGCACATGCTCTGAAAAGGCACTGCACTAGTTAAATGAACCCAGAGATTGTTATAGATATCTGCAATGGTCTTGTGTTTCAGGCTTTGATAGTATATTATGTTCTCTTTAAATGTTGATGCCTTTACCATACAGTAGATGTTGGTCCATCTCCATCCTCCAACAGTTACAGTTTACATTACAGTACCTCCCCTACCACCAGCTCCCTCATCCCCTTTAGTCACGCGTCATATTCTTCCCTCTGCAGAATGATTCATTTTTCATTTGATCTGGACTCTGGAAAGCGGAGTTAAATCCCCAGAGAGTTTGCTGCCTGTCCCTTCAGAAAACTCCATCTCGCTGGCGGCGGATGTTTCTACAGGGCTGCAGCCATTTTCCGGCATAGTTAATTTATACTGTAGATCACAATTGGGACTAAGTGCTGGATGACTGATGCCTCCTATCAGATTCTTTGTCAGCGGCCATCAGCGCTTTATTTTCTGATGTTCTATGTGCAGTTATCTTGTTTGATGTGGGGGGAGGCAGGGTGTGCGTTCATGAAAGGTTCTGCCCCTCGAGTCTATGATCAGATAGCTAGATGTGGAGATAATAGCAGGGAACAATTGAGATTAATGTGAGACTGCTGGACAAAGTGTGTGATTCACACAACACTCTGACTCATGTCGCACGCCTTTTCTTTGCCAACAGTAATATGACACATAAGTCAAATTACCTTGTTTGTAAGGATACAGCAGTAATGGCGAGAAAAATCTACAAAATCCTCGACTGCTGGCAGGGGTAACGTTTTATGTTTGCCTCTACAAATGCACCAGTCCCCAAACGATATGCAGCCACCAGACACTTAGATCACTCACAGAATACACCATCAAACATTCAATCATGCTTGAATGTATTTTTAATATTGAATGTCAGAGTTATGATAAAGAGCGACTGGGATCTCCATTTGTGGCACTGACTGCCAGGCACTTCAGGTAATGGATATGAAAGTCTTCACAGGGGAAATATACCCACATCTAAAACCCAATACAAAAGTCTCTCTCTCTTCCTCTCTTTCTTCTTATTCGCTCTCAATGCATTAATAATAGCATTACTCATACGGAGCCAGAAAAAAAATCCACATATTGTACAAGACTCCACCCAGAAGTGATGATCGTCTCACCCCTCCCTGTGTGGATCCCTTGCCTCTGGCCATGTTACTCTAGAGACAGGCAGCCAGCCACCTGCAGGATTTCTCCCTTGATCAACTGCAGGACAGGCCCCTTTGATAACCCCCCCACCTCCCCCACCCACATATTTCACCATCACCGACAATACCAGATGGCATAACATCCCCAGAGAGACATAAAAAGGGGGGAGAGGTGCAGGAAGAATTGCCTTTATTAACCCGATGCTGGCAAAAAGCATGGATTGTGTTGTTCGTGTTGACCCGGGAGCTAAATTAGGTAATGAGCGTGATCATTCCAGTGGCAGGGGAGGGACTGGAACCTGGCCAGTCAAGGCATGCTCATTTACTTGGCATGCACCAACCCATTAGAGAAAGAGAAAGCGAGCTACTATCCGGCACGACTTCTCTTTCCACGACTTCTCTGAGCTTACTGCCTCCACCATTAGAGAGAGACCTGCAGACGGAGTCTTGTTTAGCACTCCCCGCTGCTCCCGCCGCCTGCGCTCTTTGTACATGGTGCTGCCTTCTCCGTCGGCAGTGATCAGGAGGTGTTTATAAGAGTGACAAACAAGGTTCAGAAGCAAAAAAAACAACAGAAGGGAGATCAGGATGGAAAGAAAAGAGAGAGAAGTCAAACTCTCTCCACTGTCGGAACAGCGGTGGCCCCGCTCAGATGCCTCGGTTCAAACTGAGTGCAAAGATGAAGAAGAGATGAAGTCACTTTTGCTAAATGCCCAACTTTCGATAAGCCTGTCATGCCCTTAGAAAGCACCAGGCATATTTTACCATCAAAAATAAGAGCTTTAGCTAAAGATTGCACTCCCAGAAACACACTTTCAAAGAACAGTGTGCAGCATTTAGGGGGATATATTGGCAGAAATGGAATGTGATAATAAAAAGTATGTTTTCTTCAACACATTCTCACTACCAATTCATCAAATACCAGAGTGAGTTGAAAGCCTGGTTCGTTGCTGATGCTAAAGGGTACCTCCGTGCATTGGTTTCCGATGCTGAGGGACGCTGCCCAATCGGCGGTATTTGACGAGTTTGGAGTGAGAACGGGTTGAATATGGAGTACCTGTTCAGAAATATCTTTCATATTCACCTTTGTTTGGCTAACCTGGGGATTTAATTGAGTCTGATCATGTGACTTATTGTGTTTCTGGCTCCATCTAACTAGCCATTGCATTTGCAGATGTTAGAAATTAGCTTGGTAATTATTATTACTGAATTCATGATCAAAACTATGAAAATAAAATCCAACTTTGAACAAATGAGAACTATCCTTTAACAAGCTCAGTTTATCTCGACTCCCAAGAGACAGGCTATACACCACATCCTCCTTTTCGCGGTACACCTCCACGTCTCCTGAATCTCACCGAGCAGAGTACAGCGGAGGCATGAGAAGGGTGATAAAGCGGAGCTTTCCATCAGGATTGGTGGCGTCTCACTCCGTGACCTCAAAGTGAGGACGACCCTGCAATGTGGACAAGGAAACAGACTGTGGGATCAAATGAAACAGACAAGAAGAGAGACCTCGGATAGAGAAAGAGAGGAAATAGAAAAGAGCGGATGGAGAGACAAGGAATTAAGAGCTGTGTGAGTGAGTCATAGGCCGGCGCATGTAGGTCATCTGCTTGCACTTTCGGCTTACTTTAAAAACACAGGCGAGGAAATGAGAGGGAAATGGGAAATAAAGAGACAGCGAGAGGGAGGAAGTGATGGGATGGGGTGTATGCAGGTGACAAGCTGCCACGAGGAGAGAGGAACAAGGCTCAGGCGATGCTCTGCAGGGTGAGAGGCCTCGTCTGACACAGCAGCAGCGATATGGGAACTGACAGGTCGAGCGGAGGGGGGGGTGAGAAAATAAAAAAAAGGAAGGAAGGAAGGTTTCCTGCTGAGGATGAGTCCAACAACTCCGACATGACACTTCCAAAAGCTAATTTAGCGCTTCTGAGAGATGATGTGTCGGGCTTTCTGCACCTCACTGTGTGCTGCTTCATATAGAGACACTGATGTAATTACACTTCAGGACAGCTCCACGCCGGCAGCATTTCTTTTTTTGGGGGCATTTGCGTAATCCTTTGTGTTGAAAGGTTTTTAAACACAGGCCTGTCAACACTGCATTTTACACTTGATTATGCTGTGGTCAGAACATACATTCGCATCCGCAGTTGGTGTTCAGATGACAAAGTATTAGTCCTCCAAGTTTCCTCACAGCGATGTCCTCCGGTGACTTAGTCGGGCCGACTCCAGACAGTGACAATATTTCATGAATGGATCACAAATTAAGGGCGTTTGTTAATCAGACCCTTCGCTAAAAGTGTCACTCCTTCCCGTGGACAATCCGTATCCTCATTCCTCGTCCCTTCTCCCACTCATTTTATCACTTTTTCCTACCTCTCAGCGTCACCTTGAATCTGTGGAAGTGGCGTGTTCCTGGGGGAGGCGGGGTGCAGGATGCAGGGTAATGAATCGGACCGCGGGGGTCACGGCGACACCATACCCCTTCTCGTGCGCGGTAATGAGCCGAGGTCAACGGGGAGGAGGCGCCGAGCGGAAAACCCGGAGAAACATCATCACGCTGCGGCGCTGCCGCTCCCCAGCAAACCTCATTAACTGGGCTTCAACCCCAGAAACAACCCTGGCCTTTATACACACGCCTAACCGGAGGTGAGGAGGATTGAGCCCACTTTAATTAGTGTAGCCATTAGTGCTCTGCTCCGAGCTCGCCTGCTTCTGTCGCTTACTGGTGACATACGCGAGGAACTTTGGCTTAACCATCAAAATCCTCTACAAACTGTTTGATTTTATGGTTGCTTTTCTGTTATAAGTTTGTTTTTCTTTCATTTTCATTATCCCCAGGTAGTTGAGATGCAAAGAATGAAGCTCAACAAGATAATGATCAACGGAGGGATTAGCTGCTGTAATTAAATTATTAAATCTTATTTCAATGATATATTCATTGTTAGGGAAAAAAAAAAAAAGGAACAGAAGCATTGCCTCGCATGTGTAAGCCTCACTGCATCTGTCCTTGAGGGTCTAAAAGACCTCCCTTTCACCACCGCTGCTCTTGAGCATCAAAGCACCTCATCATCAACAAATACCCCGGTGGAGCTGCTCAGTAACCGGACTGTGCTTTTCCTGGACAGCTTCCAGGTGGGTGTGCAAGGCCTTGCTGAAAAAGTGCATTGGTGCTCAGTGAATATACCTTACATAAAATAGACTATATGTAAGTTTTTACACTTGTGAACAGGTTGTAACCTGACCTAAAAAATTATACCTTCCACGACTTTATGGTTTTCCTTTATCAGCCTGTAGACTGCTTTCAATGTGAAGAATGTGGGACGTTTTTTTCCGGGAAAATCGGACAGATGTGACGTCATGCGTGCTCGCGAGTGCCTTCACTCTCTTCAGCTCCGCTACAGGGCTAACAGTGTGCAACCATAGCTAACGCTCGGTTAGAAAATGGAAACCGCTAACGCCAACAAATGACCAGTACCCACCAAAACTCAGACTCCGACACAAACTCCACGGAAGCACAAAAAAAAACAAAGTTATATCTAGTGAAGCCCGTCTTGCAAAACAGGAATGTGACAGACGTCGGGCGAAAACTAGGATAAACATCGGCCGGACTTTCGATTCATGGAGGGAACTTCGGGACCCTGAACTGTCAAAATCCTATTGGACAGGTAAGCTAACATTACTGCCAAGCATACAAAATATATAGTGATATTGTGGTTTTAGCTGGCTAATGTCGCCAACGTTAATCATTATGATGCATGTCATGTTTTGACCGATGCTCGCTCGCGTCTACATAGCACAAGGAAGAGCACCAGGACTCTGGTTGTCGTTGACTTAAACAGGTTTCACTGTTAACAAGCATATTCTGATTCTTTGATATAGCCCCTTTTAAATTTAAAAAAATATATATTTTTGCAAAAGGAGGTGGAGCAGAGCAGCCTGGGGCTCAGAGTCCTTCATAAGAAGCTGTTGAGGGAGACTACATGCTTTCAAAGTCTAAAAATTGCTGTACTGCTCACACTACAGGACATTTTCTTTTGTCAGAGACTATTGTCTTGTTGACTTGGGAGTTCACGCTCAGGCTTCCCAAGTCAGCTGGGGACACCTGTGACAGGTGCAAAAGGCGATAAGTCAATGTGTTGTCTCCCTCCTTCCACACCCTATTTTCTTCTTCTCGTTGTCGCCCATCTTAGCATCATCTCCAAAGTGCTTCAACTTCAAGCACATCTTGTTTTTGGCTACAATAAAAGAAAATGTTGTAGCATCTGGGGCAGCTCACAACAAGGTAAAGGCGTCTCTTGGAGCATGCCACACAAGGTGGAATCTCATGATGAGTGCAGATTCTGTGCCAACTCCAGTGTTTTTGTCTGAATCCAACAAAGTTTGCACTATAGCTGTTGAGGGCAAACATAGTGGGACTGCCTATTTAATCATACAGCCGTTATGTGGATCATTTTACACCAGAGAGCTGTTTTACAGACAGTCTTTAATGTCCAAAATGGAGCCAAAAGTATTAGTATTAAAAACTAAATGTTGTCTTCTTCTGTACTTGCTCCTCTGATACAGGTACAGGTTTCAGAACTTAACATTCAGATCTTCTCTCTGCTTTCTCGGTGAGAGATCATTACTTTTCTACTATCCAGTTCTTCTTTTAAATATTACAAAACATCACTATTACTGCCACTGAAAATGTGAAACATATCACTTTCTGAAGAGTCAATGATTTCTCTTGGGAAATACCTAAAACCAAGTGTTTAGAAACAGCAAATAAAAAGTAATCTGCTGTAAAGTAAAGACAGAGCCGCACTGTAATTGAAAATAAGAGCAATCTAACAAGATTTTTAACACCTCCTCACACATTTCTTTACATTAAAAAGACTGCCTGTCATTGCTAGATAACGTTATTTTACCACCCAGCTCCAGTATGAAAAGTGTCGCCGAGAACACAGGAGACCAGATTCCTCACGCCTTTCTTCTCCTCTAGCTGCACATTTCTTCACAGATGGAGTTAAATTATGCAGCACAAACTGTCTGGATATAATGTTCACAGAGTGAGGGGGTGTATAGAGCTCTCTCTCTCTCTCTCTCTCTCTCTCTCTCTCTCTCTCTCTCTCTCTCTCTCTCTCTCTCTCTCTCTCTCTCTCTCTCTCTCTCTCTCCCTTTCGTTCTGTGATGGGAGAGAAGTCACACTTTGCAGCTGGGCTAGAAAATCATCTTGGAAATGTATTTGACACAGTGATAAACTAAATTTACCACACCATCTACTGCTCAAAAAAAAAAAGAATCTCCCATGAGCACATGAGCAGAGATGAGTTGGGCCAAATAACCTCCGCCGCCCGTCTCCTCCTCGTCTTGCTTCGTGCCTGCGTGAGTGTTTTCCAGATTATTATGAGCCAACATGATACAATATACTTCCTCGTTTCAAAAAAATAGTGACACCATCAAAAGATCCACACACTGTACATTTGAAATTCAAACCACTTTGATATGGATTTCTATCACATGCTCATATTCTGTGTTTCCCCCCCCCTCCTATGAACAAAGCCTCGCCAGAGGACAGGACGAGGTTTGCAGCTCAGATAACCTCTGAATGAGCGTGAGAAGGTTCCACACCGCTGGAAAGTTGAAGAACCGCAAAAAGACAGACCGATTATCTCCTAAATGTCATGTTTCCCTGAATGAGTCACAGCGGTGACTCTTTTACCCGGTGATGGCGACTGATAACGGCGTGCAAAATCTCAGCCCCAGAGCACATTTGCATTCTAATAAGCCGCCGACTTCCTGTTCGCCATTCTTCTCTCTCTCTCTTTTTTTTTTTTTTTTTCTTCCAAACTTTTTCAGACAGAAAACAAATTGCGTTTCAGTCGAGACAGAGATTTGATAATCGGAGCATTCAGAACAAGCCCTTCACTCTGAGGAACTGGCGTTTTATTTCATACTTCACTGGTGTCGTACAGCTGTATAGAAACCTCTGCACTCCGCGTGGCTCAGCATGCGCCGCATTCCACATGGCCGGTAATGAAGTGTCTTGTCATGCTAGACGGCAATCTGCAAGAAAACTTGCAAAAAAAGAAAAGAGAAGTCATTATACGCATGGTTAAGCCACTGCGCGACTTAGCATATTGCATTCGGCAGGCTCATTGTGCTCAATAAAGTCATGTGTCCTCAGCAGGAAGTCCTACATGTGGAAATGATAATGTACAGGTTGGAATAATAACAACTGCTGGGATCGGACAGGGTAGCAGGTTGAAGACGGGGTTGATGATGTCTCTTAAGATTTAGTTCACTTATCAACCAGAGTAGAGTGCTAAAAATGTGTTCATAAGAACTCCAGGAAACCCTTCAATGTGTTACATCAATTATGAATCATATACAAGCATGTTATGCTAATATCAAAAGTCCTGAAGAAAGGTCTTGGACTGCACAGTTTGATTGACATCTCCCTCCTCTGTTAAGGTGGGTGAACTTCTACATATTATTTGTATTGGTACATTGAGTTTGATGACCTCACATACTGTAATTCCCTGCATGGGTTTGCACATCTTCAACTCGAGCAGAGGTCTAATCAACCTGAATAACAACTGTGTGGGCGCAGGGCCGTTAAACGTTAAATTAGATGCTGGAGCAGGCAGGTAAAGAATATATATGATGTCAATCTGTGGGGGATAAAAAGATGAATGATTGCTGGAAAGATTCAAGGGGTTAAATCTGGGGTAGGCAGTTTATTTTTGGCATCATTGGGCAAAAAAATCCATAATAACCTTTCAGCATATTGTAATTCAAGTGGTACCCTAGGGTAGGCAGTTTTCTGCTAGTCATTCACTTCATCCTTCACACAGTAACCTGTACAAACTATTAGCAACATTTTCTCTCCATCTCTGAAAAATGCTTCGCCGATATTGTCAGACTCTTTTTGATGAGTCCGTCATCCTTTTTTGGGGGTTGTTTTGCGGTGTAGGCAGTTGTTGCCAATGCTGGAATAGCAACTTTTTCTGCAGGATATTCTGCCGTTGAATCAGGCTTTCATCATCTGAAGCAACATATTCTCATACAACGATATCTTACGAAAAGTTTTTCTTAATTTTGAGTGCGTTTTCCTACTAATGTCCATCAATTTACGATCCAGTGTTTTCAAAATAAACTTACGTCTTCACAGGAAACAACTTGGTTAGGTTTAGGCAATAAAACCACCATGTGGAATAACTTAAGTATGGATGTTTCGGGACAAAAACTACTTAGTTAAAGCTGCAGTAGGCAATACAATTTTGGCATCTTTGGGCAAAAATTCCATAATAACCTTCCAGCATATTATAATTCAAGTGTTCTGAGAGAAACATAGACTTCTGCACCTCCGCATGGCTCTGTTTACAGGCTTTAAAAAAAATCTGTGACAGAGAGACTTTGACCAATCACAGGTCATTTCAGAGAGAGCGTTCCTATTGGCTGTGCTCCATCTGGTGGGCGTTGCTTGGTACTTCCTCAACTGTTCTCAACATGGCTGAATACGAGAGCGGAGCAGGAGGAGTGGGTTAGGTAGGTATTTATAGGAAATACGGGAATTCTGCTTCAAATAATGTTAATTTTTCCATTAATTTTCAACTAATTGCAGGTCTGATTGATTGCACCCTCATAACCCCTGGGTTTGGACCACAGCTTTCTAGATTCCACAGTGAACTATGACACATATTGGAAGAAGAAAACCTTTAAGTTCATTTAGAGAGACAACCTGAGCAGGTCCTACATCACCATCTAAAAATGTCTTCCCAGCATCTTTTCTAAACAGGCCAGCTGATGCTTACCTGTTCACTCTGCTGCAGCTGTTTTATCGCTGCCAACGCTGATGCTGAATTGTTGCCCTGCGTGCATTTCGCTCCCACCATCACCATGGCACACCTGCGGACTCTGTTCTCCTAGGGCCTCATGGGTAATTTGCATTGATCACTCCCTGTGCTCTCGTTTGCTGCCCAGTGTGCTTTACAAGGAGTGATGAGTTGCCTTGATGCCAGAATAAACCTCATGTCAGTCAGCCTTCTCCTCTTATAGGAGAGTCATGATTACATGGCCTTTTCATTAATGTCTCTTTGGGGCAACAATGCATACGTTGAGATTAACGCGATGCATTCTCCTTCTGGGTTTTGTCACAAACACTGATTAACAGCAGCTGCTGAATTAAAATTTAGCACTTGTTTGGAAGTTATTTGTCTGCAAGCATTGATCAAATACTTTTTCCCCAATCTATTTTACTGTTAATGTAGTTAAAGCAATGCTATTTGGCGTTGGAAATGGCTGAGTAATTACTGCACAAAATGATTATTGATGATTCATTTATCAGGCTTGTTGTTTGCAGGATGAGGGCGTGTGTAAATACAGCACAGCGTGTGACGTAAATCTATTGATGAACTGCTGGTCAACTTTTTTCCGTTGCACATCTTAACTAGCGGTCTGTGCAGCAATTCGCAGCGGGATTCTCGCAGAAGTTTATTTTCCTTATACAACATATTAGGTGAACAATGGTTTGTAATTGCAACAGTAAATTATTGTGTGATCACTCGAGCTGTCTCCTGAGCCGCTGTGAGGCAATTAATTAGAAATTCATGTTTTGTTATAGTGATTCCAGACAAAAATAGGAGAAGCGTGTTCATAAATATTTAATTAAGCAACCAGGAAATTGTGGTGACAGTAATTACTGATGGACGGCAGAGTGTCACTTTCTGTATGCCATCTGGTAGTAATCTTACAGAGACTTTGTGAGGGAATATAAGGTATTAAGAAAATACTACAATGTGGAGAGAAGGTGAATATTTATCGAGCTTAAGAGCTTGAGAAGATGGAGCATTTTGGCTGTAATGTACACCGATCAGCCGTAACATTATGACCACCTGCCTAATATTGAGTAGGTCCCCCTTTTGCCGCCGAAACAGCCCTGACCCGTCAAGACATGGACTCCACTAGACCTCTGAAGGTATACTGTGGTATCTGGCACCAAGCCGTCAGTAGCAGATCCTTTAAGTCCTGTATAAGTTGCGAGGTGGAGCCTCCGTGGATCGGACTTGTTCGTCCAGCACATCCCACAGACGCTCGATTGGATCAAGATCTGGAGAATTTGGAGGCCGAGTCAACACCTCGAACTCGTTGCCATCCACATGATGTAAAAGAAAACGTGATTCATCAGACCAGGCCACCTTCTTCCATTGCTCCGGGTACAGTTCTGATGTTCACGTTCCCATTCGTAGGCGCTTTTGACGGTGGACACGGGTCAGTACGGGGCACCCTGACCGGTCTGCGGCTACGCAGCCCCATACGCAACAAACTGCGATGCACTGTGTGTTCTGATACCTTTCTATCGGGACCGGCATTAACTTTTTCATCAATTTGAGCTAAAGTAGCTCTTCTATTGGATCAGACAACATGGATCAGCCTTCGCTCACCACGCGCATCAATGAGCCTTGGGTCTGACCCTGTTTTTCTTCCTTGGACCACTTTTGTTAGGTCCTGACCACTGCAGACCGGGAACATCCCACAAGAGCTGCAGTTTTGGAGATGCTCTGACCCAGTCATCTAGCCATCACAATCTGGCCCTTGTCAAAGTCGCTCACATCCTTACACTTGCCCATTTGTTCTGCTTCCAACACAAAGTTCAAAATGTTCACTTGCTGTCTAATATATCCCATCCACTGTCAGGTGGCATTTTAACAAGATAATAAATGTTATTCACTTCACCCGTCAGTGGTCATAATGTTATGGCTGATCGGTGTATTCCCTCTGACTCTACTATATTCTGAGCCCGAGGTCATTTTAATCCCATCATGTTTGACCTTCCAACCAGTGGAGAAAGAAAAAAAACAAATGTCTGTTAGATGACGTGTCCCTTTGATTACTAAAACCTCTCCGCAAACGACTTCACCATCCAAATGACTACCCGACCTCACTGGCCTCCTCTCATAGCCATTCAGACGTATTTATTCAGTCCAATATTTAAAGTCTCCTCTTGTTCTGCTTTGTCTCCCTTTGGTGCAACCGTCAGGACTTTAAAGTTGAGTAAAAGCAACTCTCAGACTGTTAAGTGTGTCAAGACAAATAGCCTCCTTTTTCTGCCTTTTCATCCCGGCTATTAATTCTTTTCTTATAGCACTTGCTCAGGTTAATATATCATATATAATGATCGCAGGGTCACTGCAGTAATGGTTGTACATCCAGGTATGTGCTCATTCAGCTGCAGCGCTGACTGTCAGCTCCTGTGGATAAGAACATGTGTTAAATGCATTATCTTTTTTAAATGTAAAAGATAATCTGATAATATTCTGCTCTGTGCACCGAAGGATATTTTCATCTGACAAAGCTTCTCTCTCTCTGTTGCTTTTGTCTTGCTGGATTCTCTGAAGCATGCACAAAACAGGAGGTAAATAAATAATAAAACAGAAAAAATCAATGAGCCACATCTAGATAGACACAAGCTATTTCGCCCAGATTGTTATTCTCTGTTGGTATTTACAAAACTTCCAAAGACCACAGTGTTGCTAGACTATGAGCCCAATTATGGTTAGCCTGTTAAACCCTTTGCCATTGATTTCTTTTCAGGCTCCATGTTCCAGTGCTGATGTGGGTGTGCTGAGCTGGAATCAGTTCCCCTGAAAGACTCTGAAATGGAAAGCCTCGTTTCAGCCCTCTGCACCAAATTAGATTGTGTCCTTGTGTCAAGGGGAGTTGTTTGTTTTTGTCGAGTTTCTCTTTGTCGAAAGGTCAAATGAGCAGGCCTAGGAGTGTCCCGAGCAGCCTTTTGTCACACATTATTTATGGGTATTCCACCACGGATGGACACAGTAAAGGCCCGGGCTATATAGTTGATATAAGAATACCAGGCTGGTCCCTTTCTGCCAAAAAGCATTTCAGTATGGGTCAAGACAGGTGCAGGTCTACTAGACCACAAGACTGTAACTGTAAGAAGAGAAATTTATGAGAGAGTACACAACGAGGAAGAACCGGTACATAAAAGCTGTGAAGTTTGTGAGATCTTAAACTAAAACAAAAATACAATATTGGCAAAGGACAGTTTGGCACAACAGATGCTGACTGGATGTTTTTTTTTCTCTCCCTGTGCAGCTGAGAGAGTGGTGGAATAAATCAGTGTCAAACTCAGAGCTAATGTGAAACACATGACGGTCAGTGACAGCATGAATGATGACTGCATTATTGAGCTATAAACTGCAGTCCCAATTTTGACAATAGTAATGGTATGCTTCCTGGACAGATTTTTGTCAAGCGTGAAAAAGAAGCTATATGTCAAAACTGTACGGTATATCTACAGGAAGCGGCGCTAGATGGAAAAGGAAAAGGTTATTACCACTTCTTTGTCATTTCACAGTTTGAGATCTACAAATAGTGAAATGTTATCACTCAGCTGGCGGTCAGCGGATGCAGACAGTTTCTGAAATGGAAATTGAAATGTCATTAAAATGAACCATTATCATGACTAGCTACCAATAACTATTTGCAGCTAATCATGTACAGACACAGAGCGGAAAGAGGACCTCAACTCAACAACACTACCTCATGACCAGTAACCGCGGCAGTGCTACTGCAGGGCTGAGATTTCTGTTCTATTCTCCAGTAAATGTGCGGCGGCGACGCGCTTTGAGTTCAGACTGGTGCACGCCAAGGTTAGAGTACGAGCAGGAAGGCAGGGAGGCATCTGATTGGTTCTTTCCAAGCGGACCGCAAGGCAGTGATCGGTAGACGTTTTTTACAGGATTACAGCAGCTACAGATGACGGCTCTTTTCCGGTCCTTTCTCAGAGCTCATCAGTAATGGATCGCTGTCGCGGTGTAAAGACCATTTCAACCAATATAACAAATAGTGTATACTGGATAACATCGTCAACCCTGCCTTTAATGTACTGTTCATATGATTATTAATGCAAAAACATAATTTGATTTATACATTTTTTTATTAATTACAAAAGGATGGTTCGTGACTGAACTTTTCAAGTGTAGCAACTGAACTGATGTTAATTAAACTGTAAATACACTGTTACCCACTCAAGTTTACTATACCTGACACAAATGCACATGTACGAGGAGTTAATTAACTTTTATTATATGATAAACATTTGATAACAATAATTCGCCCACCATGGAATCACTACAGCTGGAAAATACTGCACATCATGTGGGCAAACACAGGTGTGAAAAAAGCATGTTTATTCCAAAAACAGAAAACACTTTAAAACTGCATTAAATGTATTCTGAGTGAGGGGTATTTTATCCCCTCTGAGCTCTTATTCTGATTATTAGTGGAATAAAAATGTATAGTTTAGAAGCACAGCTGGTGATTTGCAGTATATATGTCAGAGGTCTGAGCAAACTACTGTATATAAGTGGTACGTTTGGTGACATGAACCATCATTTTTCTCTGTGTGCCGGTTGCAGTGAATTAAAAGACCAGGTGGCGGCCTTTCATCCTGGAGAAGCAGGTCGAGAGAAGCCCCCAAGATGACTCCCTTGGCTTCTTAGCCTTTGAACTGCAGCCACAGCGAACGTCCTGCGGTATCTTCAGAGCGGCCAGGGGGCTCGATAACGAAGGCATGGATCACAAGGGTGTAGAGCGATTGAGAAATAAACCATATTGGGCCGCATGTTAGGAGGGCGATAAATGACATAAATCCTGCGTGCCAGTCAACATGCGATAACAGGTTATAGTGGGAAATAAGAAAAAAAATAAAAAAGCCGAGGGCGAGGGGCCCTGAGAATAAAGATAATTATTTTTGATAAGGTGGAAATGGGAAAAGGGTAAGTTGATAAGCGCAGGCAGGGTGACTGAACACTGTTGACACTGATATTCCCCTGCATAGCCAAAGACTTTCCTGCCTGCCTGCCTGCAGAGGAAAGGTTGCTGTGGGAATAAAGCTCTTTATAACCTATTGTATGCAGCTTTTATTGTGCGTCTTTTCTATAATCTTGTGTCATTTTTTAAAGAATCAATCATCTTTCCATTAATATTTTATGAGCGGCTATTTGGCAGAGAGTGTTACATTGAATATTAAAAAATAAGAATAAAAAGATTCAAGAAAACAACCACTAGTAAGGCATACAAGGGTCACGGTCAAAGTGCCCCTGACACTCTGTAAATATAATGCTGCTATGACCCAGGAGCTGGTATTAATTTCCCAAAAAGTGGATAAAAAAAAAAAGGTACAGCAGAGTATGCTGAGCATGCATGACCTGGGAGAGGCAGATATGGTTTGTGGGGAACGTGAAGTGTTTATTAAAAGAGCTTTCAGCTATTGATGGAAGATGGGACCGATACGCTCAACGATCATCATTTTTATGTTTGAAGGAATAGTTAGACATTTTGGGAAATGGGAGTTAGATGAGAAAATCGATACCGCTTTCATATATTTGCCCTAAGTGTGGATCTATAGAGCCGGGAGGTGATTCGCTTAGCCTATAGCGATCTGCTCTCAGCCGCTGTTACAAGTAGGTTCAGCATGTAACTCTTCATAAAACCACCACAAGAAACATTTGAATGTTATTGACCAATCCCGTTTGAGCAGGCTTTGGTTGAATGCAGGTAAACAGAGCAAAAGAGGCGGAGCACATTGGCCTTAATGCAATCTCGGACGATGATTCAGCTTTTTATTGGTTTAAAATTAGCTGAAGAACAAGCTGGCTACTTGTGAAACAATCCGGTCGTCATCTTTCAACTCCAATATCTCGCATCTCAAGTTGCTAGTCAGACTGTAAACAATGAGCAGCGCACGGAAAAGGAGGTCTTGACCCGGATGTCCAATGGCTACACCTGAAACCCAGGAATATAACCCCTTTCCCCAAGAGGTTTATCTGTCATCAGACCGAAAGCCGATTGAGTCAACACCATCCATCTAACATCCTTGATCTTTGAGTACAATGAGCTCAGCATCAACACTGACTTTGTAAACTGAGACAGCGAAGCCAGCTATTTTTATTTGTCAAATCCGAAGCTGAGCTGCCACAACACTGGACAATATGTGCACCCATGAATTTGATAAGTGCCTTCTGTTTGTGACTACACATTTTAAATAAATGATAGCCCACCTTTTGTCCCTGCAGATAGGCTATAAAGTAATTTATTTCTCCTTTTCTGCCTTCTCTGTACCTGTCAAATATTTCCTGCATTATGGGGATAAAGTGAAAATTATTGAAAGCCAAGCTTTCAGGCATCCTGTCAGGCACATTCTTTTTTCACCCAGACATGCACCACATGGTCAGGACAGACTTGCCTGCCACAGCACTTCTGGACTCCCACATTTCTCTCCAAGACACCAGAAAAAAACAACAGAAAATACCTATTAGAAATGCGCTTTTGACCACTAAACACTTCTTCAAATCTGTGCTTAAACCGTGCATACAAGCATTTTATGCACAATGCCGGGATTCATCAATATTTTCTCAGACCTCAGACCATTCATGTGCACGAATGATGATGGACCGGCTGTCATAGAACGTGTAAAGACACACCTTTTAACGTAATGCATAGAATTTTAAAACCGTATTCATTAAAAATTGTTTAAATGGACAATATTTAAAATCGCCAATTTATTAACTCATTGGCATGTATTTGTGATATGTCAAAAACAAACTATGAACAAAATATGTTCTCTTGCACATGCTCTTTTCAGCAATGGGCTTTTGTAAGAGATTGAAATAATAAAAATCATCTTATTTTCATTTTATCAGACTCAATTAAACTGTAAGAGTAAGATCCAGACGTTTACAAAAGAGGATTAAATTACTCATCATTCACTGTAGTACGGGAGTGAGTTGCTCGGATATTCCCCCACTTCCTCACGTCAACCTCCCGTACCCCCTCGAGTCGAGACCCAGCATCATGCGTTAAAGTCAACTCGGTGGGCTTCATCAATCATGACGCAGTTGTAATCAAACGGCACAATTATGAAAAATGGAGCCTGTCATAACAACGTGCCTGGGTGTGCGGGATGCTGCTGAGTGTCAGAGTGAAGACGGACCACTTCCACTTTATCAAAGACATTCCCTCTCCGAAGATTTTAGGACTCAATGCAAGATTAAATTACTGGTTAAAATGCAAATTTTTCGCTGTGCATCCCCCAATACATCCCTATCATAAATGGAACTCCATATATGAGTGACAGAGAATTAGATCTAGAAAGGATGGAGTGTAGTAAACAACTTTTACCTCGATCCTGGCCTTGTTGAGACCACAACTATAAATCACTGATGCTCCACAGCACCCGTAATCTGCCTCTTTTGTCAGTCTGCTGAGCTAAGCTTGTTTGTGTGTTGAAGCCCGGCCCTCCCAATGAAATTAGCAAGGCATAATCTCGTAAATGTAATGATTTTTCAAACCTACTGTACAGAAATGCAGGGATGGGCAATTAGGCTTAAAAACATCCCCTTTGATTAATTAGTTTAATGTGATGCCGGCTTGTCACGAGTTCACAGATTTATGAAAACAGTTCAAGACTCCTAGGAGAGTTTTGCAGCCGGCAAAAAAATACATTTTCAATCCATACAAGTATTTCTGAGTGGAATCACATTGACTGTTCTCTTTGATCTGAGCCACAGAGGAAAAATAAACTTTTATGTATTTTGTGTTTGGTTCGATTAGCTTCCAACTGTCCAAATACAAGAAAACGCTTCTAAACAGAAATGGATTAAGAAGAAAAAACTTGTATATTGGACAAAGATTTCATTGTTTTTTGGCTGGAGGCAGAGTGAAAACACATCTTGCATCTGTAACTTCAGCTTTGCTCTTTTGGTGTGATTTAACACTTTGGAACGCATCATAAATATATGCATATGAGCAGACGTCCTGATGGTGATTTCCACTCATATACTAGGCTTTCAAAAGGACTAACTGCTTGTAATCATGTTAGGTCTGTGAACCACAGGTGTCTCAGTTTGGCCAAATTAACCAGTCTAACCTCTTAAACCAGTCCCAGCATTAAATTTCTCCTTAAATCGCTAGGGTATAAAAGTGTTTTTACACTGATTGACAACATCAGATATATTTTCTGTGTCTGCTTCTTCCATCATTTCTTTTTAAGCTATGTGATGCTTAGAAAAAATAGTAAAATATTTAAACCCCATGGATTATGTTTTTCATGCTGCACCATCACATCAAACAGACGTATCCTAGGTGTCATCATTTTTTTACACTTCTTTCCATTTGATGTCTTTGAAACACTGGAATCTCCACTAGAAATCAAAATAAGGTTCTGTGGGTGTGGACAGTGCATCACGGCTATCAGTAAATGTAAAGGCTAAAGTAAAGGCTTTGGAGTGCAGATAAACGGTTCAAATGTGCTGCGTGTGAACACAAAACTTCCATCCCCGGCTATCTATGAAGAAGCACAGGAAGGTCTGCCACTGCGTTCTGTTCCTTTTTAAAGGCCAGGGACCTTCAAACACACCCACAACCACTCAGGTGTTCTCAGTCGAGCTGATAGACCTATACTCAGGTTAGAGAGTGGAGCTCTGCTGGGGATTACGTAGAAAATACTGGGTGGAAAAGTCAATGATTAAAGAGCTACATTAAAAAAAATAGGTTTTATTGGCAACGTTTAGATTTACAAAATGATGCTTAGTCTTTTTTGTCACATACTGATATTGTAAAACATCTTAGAATTACATCTGTATGCTTATTTCAACTCTGTCTCCTATACAATTACGCTCCAACTAAACTGCATTCTCAATTCAGTATTCAGGGAAACAACAACACAACAAAGCAAAACAAAAATGCAAAAACACACTTCATGGTTTGGCTTAAAATGACTATGAAATATAAACAAAACAAAACAAAAACACAACAAAACTACTTAGTTGGGTTTAGGCAACAAAAGCTTCTTGGTTAGGTTTAGTAAAAAAAACAACATCATGGCTTAAAAGACTTATTAAGATTTATATAGGGTTATTTACATTAAAAGTCCAATGTGTAATATCTGGCCACATGCTCCAAAAAAATAGGGTGCAGTATTCCAACTCTCCTGGTACAATCTAAATTTACAGTCATCGGTTATTAAATGACAGCTACTAACTAACAGCAGGGCAAACTGCTGAAACTCTGAGAGCCGGTCAAAATAACACAGCTATCTTATAATCTTCACGTGTGGCGTCGGTCTATTTGTGCCACTAACCGTGGCTATAATGTTCCGTGTACGTTTTGATAGTTTGTTTACTGGATTAAATCCAAAGTGGAAGAAACAAGAAAACAACTTGTATTTTTCTAAGAATAAGCATGATAAAGTTGGAAGGAAACAAAGAAAAGGAGAGGCTGGGAGATCAATCACAGTCTATAGGCCACACACCTGAGAAGGGCTCTAATCAGGCAACAAGTTAAAACACCTGTGTGGGTCGATCGTTTTAGAATTCACACCTGAGAGCTGCTCAGACCAACCACAGCTTCCCTCTGGTCAAACAGTTGGAGAGCAGTACATTGTTACCACATTTTCCCCAACAAGCTTGCATTCAAACCACCAACACTCAGAACTAAGAGCTACAGCCAGCCTCTTATTCTTTCTGTTCTACGTGAATATTTTAGTAGGCATCTCTAGACCAGAGTGACACACTCTCAGCAGAAAGAAAACTCATGCTGATCAAATCTCCGGTCCAATTACCACAGAGCCACTGTGTTCATTCTTAAGAGAAAACATTGTGTTTCAGTGAAATGTAATGTTTTTATGTCCTACCCTGAGCTCTGCACTGTTCTCTCCTCTAATGTCCCCAGAAACGTCTTAAGAAATGTCAGGAGACTTTAAGTGCTGCATAGTGATTTTACCCCGGTAGTCACACATGGCTAAAAATTAATGTTTTTCTGTTGGAGGTCTACAGTTCATACTTTTTGTTTTTCCCTCATGAGAAAAAAAAACATTTTTCATATCACTGATTTTTTTGGACACATTGTTAAATATTTCAAACCACAAATATTTCTTCTTTTATGACCTGCAAATATCCTAAAGCTTCCCTGTGGAGTTTTAAAGCATACAACAAGTTTGCCCAAAATTCCCTTTTTTGTTCACAAGTCTGGACTCACATTGATCTGGTCTGCTACTGTGTTAGATAACTGACCTCCAAATGAAGCTTTTTGCAGAAAGAGGGAGAAGGGAAAAGATTAAAAAGAAGAGAAAAATCATTTTTATTTGGGTCTGAATCCAAGTGTTAGTCAGCCGGGCTTCAAAGGGGTTCTATATCCCCTTTCTATCATCGCTATTTCTCACAGTAAAACATGCTTTGCTGAAATCAGTACAGATTACAGTGGCTTTCACAGACTCAACTTCAAAGTGAGCATGTGGTGAGGGTGTGTGGGGGGGTATTACTATAATAATGGAAATACACTTATAAGCTGGTATTAGTTTACAAGTCGTACAGCAGAAAGTATATTTAGGACTGATTAAATTCCTCACACTCTTCTGGTGTAAACACCCTCGGACGTGTTTCGTGTCCTTTGGCACTTGAAGGAAAAACCCTCCTCGGAAATCTGAAAGATGGCGTCAGGACTCCAGCTGAGGGAGCCCTGTCAGAGCTGAGAATTTCAAGACCAGATCCAATCGAGTTGAAGGGCAACTGATATCAAGTCAATATCATTCTCAGTTATGTTTCAAGGGAAACAGATTTTCTCTCGGATCACGGTCACAGTTTTAAACGGGTTTATTTACAAGTTGAAAAAAAAAAAAAAAAAATGCAACAAAACTACTTGGTTAGGCTTTTGACTTTTAGTTTCACACGGGACACAAACACCTGCCTCCTGGGTGAAAGCCCTGTGTTTATACAACGTATTTTCATGCAGCGGTTTGTATGATATCATACGAAAAATGTAACTCCTCCTTTTCTGTTTGTTTGACCTAAAATGTCCTGCAACATGTCAATTTCCGCTCGTTACATGCAACCAGTCTTTTCAAAACTTCCGTCTTCACAGGAAACAACTTCCTTAAGGTTTATGGAGAAAGAAGAAAGCTTCTTGGAAAAGATCGACTTGGTTAGGGTTAGACAACAAAACTAGATAGTTTAGTTTAGGCAACCACACTACTTAGTTCAGCTTAGGAAAAAGATCATGGTTAGTCTTAAAATAACTCCGGAAGTGGCGTTACTTAAGTATGTAAGTTACGTGACAAATACATCAACGTTGACTACACGGGACACGAACACCAATCCCCTGGGCGATAGACCCACCCTTCCACCCTGACTTCCTCCCTACGCGGCATTCGATTCGCCGTTCTTTATATTTCCTTGTTCATGATTACGTCAATTACACACAAAGTGATTTCGTGGGATGTGCACAAATTACAGTGCATTACTTTTTGTAGGTTTAGCTACAAACGGTGTATGAGAGCAGCCTGGTTTACGTGGACCTCAGCAGACTATGATTGCAAACGTATTTGTCCTACGTAATCAGCAACAAGGCTGCAATCAATACAGAGACCAGAGAAAAATTAAGTCCCATTCAAGGAGAATAAGGTAGACCATAGAGTTAGTGATGACTACTTGATTGTCCTACTTTGATTTTGCCCCATTTTTTTATCACAAACTGTAGCTTGAAATCAACTGCAAATATGCCACAAACAAAGAGACAAGGCTGTGGCAAAGATTTTAAGATGTTTTCTGAGGGATTATTTCCTGGTGGAGACTTCCCTTTTTTTTTTTTTGTACTCCCCTGTGGGCGTCAGATGATTGACGGTAAGCAGAGTGGAACGAAATGTGTGCACTGTTAGAAAAACACTCAACTCAAGGCCACAATGAAAAGACAATAAAACCGAAACAATGACAAAACCAAATAAAGGCTTTTATGGTCATTATGATGGATTATCTAACTCAAAGAATTTTCAAGTCTGTAGAAATGAAATCATTCCACAAAAGAATAAGTGACAGCAAATGAAAGTAGCAAACGTGGCCTTGATATGTTTAGCTACGTTGTGTGATTGACATACACTTTGTGTACCTTATCATACACCCATGGACAATGTGATTTCACTGATCGATAGAAATGAATGAGCTTGTTTGTCAGTTTTAGGGAGAAATACAGCAAACATGGGTAAAGTTGATTTTTGTAGAAGAAAAGGAAAAACACAGACGAGTTGAAGGAGTTTGGACTGCAGCCACAATCAGCACGACACCCACAACACCTGCTGACATTTGGTGTTAATCGCTTGTGCCTTGTGTCCAATCTGTCCTTTAAGGTTTAAGTGAAGCTACACCTTATTGATCCCCTTTGGGATTTTAGGTTTCTATTGATGAAGCCCTCTTTGATTGGCTGGCTTACTGTGGAGAAAGCATCTGTTGAATTGCTTGTACTTTAGTGTTTTTCTTTATAAAAGGCAAAAGTTGAGTCGGCACCCGAAAGACAGAACTGAAGCAGCAACCACCACCACTGCCCAGAAACAGCATTGACATCAATGGGAAACACTTGAAATTGAGCAAATTTGTTGATGAAGACCATTTAATATGGTCAAAAGATCCAAACGCTAGTTAAGTTATTGGAGTTTAGATTATTTCGTCAACTCCAAATTTATGTGGAGAAAAGTGGTGAAATTTCACCTCTTTGATTTTAAAATGTTTTCCTTTTTTTAAAGGAACAGTGTGTAACATTTTGAGTGATCTATTGGCAGAAATATTATGTTTTCATTAGTGTGTAATCACTTGAAACTAAGATCATTGTGATTTGTTAGCTTAGAATGAGCCCTTCATATCTACATGAAGGAGTCCTCTTCATGGAATCTGCCACGCTGAACTGCCATGTTTCTACAGTAGCCCAGAACGGACAAACCAAACACTGGCTCTAAAACAGAGAGGATTTCAAAACCAAAGCGGGGGTGGGTCTGGGGATCCTCCCCCAGAAGAATTTCATAGTTTCAGAGACTTTGTTTCCTGCATTCTGGTGACTTTAAAAGAGCGCCACGACGGCTTTTCGCAGCATCGAGCAAAGCCCAACTTCGGGCGCTGCACGCTGTGGCGAGCACAGCTCAAACATGAGCTCAAACTGTGCTATGTCGCAAGCATAAACTGCTCTCTTCCGTTGGGAAACGACAGTTGGTGTAGCTCTATTGTCGTCCAGGTGGAAACAGTAGGGCTTATTCATGCTGACAATGCCAGAACCAGGTTGAGATAACAAAAAAGGAAAAAAAGATGTGAAAAATTGCAATGAATTGGGAGAAAAACGGGAAAATTGTGACCCTGGGAAGAAACCGGGAGAGGGCAATTAAAAACGGGAGTCTTCCGTTGAAGTACTTGCCGGCTCACACAGTCTTGGAAAGGGAGGGGTGAGCAGAGGGGTACTCAGTTGATTGCAATCGCACGACTAGATGCCACTAAATCCTACACACTGTCCTTTTAAGTGAATGCTTTAAGAGAACCGCATGTTGGACCATGTCAGCTGGGATAAATAAGTGTCTCCACCCAGACTTAATTTCCCATCTCCTATAGCCAGAGTTGTTAACTTGACACTTGGACTTGAGTACGTATTATGAAAGTAAAAACTAGTCTTGAATTTTGACCTGGTAAAAACAGTTTAAAAATAAATAGAGTGCCAGGTAGGCCTTACATAGCTATGCATCTTGAATATTTAATTATTGAGCCTATGCATCCAAATGACTTTGTCTGAGTCATGTCAAAACACTTAACACGACTTTGAATGCAAATGTCATTTTGAGATGAAGACTTGTGACTCAACTTGCACTTAAAAACAGCTGTGTAGCTTTCCATCCATCAAAACTCAGTGCATCGCAGCCCCTTGACGGCATTACCACAACATCCTCAGACCCACTGATGCTACTTATTTACCACTAATACCTTATGTCATCGTGTGTTCCCCTACATTTACATACTGTCACACTGAATCTCTGTCAACCTGCCCTGTCGGCTCGCAGTGTCGATTAACTGATTAACATCAATTGGGCACTTCCAGTGGATGGGAGGCAGCTGGGCTTTGACTTGATCAAAGAGGGAAAGGTGTTTTGCCTCATCAGTCGTGATGAGAAGCTGTAGGTGCAAACACCCTGCACCGGCCTCATCCACTGGTCTAAGAGGCTGGGAGAGAGGCCAGGGGAAGTGGCAGCAGCGCAGGGCACCAGCTGGTCACACACACACACACAAGTAAAGGCTGTGATTATACCTGGACACTTAGCACAGGCGTTTCATCAGCCAAGGCTGGCACACGCTGGTGTCCCTCTCATTAGGAGGGTGTAACTCCACCGGTCTGGCAAGAGTGGACTGAGTGGCTGGAGAGACCCAAGTAGATGTATTTAGAAGTCTGACACTAAATTTGTTTAATTAAAACCATTCCTGCCGTACTTAAAGAGTAAGAGTCATACTTAATATAATGTTGAAATTCTATAATGTCTATTTTATGGTGCTTTTGGCTAACAAAATAGTACAATATCGTTATGTATTTTAGTAGTGCAAGAGTGCTTTAGAGTTTGTATTTCAAGTATAAAATTTCACTATATGTGTATTGTAAATCCAGTCTTAAAATATTCTGAAACTATAGAAACGCAGTCTCTTTTACCTTAAGGTTTCTGGTACAAACGCACACTGTGAGCTCCCCAGGACTATCATAGTCTGACCATTTTTTTTGCCAGATTTTCCCTGCCAGTACAGACACTGATCAAACCACCATCTGGCCAGCTTCTCTAACCAGTGAGCCACCGGCACAGTTGGGAGTTTAAATGTGTTCCAGTGTGCTCACTTTCACTATGTTCCTTTATGCTATTGTATTGTGATTGTGATTGTGATGTTCTTCCCTGTTGGGTTGTTATTGTGAGTATCCTCTCTGTGCTTCACAGTATATGTCACTGCAGCCAATTCTACTGTACCAACATGAACATGGATTTTATTAAACACCAGGAATTTCAAGCTGCTCTGCTGCAAGTAAATGAGCACATTCATACGTGTTACATTTATAATTCATATTGCAAAAACATGCTTTTTATTATATGAACTGAGTAGCTTTTTAGTACAGAGAGCACACATGGGTACAATCTCTCTCCACATAGGAATCACACAGCTTATATGTTCAACAGTCTTGCATAACACGTTATAAAGGCATGTCTAATGGGGTCATTCTCTGTGTCTTCAATTTACCGGACAGAAGCAGTTTTCATATATGTGATATCAGGAGGAGAGCACATCCTCAAGGTCCCTCTTTTCTAAACTACTAAACTACCTGATGGCCCGCATCTTCCCACACAGAGTCAGCCATGTGTGAAGGCCACCGTGACCCGCTCATGCTACCAAACCATCCATTTCTTCACATGTAATTACATTTCCTTATACCTAATCAATTTTTCCACCTCTCTTTGTATTTGTATCTGTATGTATGACTGCCTCAGGCAGGGTTACGATCTTAGATCCCGCCTCTGCTTGTCCAAATGTCAGTGAACCCATCGGCCAATAACAGTAGAGCTGATTGTCTACCAGACTAAGGAGCACCCGACCTCTCTAGACTTTCTCTTTTTCCACAAGGAGAAAAAGAAATAACGGTGACTGAATTCCACTCAGCTGCTTCAGTTTCGGGGTCTTGATATTGTTCACATGCTGTCTCAATGTCACACGGTCATGGCATAGTGGGAGTAAAACAGAGCCATTGTTAATGTTATTAGTAACACCCGTGCTTTTCCTACTATGACAACATGACTGCTTTGAAAAAGGCCTATAGTCCATCATGCCATCCATGTGCGTGCATGTGAGGCTATATTATGTGAGAGATGGACCATTTTCTGATCAAGAGAAAAGCTAATTGTGGCTGCATGGGTCCTGTCTGGTGCTGAAGACTGCACAATTAACAGGCAGAAGTCTCGTTGTGGCTGCTGTACTTTGGACATTATATTCATTATATTATTTTCATTTCTGACGTTGTGATAGCCATTTCATCCGAAACATTATAGCCAATGCACAGTTATCTGATTATGCATATGGAATGAATTCACTTCTTCTTCTTCTTCTTCTTCTTCTTCTTCTTGTAGCATTTTGGATGTATTGTGTTATTAATTGTGGCTGCATGGGCGCTGTACGGTGCGGAAGTCTATCACATTTGCAAGTGAACGATGTTTTTGTCATTGCTTAGAGCAGGGGTTCTCAAACCTTTTGGGGGCAGGGGCCTCTTACAGTGGAGTACATTTTTCGAAAGGGACCCCCTCATAATCGTACCACAGATGCTTACTACAATTTGTACTCTTAGATACCACTGGATTTTTTTGTATTCTATAACTTTTTGACCTAAATACTTCAGACCTGTTTGATAGTGATAAACAGAAACACATTTCAATTTGAATCATGTTAATAACACTTAGTTTTGCCCTGATACTCTTGTTGCTTTGTAATCAGATGTCGCTTTAGCTTGGCCAGCTTCATGGCTTCGTTCGCACCTGAAGACACATGATGCATTTAGGTCTCCTGTTGCTGTTCTCAATAAAAACCAAACTCGATATAACTGTCGTCATATTTTCTCAATTTAGCTAGTTTGGGCATCACTTGACGATGTGGACTGACTTAAATATTCCTCCATGCTCGCCAGCTGCAAAAACTGTTCGTTGCACCCTAAGTAAAGTGACTGATTCATGACAGATTGACGTTTTGACGAGTCTCTATTGGCCCAAAGCTAACGTGGGTTTTAGAAATGTATGCCTGTTTTATTGCTGCAAATGGTCCCCATCTGTAGATATGTACTTTTTAATGAAACAGCACTATTCTATAATTTATAGCAAATTATTTTGCGGACCCCCCGGCAGAGTGCCACGAACCCCACTTTGAGAACCACAGGCATAGAAGTCACTTGTATTGGGCTTATAGTGATTTTGCCAAATATTCTTTGGCCAAATTCATTTAAAAACTACATTTATATTGAGTGTGCTATGTGTCATGTCTGTTTTTATTGCAAAAATCAGAACTGCCTTATAAAGTAGCCCTGAAATCCACTATTTGCCTAGCACCCCTACATATTGGTCAAGCTCTCCCTTAGCACTAGAAGAGAATAAATCTTGGCACCAGTTATGCAACTGAGGCAGCTATCTCCACAGATAATCATCTTAGTGATGAAGAAATGATTTACTTACAAGTATTCTGTCAAAAAAAATACCACAAATATGCTTTAAGTATGGAAATACATACATTTTATTTTCACATGGGGAGAGTTCCACAGCAGAGAGAACACATGTTCATGCGGGTCCATGTGCACCTTTGGTCATTAAACAAGATTCAGAACAAAACAGGAATCTAATCTACAGCTCCTGAGCCGTGCGATCCTCCACACGGACGGCCACAGGGCACCGGGGATGAGTCAGAAAATTCATTCAGCCCTCTTTTTTTTTTTTTTTCTAGCCCGAGTTTGATTCCTTTTGTGTGCCCGCATACATTAGGCTTCAACATCCATCTCCACTGGCGCTACTTGTGTGGCACAGGGGAACACCAGCTGTGCCCCCCCATCTGCTGTCGAGATGGGCCCAAGCATTTAGACCCCCCAAAAAAAACTAGCGGGAAAAACAACAGCAGGCTAAGAGGCAGGGATTACAGCTTGTGTGTGACTGGCTGTCTGTTTGAAGGTTGTGTGCAGGTCTTTGATATGTATACGTGTGTGTGTGTGTGTGCCTATTTCTTTCTTTCACTTTATTATGAGTTTGGACACAGTTGCCAGGGGCATCTTATAGCGTGCGGTTCACACTCCATCTGTAGCCGTCGGTAGCGCGTAGCTGCGACACACTTTGATCGCAGACATTTTTAATGAAGAGAGCATATAGTACAAGCAGCCTTCAGGCCGCTGCGCTGTGTACATGTTTGTACTGCGTGTCACAACACTGTATTGTTATCCACACCAGTCTTGATATCACTTCGCAGCAAATTAACCCCAAAATTCACAAAGTCATCACCCATGATACGCGCCGAGTCTGAATGATAATAACTTTTGACAAATGAGGGGCTCGTGATGGTTGAGGAGGCTAAATGTTACGGCGCCAATTCTGGGGAATAACAATCATGCTTGAGCTGTCAGCGCTCAGCCTTTCAACTCAGAACTGAAGACAACAACACACACACACAAAAAAAAGGCTCTGGGTTTCACCACCGGCCATGAGAGATGAGCAAGGTGTTACTAAAATCATGAATAATTCAAATGAAATAATTTAAACTTGTTTCTCCCGTTTTATGGATGTATACTGTATTTACTTGGCACATAACAGCTCTCCCTTTGTTGTGCAAACGCAGCCATATTCTGTCCGATTGCATTTAAATCAACAGGGCATGTAAAATTTAAATTTCTTCAAAGAGACTCCGGGAAATATTTCAAAGGCTTTGAACTTTGACAGCTGACGTGGAAGAATAACAGAAGGAAATGCATAACATTTATGACTATGTATGAGATCCATAAGCTTGCAAGAACACAAATTACAATACTGAGAGTTTGAGTTTATAAAAACGGCCATCTTCACCAGAGCTGCTGTCATCGCGGTGCTGTTGTCATTAGTCTAGCAGTAAAATATTCCAGCTCTCACAGAAAGCGGAGCTAAACTTATGTGTAAATTGATTTTATGGTAACGCATAATCATATAAAGCAGAAATAGGAGTCAACATTTCCATCAAGCGAGCATATCTGGTGTTTTTCCGACTACAATATGCCGTCCGGGCCTTCGTGGTGATTGACAGCCTTATCTCTGGTGTATGTGTGCTTTGATTAAACAGATCATGCATTTTGCATGTCCTACCTCCCTATCTGTACACGGCTGCAGCCAAGCGAGCTCCGAGGCATTTCCAACGCGGCCCGAATATCAAAAGTCAAACATGCACATGCATCTATTTGATACATTATGAAGGGCACACCAGACGAGATGTTTTTGAGAGCTCACTTGAACTCGATTTCATGAAACAAGCGGGGTCTAGATGTGGCCCGAGCGCGTTAGCATTCAGAGAGCTTTGTCCGGTTTGGCTTTAGATGATGGAACAGTGTAGATGAATATCAAACCTGACTAATCTCTTCCCCACTAAAAGCACCCAGCTCTCATTATCAGTCTCGAGGAGATTAGACAAATACAACTCTCTAGATACGTGTTTGTGTGTTTGGCAGCACTCCACTGTACAATGGCTTTTTATTCCAGTGTATTAATTAATCAGTTCAAACAATACAACTTTGTTAGTGCTTCATGCTTTTTCATACATGCACAAAGGACATAATGGATTAGTTGACATTTCAACACATTATCACGTCCAGATCAAGAGCCCACCGCTGAAAGGCAGAGGCTAAATCTGTTGAGCACAGTGCAGCTGGCTGCCAGCAGCAGGTTAGCCCCATGCATGAGCCCCAGCAGGGTGCATATTCAAAGGTACGTCCATGGTGTCACAAGTGTGCAGTCTACCCTACATAATATTATGCTCGATCGAGATGAACTGCGCTTCACCTGGAAAGTAGACGAGATCAGGCGGCGGCGGCAGCAGCAGGGGGCGGTGACAAAAAGCTGCGGTCAAGTCGGTTAGTTTCCAGCAGCCTTCAAAGAATTCACAGGAAATCACAGGATCTGTAGGCTACTTGTAGTTTGCAGACCACGTTCAGATTTATTTATATTTGTTTGTAAATGTGCAGGTATCTGGCATTGGATTCTATCCTTTATTATATTTACGTCTGCCTTGTAAAGCACAATGTAATGAGCACTCGTTTTGATAAGTGCTATATAAATAATAACCTTCATTATTATAATTATCAATTATATCATTATTGTTAACAGATGGAAGTGTTAAATATTACGATTACACGTGTTTGTTGTCAAAATTAAGAGCTAATTAGGTCTTTGATCAGGCGACAGCCAGGCGTTTCCCATCATGCCCTGGGTCTTGCAGTCGGTGGAGAGCAACTGCGGCGCCTGGCTCTAAAAACTGCGGCCGCCTCGATCTCGTGAGGTCATCGTTTCCCACGTGTGCATGACGTCAGAGCAGGTCAGGGTATTGTCGGACACGAATCTAACCAGGATGCATTTTGCAGTGATCGCCGGTGATCGATTCTGCGCAGGCCTGGTTCATCTCGAACGAGCCTGTTATTATATTTATTTTGTGCACATCTACCTGCTTTACTACACCTGTGTCAATTATCCAGTACTATATTGATTGCAAACGCCTGGCAGCTGACACCAGCCTTGGTATATCTGTGAGCTGTCACTTGTTTTTACATGCCCCGAAGACGACTGTGAGTTGAAACGCGTAGGCGCTAAACTAATTTATTAAAAGCTTTTTTAATTTTTGGAAGGCAGTGTGCTTTGGTATTTTTTATTTTTTGGGATATGACTTATTGATCACAAAGGTGAGTACGAGTCTGACATTTCTCTTTTCTGGTCTCATGGTATGTCCTTGTATCCAAAGAGAACCTGTTTTTTTATTCACACTCAAGTAGCACTCCTCAGCCAATCTACTGGCATTTGTTAGATACACCTCTATGACTTGTTAAGAATTCCAGTAGCAGGTTTTCCAACTTCCATCACTGCCTGTTATAAGATAAGGCAACAGATAAGTCAGGTGTGTTTAACAAAATAAGAAGAGTCATTTTTGTAAAAAGAAAAAACAAAAAGTTATTGATTGCTTAAAGGTACCTGTGGAGTTTTTGGCCACTAGTAGTGATATTGAGCAGTGTGTTTTTGATGAGTGGATCTCCCATTTGCAAAAGAGGACACACATGTGCAGGTGTGTGATGCAATGCCAGGACCTGCCATTGATTTCCCATTAATCCACTGATCGACAGATGGTGGTAAATGAGCCAAGAAATCTGCAGCTAGTAAGCAAACATGGATGTAAATAATTCAGGATTCCATATGTCCACCAACTCGGCTCTGCGGATGTTTTATAAGAAAGGGAATGCATTCAGCACATTTGATCACAAGGATTTTCACAATACATTTGTGTGAGAAAGCATAGATGTAAAAAGGAAATGCAAGAAACCTCCACAGGGTACCTTTTAAATTAGCTGATGTTGCTGCTGGGAGTGAGAATAAGTCTCTAAAATAAAATAAAAAAATGGTCTTTGTTCAGCTTGCGCCTTCCCAGCTTTACAATAGTAGCAATTTGGTTTCTGTAGATGTAATAGTACATGGTGGAAGTCTTCTTGGGTTTGCTCTGTTCTTAGTAATCAAGCCCCGACCTGGGGTCCAAAATATATTCAATCTAATTAGGTCGGTACGGTCGAGTTGTATTTCCACGACTTCTGTCTTGGATTGGGTCCAAAATCCTTCACCTGTGAGGACCTCTATAGCTTGAATCCCACCCATTTGAATGGCTAGTTGACATAGTAGTCATTTTAACGAAGGTAAAACAATTATTTTTGTTAGAATTAAATAACGACTGCTCCTATGAGGCTTCGACAGCATGCCAGTGGCTCATGGGATAGCTTTTTGTTCAATGCAAATCCTTTATCATTGATTAAAGTGAGCTGTTAAATTTTTACTTGCTGTCAGACGATGATATGCGACTTCTGCTAAACACTCCCCGAGCTGGGTTGTTTTTAGGGGTTCTGCTTCGTGAACCTCACGGTCGATACTATAGAACATGGAAACGCCGTGTGAGCAGGAGACTGCTGATTTCTTAGTCAATACGAATTGCGCCGGAGTGGTTACGGTTTTAATGGACTGCAAAACGCACTAGCACAAACTGGACTTTTTTTGCATAATTAGCAGCAGTGCTTTGTTTTCATCAATACACCGAATAACCCACTGGAAAAGTAAGACTAATGAAAAGAAAAAAATATGATAGTTTTGTTATTCCAAAGAGACAATGCTGTAGTTTGTTGCTGTAAATGTTCAATAGATTTCCTCTCACACACGAGGGATGACTACTCTGTAGTCGTCATTGAAATGTAAATCTTTTCCCATCCAAAAAGTTATGAATTATCCATTTTGGCTAGATTTTTCTGCCTGAAACTCATTAAAAACAGAGAGCTTCAATGTGACAATGACAATTGCTGATGTTGTATGTTTGTGTGAACATGGCCAGCATAATATCCGTTTGAAAAGAAACTACTTTACCATTCGTATCTAGTTTCCTTGTATAATTGAAATTAGCACAATTAATTAATTGGCATGTAATTCCATGTTTACACAGAGCTTCCGCGGCGGCCCTTTAAGCTTCTAACATTAGCATATTATACACAACCCCTTGGCTTGACCAATTAAAGGCAGCAGTCATTGTTGCGTCTGCAGAAAACTCCAGCATGGTAAGCACATCTATGAGGTTAATTGCATTGACCCTTTGTTTTCCTTGTTGTCACTCCCTTCCTCTAACCAGTGATGCCATGTGTGAGCAGTCACCATGGCGATGGCTCTAAAGGGAAAATACTTGATTTGGCTCCAGCCCCTTCATCAGCATCATTGAAGGCTGCAAAACAGCAATATTTTTATTGTTACCACCGAACAGACAGCTCATTAGTTTTCGGATCGGCTGTCACCGCTACGGCTCACATACAGTAGTTAGGAAATCCTCTATATGGAGCATGTATAGGGTGATATGTGTGGCAGCCGGGCTTTTACAGAATTTTGTTAAGAGTGCATTAAAATGCAAATACTGATTTCTGTGCATGAGAAACTTCTCCCCGCTGTAAAGGGTATGTGCTGAGGAGAAATGAGTTGAAGCAGACAGCAGTTTGGTGTTGCAATAGCTCAGTGAGAAGTATTGGAGTGGAAGAATACGCTTTCAACTTCAAAAAGCACACTTCCTGATTCAAGGAAATTCTTTCAACTCTGAGTGAAGGATTTATTTAAAATTTTCTTGTTCATCATTAACATTTTTATTTTAATTCCTCTAACCATGACATGTTTTGTAGCCGCACAACCTGACCTTTTCACCTTACTGACTACTGACTTTTAAGGACAAATTCATCACCTGCATCTCAGTCATTGTAAGTAAGTCAGGTAACAATAATATACTCTAATTCATATTTGTATCTTTTTATTATCGACCCCTTATAGCAAAGCAATACTTGTGACCCAAAGTCACAGGCTGCATGTCTGAGAGCAGTTTTACCAAATGAGAATGTTCCCTTCTTTCATTTTAGCAGTTTTGAAACCTGAAGAGGTCAAACTTTCCAGAATTTCACAAGAAAAAAAATCTCTTCTTTCCTACCTTGTTAAAGGGACTGTTTGTAACTTCTTACACGTATAAATCATTGAGGGTCAGTGTCCCATGCGCGCTCGCATATGCTCAGAGAAGACTCCAACACAAACTACACAGAAGCACCAAAACCGCAAAGTTGTATCTAGTGAAGCCCGTCTGGTAAACAGTGTTGGCCGCGGTCGTAGTACGCGGGGGAGACCGTGGCTTTGGTCTCTGCTCCTCTGCCTGCTTGCCTTCACTCAGCTCGCTCCACCTCACTTGCATGTTCACACACTCCACACTGCAGAAGACTTTGTAGCTCTGAGAATATCTAGTGAATGTACAGTGGACGTTTGTGCAGAAATAAATGCTGCAGCTCCTCCAGACCAACAGAGGTTTCCCGTGTCTTGTGAAGTGACGGGGCTCCGCAGAGAGAAACGTTATCGTCTCCGACCGGGTGCCGGTGTCTCCCTACGGCCGCGGTCGGGAGGCTGAAGCAGGAAAAGCCAACACTAGGATCAGCATTGATTCATGGAGAGACCTTCGTCTGGTCAGCTAACATTACTGCCAAGCAGCTGAAATATAGAGTGATATTGTGCTTTTAGCTGACGTGTGTTGCCTCACTGTTATGAGCGATGCTCGTTCATGTCTATTTAGAGCGAGCAAGCGCGAGCCCGACGCTGAATCAAGAATTTTCCACGTTTTTGGATTCTTTGTTCACCGTGGAGGCATGTGACAAAAAACAATTATATTCATTTTTTTTTTTTTTAAGTCAAATAGCAAAATAAGCAAGTCTCTTTATGAAATACATAAATCCTTGGCTGAGTACGTTAAAGTATACAAAGTTTACTTTCATGAACTAAAAAGTGGGCTACAAGTTTAAGTTTGTGTGTTGTAAGAAGGGATAAACAGAGAGAGAAATCATGCCTGGAAAAAAAACAAATGATACTAAAAAAAGATGTTTACAAAAGATCTTGTAGCGTGTTAACACGTCCTTAGTTGCTCTTCCAGTGTGCATATGCTTCTAGCAGCAAGGTGTAAATTACTGTAGGAAAATGTGACATGGCTTCAGATGTGCTGTATCTTATCATGGGAGTTTGGCTAAGTCCTTTTTTTTGTGCACATTCATTGTCTAGATGAAACATTTCCACCAGAGTAAAAAACTAGTCCGGAAAACCCCGATTCCACCTGTGATTAGGGTCTGTAAACACCAGCTAATTAGTGTCCGTTATCATTTTATCACCATTTGAGATGTAAATTGAAGAGAACATTCGGGGGTCTCAAAACTCATTCGCATTCAAGTAGTGATTTCAATAGACTGAGGCATACTGTATTGTGCCCACCTGTCAATTGCACCTTTCAAAAACCTGCTGGACCATCATGCAGCAGTGGAATAGGAGGGCATATTAAAAAGGTCATATTATTTGAAATTCAAGGCACTTTGAATGAAATGAGAACCCATTTATTCTCACACTGCCAGGTAACCGACAGTAAAAAAAAAAAAAAAAAGAGAGCGAGAGAGAGAGAGAAAACGTTCATAATCATCTATAATTTTGCGGGAAAAAGAATCAATTTTTGACAGACATATTACAGCGTGAAATATATTCCTACCTACCACTATGAATAGCAAAATGGGGAGGGCAGTGTAAGTGGTTGGGTGCTCGCAGTTCAGCCATGGTTTAATACTAAGTGGTTAGCCAGCACTGTAGATGTGTCATCACACAGAACAAACATCATTAAACTTATTATTCATTGCAGTAGCTTTCGCAGGAGCCCCTGATGGCACATTAACAACAGTCTACTGAGAGACGCATCACTCTTCAGTGGCCCTAAAGAGGCGAATGAAAAGGATTCCCATTGACTCGCCCTCCTCCCCCAAGCCCATTAATGATAATCATTATTTTCCCTTTGTTCATTATGATCCACACTCCTCCATTAACAAGGACTCTAATATCCTCTTCCACTGTGTGGAGATGTAAGGTTTGTGTATCCTTAAAGTGCCTCTTTCACCACATTACCTCAACACCCCGCAGCAGGAGGCCGACATGATAAGTGACAAATGAACACTCACTTTGGATATCACCCCCATCTCTGTTGTAATTATCTCTTTTCATACATGTCTCCGAACCACTTTGGCTCTCGCTTCAGATCCCAGTCAATCACATGGCTCAAAAAACGCCAGCGGGGGAATGAGTTGTGCAGCTAAAAACGTCTCTGTGGTTTTCAAGGTTTTGCACCGCAGGCACTAAGTGTCACTCATCTATTGTGTTTAACTGCTTTTTTGATATTGATCTGTTTTTCTTTTTTTTGTAATCCCCGGTTTCAAAAAGATTTTATTGAACAGATTTCATACTTTGAAAGATAAGGCTGGTCTTCTTTTTGCTTTTTCAAATCTTTTCATTAACAAAAAAATCCCATGAAAAGATCAAAACCGACAACTAATTTATCTGCTAAGTATTATTAGTCTGATGTATATTACGCTCTCATTTCAAAGAAACTCTAAAGTTATCCCCGAAAAATATAAAAAAATGTATAAAAGAGCCTTGCTGTTATCATTATGATGAATACAGCCAGTGTTCTCACTGCCGTCTCATTTCTTTCAGCATTACGGCGCCTTCATACCCTTTCCTTTCTTGAGCATATTCAAAAACTCAGCATCTAACTCAGCCCTTAGCGGGTCAGTGGGGTTTAAGAAGTGAGAAATGTACAATGGCTAACTGTCCAACACTGATGCTCATACTGTGCAGCCAAACAGCGTTCAAACTCACAGAACTTTATTTCCAATATATCCATTTGATGCAAAAAACTGCAATGACACTTTCACTAGGTATAAACACCATATAGCTCGTACTGAATAAATATGATCCGGTTAGTAAAATAAGAGGATTTTTAAGGGGAAATAAAAAGGGGACATAGAATGTTAAGGGGTTAATGAAAGTCCAAATCTGCTATAGTAAAAGAACATGAACCAGCAAGACCTATCTACTCGTACTTTAGACTATTATTATTATTAGTTGAATAATAATACTCTTAAGATGTTCATTATAACCAAGGAATTGAGAAATTATGTCAACAAATGCAGCACTATCTATGTGTTTTATGACATGGATGCATAACCTATAGACACATTCTCACTCCCGACTCATCAAATACCGATGCTTGGTCAGTGGCCTTACGCTTCAAACTATGACGCTCTAGGTACCCCTCTAGAGTCAGGTTTGGATGTGTCAGGGACGGCATTTCAGCTTCTGCTCGTTACATGCATAATGTCCTTTCAAAATAAACTTCCAGCGTTGGTTAACTTAGTTTTTAGGCTTACTTACGCAACAAAGATCATGGTTTGGGTCAAAATAAGTAAGTTTTTAGGAAAAAATAACTACATCTGTCACATAACTTGTGTTAGTAAAGAAGTTACTTAACAAAACTCCTGGTCTCCTGCGTGAAGGTCCTGTGTTTGTTTGACTCATCCTACCTCCACTCCCATCTGCCCTATGTGGACTTCCTCGCTCTTTATAATACGTCAGTTGCTTTGCCATCTATTAATGACGCGGATGGGTTCACATTGGAGTTAGTTGTAAGCCCGAAATGTCTCATACAGATGCTAAAGGGTGCCTCTGTGCGTCGGTATCAGACGCCGAGGGGCACTGACCAAACTGCGGTATTTGACGAGTTTGGAGTGAGAGCATACTGAAACTATATATCAGAGAACACTTGTTAGTATGATTCATTTATTCTTTAGTTAAGTTTTTAAGTCAGGATTGTTAATAACTACAAAGTAAAACTATAATGCCAACCTCACCTTTTACCACTTGACTTTGTCGTCCATGTTCTCTTGCCAGTGTTTGCCAGTCAAAAGCAGCATCAAGAGAGTTGATGCAAAGGCAGCAAATATAGAGGATGCCAATCTCTTCTTGCCGCATCGGTGCCTTCTAGTTGACCATGAAACCCAATCTGGACGCTGATGAAGCGCCTGTCAATGGCAGAAGCCCGACAAAGACGTGTCTTTGCCTCTTTATAAATCATCCCTCCCTCCTCGCTGCTGTGGAGTGAACCTGGGGCTTTTACCTCTGGGTGAACCTCCTGGCGAAAAGCAATTTGTCAATTCCTCATCTGCATTCAAGCCGTATCAAGTGTGATGCGGTAGAGACTGACAACTCCATCAGCCTATTCTCCAGGAGTCTGCAGAGTCCGCCGTGGATATATGGGGTCGATTGGGGAAGGTAGGTCTCCTTGTTTTCGTGCAATGGCGAGGCTACTGGGGGGAAACGGCAGTTTAACTAGACAAGCCGAGTTAACGGCACACTGTTTGTTTCCCAGGCTCTCTGATACACAAGCAGTGCTGGGAATATTCATCACTGCTCCGCTCTGTAATTGACCCACCGCGCCTACTCCTAATGCTCGATGTGACACCTTCCCACCCTGTTCCTCTCTGACAACAGCAGCTACCAGCCTCCATTATTTATTATTTCCTCTCAGCATGTACTTGAAACAAGTGTATATTCAAAGCGGCAACACTGAGATCATGTTGTCTCTCTGATAGCGTGAACACATGTGGACCTTTTTTTTGTGTTGGTGGTGTGATGAGAGCATTTCACACTCACACACTGTGTCCAATTATCCAACTCAACATGTTTTACAGATGTTGCAAACCATGAGCTGTAGAAGGCTAATGGGGAATGCTTTTATAATGGAAAAAATACAGATGTATTCTGAATAACAATAATGATTAATGTAAAGATACAGATTACAGTATTTGTACAGTGCAGGTCAAGAATGTAGTCATGAATTAAAGCTGAAAGAAATGAAGGAAGAGGAAGGAGAACATTTGATGTTGGTAAGAAGTGAGCTACTAATCCCTTTTCAATCACATATAGGCCAAACAACTCAGGAGCCCCAGGAACTAAACACAAGAACTAAATAAATGATGGTCCTTTTTTGTGCATTTCTCTTTTTGTTTCATCTGAAGAATTGTGAAGTATGGGGGGGATAAAGTCCAATTACAGATTAGAAAGCAACAGCTTCAGTCTTGAGTCAAAATTATGTTTTCCTTGTTTTCAGTTTTTATTTCCTGTTTTATTTTGGTAAACTCACCTTTGTCTCTTGTTTCAGATACTTCACTTCCTGCCATTGTGTGTTTCCCACCTGTGTGGTTAACTACCCTGCCCTGATGAGTTTCCCCTCTCCCTAATCACCCTTCCTCCCTTGTGTTTTGAATCTGTGTGCTCCCCTTTGTCTTTGCCAGTTTGTCTTTACTGTTTAGTGATTTGCAATTATTATTTTCCCAGTTAATTCCTAGTGTTACGACCTTGCTTATTGCTTTTCCCTGGACAGTACTTGTGTTTTATTTTGTGTTTTCTGCCTTGTAAAGACTGTTATCTGAACCTTTTTGTCTGGGAGTCGTGCTATTGAGTCCTTTTCCTGCCGGTGGCCATGGTGCGTTCCTGATAGTGAGGCAACTTTTTCATCACATCACAGTGCCTCTCAGCATCTGATACCGACGCACTCTTAGCGTCGGTATCGGAGAAAATGACGCAGTATATAGAGCAAGGAAGTCTGCATAGGGCGGGTGGGATGGGAGTTTGGATCGGTCAAACAAACACAAGACTTTCACCCAGCAGACCGTTGTCCATGTCCCGTTGAAACCAAGTCACCGTTGAGTTATTTAACCTTACTTTTGTTACATAACTTCTGTACTTTACTCACTGTAATAAACACTGTGAAAAAAAGAGGTTGCAGGCACAGGCCGCAGGGAAGAGAGAGAGAGCCACGCTGAATGCCGGAGCTTTTATATCCCGTATGGAGCCCTGGGCCGAGGATCCAGTTGGACACAGTAATCAGTTCTCCTCAGGCATCTTAAAGACAACATAGTCCACACCAGTAGACTGGTCAGGAGCCATCACACACACACACACACACACACACACACACACACACACACATATCACTTTTATATGCAATAAACAGTGGATGTTGGTGAGGAAATGCAGAGATGGACAGGGCCCCAAGGCAAAACGCCAGTCTCCAAAGTAGCAACAATTCACTGTTTATTTTTTGTTGTTTGTTTTTCTTCTAAAAAAAGTTAAAAGATAAAGTTCCTGAAAAAAAGTTTGGTGGGTTCTTAAAAAAGTTTATGTGATTGAAAAGTCAGCTTATTCAGTAAATTACACTATTTTTGTAATAGTTATCTCCCTATAACTGGATTAAGCCACAACAAATATAGTAAAAAGTAAAGTTAATCATATATACAATGTTGTACAGTACCATTATTTCAAGACTTCTGCTCCCCTGTAGCCACAGCACTGTGCCTGAAAATTATTTCCACATTTACAAAATAATTAACAACATAATTAGCAGGCTGATTCTAAAGCGCTACCAATCATTTCCCCTGTTTCACTGTAATCAGCTTGTGTGTAACTCTCTTAATAATTACGAGTAATGACTGCTATGGTCACCGTCATCACGCAAAATCTTTTTTTTCCTTCCACTCACAAATATTTGTAGTTCTTTTAAAGGAAAATGTCTTATTTGAACATCAAAAAGTCTGCTGAAGCTGGATATTTCTGCAGGTGGTTTCTGTGCCTAATGTTACCTCCAAACGGTGGGACGTACGAGCCGTTCCTCACGGTGGCTTTCGGCGCCTGAGGGGTAAACCCACAACAAATGTCAGCGCCAACACGTCGCAGGTTTGGCAAGCTGTAACAGGCACTTCGTTATGTTTGGGGATAACATCTCATTCTGCACTGGAACCTGAGATCTGAACAGAAAACCCAGCAAGGTCCCAAACAAAACAAAACACACAGAGAAAAAATTCCATTACAGAAAGGTGTATAAATCAATTCTGCCTAAAACAACAAGTCCATTACGTAACGGCACGCTGTGCAGTGGCGATATGCACTGAAATGGATAGTGACTGTCATAAACAAAAACCTCCAGAGGAAACATGACATCCATCACAGCCTGGGATGCAAAACTCTCAACGTCTCCACGTTCCTGTTGCAGGAAAAGACAAAAAAAGCAAAGATTCCCCTAAGAGGAACTTGTAAAGACCGCTGCCAGTGCTGCAAAGAGAAGAAAACAGGGGACCCATTAGGGGCGTTGGAAAAGAGAATCATGTCTGTTTCTGGAGAGGTACAGGACTCCTAGGAACTGTGACACAAATACTATTCGGGAAATCACTGTCGCAGCGGTGACTGGAGGACGGCCGCTGAATGAAAACACAATCACCGACACAGAAGCCGGTAAATATCCCAGATAGCCGAGGCCTTAATGAGGTGAGATACACAAACGTTTGAACAAATACACTCAAATGCTGCCGAATGACGCCTGCTGTCTCCTCGCTGGGATGTTTTTCAAATACAATTGATGCTTCACCGTAGCGAGTATATTTGCCGAAGCTGTGTTTACACTCCAGCTAAAAGTGTCGCAACATACTTCTCTGTTTTCAGCTTCAATCGATACTGTGTGTGATCCAAAGTTGGGCCGACAGTAGCTATAGTGCAACTATCTGAATCCTCACATCAGCCTGGAAAGAAAGCATATGTCCTATGTATCATGGGAGAAACACCATGTCACATGTGAAAACATCAGTATTGCATTTTGAGTATGAGGGACACCGTAGTGTAACGTTATACAGACATAACAAGGCTGCTGAATGAGAGAGGCATCCGCCGATACGTTAATAATAAGCCGACCACCTCACGGTACCGCCAGCTGTGATCTGTTTTTAAAGAGTGTTTGCACATTTTCTATTTGTAATGTTACCTTATTAACTTTTTATCTTTCCAAATAAATCTGTAAAAACATCCATCTGTCGCCTGTTCTCTCTGTCATAAAGTACCAAACCCAGTCCCATTACATTCCACGTTTCATTACATTATCCAGCAATTGGCAAACTAAATGAAATATAATCTCATTTTATCACATTTGGACAAGCTCTTACATTATCCAACAGTTGCCACATGCCCAGCAGAAAAACTTTAGTAGGTCTACTATATGAAGCAAATCTTTACTGGGATGGTGGAGTGAGTGAAATATACATTTCAGTCAGGCATCTTGGCGGAGGTCTGAGCTCTCTGAGTGCCATTCTAGTTTTATGAAGTTAAATTAAGGTCAAATACATTTCACAAGTATACTTTATCTAGTAAGTATACTAATATCAGTGTACTAGTAGTATATATTTAAGTGTACTACTTCAATACTTGGGACTCAATTGGCCCACTTTTTAGTTTATAAAAGTATACTTTTAAGTGTAAGAATAGTATTCTTTGAGTACACAACTAGTTTACATCTATTGCTTGATATTATGTGATGAGATTGATGAACGGAGAATGCAAAAAATGTAGAAAGTTCTTTAAGATTTAAAGTAAATTAAAATCAAAACATACGTTATACGCTAGGAAGAACTTGTCAGGTTTAGTAAATTGTAAATACATCTACAACAAAGTGTCATATGTGAGACAGCTCCCTGTCACGGTATTTTGATTTCTAGTATTGTGGTACCCGGAGAGGATATGACCGATCAATCAATGAACTCACACAAGCAGCAGATCAGTATTGAGAGATGAAGGCCTGCAGTTGAGATGTATCTGAAGAGACTAACAGAATCCTCCTGACATTACTTATTGATAACGTACAGCTTTATAAAGCATGCATGGGTGTGCTGACATCACTGTTACATATAAAGCTTTAACAACACATCCCAAAAATGTTACATCGTGTTACAGCGTGTTCTCCATCAGTGCGTTGGAGGTGCATTAGAGAACATATGCTCACATTGTTGTAGTAAACACAAATTAAAGGTGCTATGTTTAGCATTTTGTGTTTCGTGTCACAAAGACGAGGCTGCCGCTGCTGCTTTCCCGCCCATCCCCGTTCCTGCTGCTGCTTTGTGTGTGTTTCTTTTGAAGAGCAAGAAGATGAGTAAGAGCTGAACAGCCAGCATGTTTTGACAGAATAAGCTTAAGTAAAAGTGAAGTCATGCAAGTAAGAATACTGGGACTGGACTAAAGTTTTGCTTTTCTAAAGTAAAAATGATCCACTGAAGAAATCCCCTTTTGAGCCATAAAGCAATCCAGAGCCTACCAAGTTTCTGGCGGGACATATCATTAAAAACTCACGTTTCCAGTGCTTGTGTACATCCATTTGGGTATCTGGAGTGACTACCAACCCACAAACTGTGGAAAAAGACGACCCAGTCAGTTTTTTGTGGGTTACCTCATTCAGAAAACATGTGATTCAAGAAGCCATTCAGATTTGGCTCCCCTTCCTATGTCACATGCAGGCTCATTAGAATATACCGCCCACAGTTTGAGAACTACCTTTGCAAAGGTGCACCATATTTTTCTCGTAGCCAATCAGAGCAGACGGGGCTTTTTCAAGAGTGGGTCTTAAAGAGACAGGCGCTAAAACGGAGCGTTTCAGACAAAGGGTGAATACAGGTATATTCAGACAGACAGTATGAGAAAAAATAATGTGTATTTTGAACATTAAAGCATGTAAACATGTTCTAGTAGAAATACAAAATACAAGTATGAACCAGGAAATTAGCATGATATGTCCCAAGGTACTTTAACTTGAGTATTTCCCTTTTACCTCTACTACACTATATTTCAGTAAAAATACTGTGTATGTTTAACTACATACGTTTATTTGACAGCTACAGTTATTGGTAACTTAACAGATTATGATTTTACTAGAACAGCTAAATGTGTAACTGCTCAACAGTATATAAAGTAATTAAAAAAAGCTCCAACTCAACCAGCTGCAACATTACGCACCAGTGATAATGAACCAGTAATAGATCATGAATAATGAGCACTTTTATTTTGATACTCAAGTGCATTTTGCTGATGATATTTATGGACTTGTGGTCATAATTAGGGTTGATTGGGTGACACCTAAGGCTACTATGGCAACAGCATTATAATAATACAGGTCCCCTGTACATTAGTAGCTGATGTGCAGAGCACCCAAACACACTTTTGTTTGAGAGGATTCATCACAGCACATTGTTCTTTAATAAATAAGACTAAAGAAAACAGTGTTATCCAACTCAACATCTGTTTTTGTCTCCTGCATCACATGTGTGCATCATTTCTTGTGATCTCCATGAGTAATTTGAATCCCCTTACAAGAGTGAAAACTACCGATTTACAAAAGGTCAATATATATGGCTATTGCTGCCGAAAAGGTGGTCATAAATACAGAAACAGGGTTTGATATGAAAGTTGTGAGGAGTTTGTATAGTGAGTTTCAGCTCATTGTATAGCTGTGGTTAGATGGTTTTGGGGTATAGCAGGCAGCTGTTTTCATAACTACCTGCTCTACTCTACACTACCAAACAGAAGACAGACATAGATTACTATAGCTGGTGAAAATAGTGGAACATTTAGTTGCCAGATATTTCCTTCAGGAGTTGGTAGAGACCAAAATCAGTGAATATTGGACTTACATTCGCCAAGTGGACAGAAACACGACTCCAAAGGCCCAGACACAAACCCGACATCAAAAGAACTAGCGCTGATGAAGGCCGACTGTTACGTCACCTTTGTCTTGGCAGACAATTTGCACTTGAACACACCGCAAAGACTGCAGCCAACGGACAGTTAGCATGTACATTCTGTGCATGCGTGAGATGAAATATCTCTCCACACCAGCAGGCGGCAGTAGTCTGTATTCGTCATTCGATAAGGGAAATTATTATATCTGAGGACGGTGGATATACAAGCCGTTGTTATGATACGTACAAGAAACAAAGCGACGTTTGCCGACCATTTTCACACCTCTCCCACTCACCACTTAGATTCATTCCAGATGGCCATGTCGCTGGGAAAATATCCATGTATTGGAATGATCAGATGAGATGAAGATGAAAAATGAGAAGAGTCTTCAGTGTGTGTGCGTCCTCTTGACTTGTACTCGTTGGCTTGCTTTCCACACTTCCGTTTCTCTTCTCGTGCACTGATTCACTTAAGTCATAAATAGGTAACCCTTTGATTACAAGTTAGATATATCAACTTAAAAGGTGATAATATGTCAATGTTGTGTTCACAACTTGTTTCTGCTGCCCCCAAGTGGACAATCAGTTATTGCAGGTTTCTGAATATCCCTCCCACCACTGAATGATCCAGGTAATATCTTCTTCTGCTGTCCACATGCAGGCAGTAAATATGACAGCACTGAAGCCAAACCTCCACAAGCATGGAATTAGACTTTTTATAAAAGCTGCGAGGCTGAGCACACCGCTGCTCTTCATTTAAAACTCTAAATGTCATGCCGGGTGCAGGATAGTGCATGCATTGCAATCTCTCACTTAACGGCAATCCATCTGTGCGCGCCCCTGTCTCACCCCGCCTCCTCTTCTTTTTCTTTCACCTCATCCTGCTGTATTTCTCTCCTCTCTCTCTCTCTTTCACCATCTCACCTTCTCTCACGTTTCCCTCGCCTCTCATTTTCTCCCTCTCACCTTTCTCCTCCCACCCTGCACCGCACCCCCACACACACGGAGTCAACCGGCAGCGTCGGAGTCTCATCTCATTTGCTCCCCCCTGAGGCTTCCTGACACACAGCATGCACATAGAGGCTGAGCAGGGAGCCGATGAAACGCACCGCTCTGTATGAGCACACCTCTCCTTTCTTGGCAGTCAGCGAACATCTGGGTTCATGAATCACTGAATTATTACAGTGTGTGGGAATATATACGTGAACGAGTACCTATCTACGAGCACCGAAGCGTGCATGTTTCTATCACACTTTCTTATTAATCATTATGACACATTGTATAATGTGAGGCGTTTTGAGAGTTTATGTTTGGCTATTCTTGCAGTAGAAATCACAGGTTCAATCCCCACATTAGAAAAACCATTCACAGCTGAATGAGTAAAGCAACAAACCTTGAATGACAATATTTGATAAATGCTTTAATGAGGAAGGCAGTAGAGGGAAATGAAGAAGTACATTTTGAAGTACTTGAGTGTTTCCATTTTATGTCACTTTTTACATTTGCTTTCCACTGCAAACACTGTTAGGAAGGAAGTTATTGAGTTATATAGTTGTTTTGGCTTTGGCTAATGTGTTCACAATCTGCCTAATTGCCTAATTACAAAGCACAGCAATGTTAGCATTGATTTGGAGTCATGTTTCTGGCCATTTGACCGATATAATTCCGCTCTTTTGTTGTGTACCAACTCCAATATCAAGCGTTTTTCATGCCAAACCTCAGTAAGGACTTTCACTTAAAGGACCAATGTGTAACAATTGGGTGGATCTGTTGGCAAAAATGGAAGATGATAGTAATAAGTGTGTTTTCTTTAGTGTATAATCACCTGAAAATATGATATTGTTGTGTTTTCGTTAACTTAGAATGAGCCGTTTGTATCTACATACGAAGCGTGTTTTCTTCACGGGTCGTGTCTAGAAGGGAACCCACGAGTTGGGGAAACTCTCGTGAGATGGTTAAGGTTAGACATTGATCTTGAATAGTTAAGGTTAGGATAGGTCGTCGGGTAGCAAATCTTGCAAGAGTTTCTGCAAGTTTTTGCAGATTTCAGATCAGATTTCTCAATATGTGGGTTACCTTCTAGACATGACTCGTTTCTACAGTAGCCCAGAACCATGGATGTATAAAGAGAACTGGATACAGCGTTGGAGGCGGGCTCCCGTTCATTTCTATGAGAGTTGCTGAGTGGTGCATGAAGACAAAATGTCTCGACTGGTGAGTGATAAAGTACCCGGATCATCTGGCGATCTTCCGCGTTTCCTTTAAACCCGTCTCCCAGCCCTCGGTTTTACCTAAAAAAAAAATGTATCCCCTGGGTTACAGACATCCCTTTCCCAATGTAAGTCTATGGGAAAAAGTATTTTAGGGCCCAATGGCATCACGTGACGGACACATACGTTGCAGTACCGCCATTTGGCCACTACGAAAATTAGCATCAAAGCCCGGCGCTCTTCCTGTGGGCTTGCCCAGAATGGACAAACCAAACACTGTTAACTTTTCCTGCTTAGGGACGGAGTCGATAACGTTACTCGCTCCTGTCGCCACTGCTCTCTCTCTCGCTTCACCACTCACTTCCCACGTACAGACACACACACTCTACGCACTGACTCTGCTCCAAATGACCCACTCCACTCTTACACTCTAGAGAGGGCCATTCGCCCTTCACGTCGGCCACCGTATAGTTGTCCTAAACGCTTGACAAAGGGGAGAGGCTTCAGTTTTTTGGACACTTCGGGCTAGAAGAACTCCCCTAAAAGCTGAAAAACACATACCTCAGCACTCCGCTGCATAGACTTGAGAGTGGGTAATCATTCTCTCTGAATTCATCCGAGTGCTACTTCACCTTACGTAAGAGATCGGAATACTTCTTTCACTGCAGGGAGGTTTCCTTGTTGCTATTCATTGTAAGTCAAGGTATTTGCTTGAAAAAGGTAAATGATCCTTTTCACACACTCGTATTGATTTTTCTGAATGTCCTGTAGTACAATCTATGTACTAACAATAATGTCTAACAGTGTGCACTCTATTGCTATACAGCAATTCATAAAATGCTTTTGCCTGAAGCAATTTTCATTAACGAAGCCTGAAAGCCAAAGAAATCTTACCCTATTCAAATGACTTTTGAAGCATGACTGTTGTCCTTGAATACTAATGGCGATTTTCCCCGGATGTGCAAACCGGGGAGGGTAAAATCAGTAACTTGCTCACTCCTCAGAGGATCTCCTCGGGGCACAATATGTCTTAGTCCTGTCAGCCGGTGACCTTTGTGTATCCCTCCCTGATTTCTGAGTTTGTAGAGCTGCGCTGTGTGTCACACTCTGCTGAAAAAGGGCAATAGTCTCCATGCTAAGGAGACACTGGTGACAGCGTGAACCACATGGGGATCAGTGGTGTATTTTTATGGCGTGTGAAGTAGCTAGAAGGCATGATTTAGAACGAACATGCCCTTGTATGTTCTGAAATTCTGTCATGCAGGAGTTTTCTAGCGTGCTTGACTCCACTAGCCCCGCCGTTTGATGAACAGTGGGAGCAGAGCTTTGCAAAGATGCATGTTAACCTCTGCCATTTATGAAACTGTATGTCAGACTCCAGTACGGCGTGGCTGTGACTGGTTTATTAAGGTGCATTAATCTCTCTCCCTGGCACATTCACAGTGGAGGTCAAATATCGTGATCCTGACCTTGGTCAACCGGCTTCATCAATCACAATCTGATGAGACAGAAATGATGTCACATAGAGCTGCACCGGTCGATCTACATATCAATCACGGCACGTACAAGGCTGATGTGACCCCTGATGGCTGATGTCATTCATCACACTCGACAGTACTGTTAACACACGGTAGTTGAATATGGAAAACAAACAAATAAGTTTTGCAGCTTTTTCTGTATTCATGTTTGGAAACACGAGTTGTCACATCTCGGGGAAACTGCTGAGCATGGTGTTGAGATATTTCTTGCAAGCTGGTGCGAAAACTGTCACACGAGTATGAAGACGGCAAGATGAATTCAGCCGGAGCCTCCGAAAACAATGATCAGGCCCCCAGACTTGTCAAGACCCAGAGAAGTTGCGCTTTCTTTTTCTCCAGCAGACTTTCTCTATGAAATCAATAGTTTCATGGCCATTGGAGTGTAACTTTTCTCTTCTCTCTGCTCTTTCTTTTTTGTGGGATTGAGATCGCTATTGTATGAAATGGTGCTCTCTCCTGTGACTTTGCCTGACATTCATAGTGTTTCTTTTCTTTCTTTTTTTTCCTCAGGAAGCTGTTTTGTTCTTTTCCCATCTGGCTTCATTTCATCATTCGTTTAGCCAGGACTGGCTCATATCCACTGAAGCAGAGGCATGTCACACATTTGCAGACCTGCGCCCAGAGGATGATATCATTTCCACACATATGGCAGTCCTTCATTCTGTCCCCGTCGTGTCCTCGGGCATCAGTTTTTCCATGCAGGAGCGCATCCCTGCGTGTGGATATCTGCATGTGCAAATTACAAACACTGACACGTGCACGCATGCCTTGAAGATGTCAAGAACAGTCTGTATCAGATTATTAGCTCCCGCATGCACACACATATTCACCTACAACGACACACGCACGCAAGTGTCATGCCTTTTTAAATGCAAGGTATTACTCCCGGTGTGTGATATCAGCTAATGCCCTGCAGCTGTGAGACAAGCGGGGTCTAAGAAACTAATATTTGCACGGATAGTTATCTTTATAAGGTCTTCTGGCTTTATGAAGTTGTAAACCCTGGACTTCATTGAGCGAGGACAGTATGGAAGTCAAGATAGAGGGGAAAAGGCCCGAGTGGAGTTTAAGTGTCATGGTGTTTATTAAAAGCATAAAAAGGCAGAACCGAGGGAGGGATGAGATTGTACGCTCAGCAGAGGACATTGCTAAAGGGGATGCTATAATATATGCTGCTATGTATCAATTTGATGATTTATAGCTCAGAGGCCTGTATTACGAAGCAGGATGTGGGGTTAGCGAGGTATTTTTAGGTTTAACGCTTCAGGGTTTTCCTACGACGGCGGTTCTCGTCTTACCGGAGTAGATCGCCATGGTAACTTGTACTGCACGCCGAAACTGCTACGGAGCAGGTTATGTTCCAGATAACCGATCAACTCGTATAAAAGCACCACCTACTGACCAATCAGAGCTAGGTGCGCGGGGCGTATAATAATATTACACAAAGACAAAGAAGTTACAGTCATAATCCAGGCTAAAAGCAACACAGTTTAAACTGACAAATGCAGAAAACATAGCTGGCTAAAGAATCGCCGACGGTGTGAAACAAACATGGGAGCAAATAAAAAATAAATTTGCTTAATGATTACGTCAGAGTCGTGCATTTACAGCCCCCGCAGACTGTATGCATTGCCTTGAGTTACTTTGCTACCGGTACTTTTATGTATGCTCTGGGTGATTATAAGATATGAACCTTTGAATTATGTTTATTTTTTATTTGCTCCCAAGTCGGTTTCACACCACCGGAGTCGGGGACGCAGCTGAAAGAAGGATAAAAGCGTCAGACAGGCCACTATTTCCCTAAAGGGAATAATAAAGTATCTCCCAGTTTGCCATTCTATAAGCAACATATTAATTTATCGGAATACACAAAGTAATTATAGTCAGATATATCCATGCTCTAGATAGAGCAGTGATATTATAAGTCTGTTCATTTACGCGTTCACACATCGGCAATTTTTGTCTAATATTATAGTTTGCTCTTGGTTTGTAAAATGTGCCGCTCTGCTGACAGTAGACTTGTCCATGGTTGTGATTGGTTATATGCTGCAAACCCCGCCCCGTTCATGTGAACGCAATCATAGCCAGATTGAGAAATCCTGGGTTGACTTACCGAGTTGGTAACCACCGCCGTCGGACCGCTTAGCAGGATCGCGGTTGTTAGGGTTAGTTAACCCTTACCAAAAATAAAGTTTATTCAAGTGTGCTATTAGTATACTTCTTTTAAACTTAAAATAAGAGATTATACTTTCAAATTACTTTCTATGTACTTTGCAGAGATATACTTAATAAAATTATACTTAAGTATACTTGGCTCATACTGACAAGTATACAGAAAAGTCTAATATACTTGGCTTATACTTGTACTTAATCTTATAAAATTATAAATTAGTATACTTGTAGTACAAAAACTATTACTATCCCAAGAAGTATTGAACTAGTAATGTATCTGTATAGTTATAGTATAACAATAATACAAAATACGACTAGTTGTGTACTCTAAGTATACTTAAAGTATACAAACTAAAAAGTCGACCAATTTAGTCCCAAGTAGTCCCAAGAAGTATTAAAGCAGTACGCTTATAAGTATACTACTAGTACATTCATATTAGTATACTTACATAAAGTATACTTGGGGAATATATACTTGAACTTAAGTACACGTCATAAAATAAACTTGAAGTATACTGCTTTTTCGTAAGGGAAGCCAGATAATGAGAAGATACCCTGGGTATGCACCTTTAAAATCAACAAATTGTTATTATATCCAAATTCAAATGATCATATGATATCTATGGAATATGTTTAAAAAACAAAGGAGTATTTCCTGTGTTTGTTTCCCATGCTCTGCTATCCAGAAATCTGGTTTGACGGGTCATATCTAGCTGGCTGACAATGACAGTGCTGTCTGGCACCGTCAGCTCAGTGAATAATATATTCATGTTCATGTTGCCTGGTCGCTCGATGACATTTTCACTGCAGACCAACAATAACGGGGCTGAAATCCACAACACTGATGCTTTTTGTCTTTGCTGTGGTTTGAATGTGCAGAAAGTTCCACAGACATTCACATTAGAGATGTTGTGAGATTGGTTTCTTTTCTTAAGTAGGCTAGACTTCACACAGAAAAATTATTATTTGAAATGTAAAAGAGATGATGACAAAGAGGACGCAAGGAAGCTCGAGTGCTGACTTGTTTCTTCTTTCTATTTACAATTGAATCTTTTCTTGCATAGCCTTAAACCTCTCTGCATGCCTTTGAGTATTCGGAGTAGTTTATCAAATTGATTGTGAATGGTTGCTCTCTTGAAGTTACACCAACCGAGCCTAGATTGCCTTCAACTTGAAAACAAAGACGAAATCACTCAGCAGAGACTCCTTTAGTCCAAGTAAACAGGTTTTTAATTTAGCAAGTCTGGCTAGCAGTCTGTCTTTCCAGCGGAGTTTCGATCGAAGGTTAATGAGGACAATATTCCTCCACATCTGATTTCTTTTTCCCTCTGTTGCAGAAGTGATTAAAGGCAGAACATTTGGTTGGGTGCGGGGAGATAATGGGATAAATGATTTCATCTGTGGGGTAGATGGTCTACTGACGAGCATCACTTTCAACAGGATCTCCTACAGCTGCTCTTTGTGACTCTTCTCCCACTCACATACATACTACTTGTACCAACTCTGTGTGTCAGTTGTATCACATCTGTGTGTTTAGGATGTTGCTCATTTACTTCCCCTTGAGTCCATATGTTTCATCCCAAATTAGACAGCGGACAGGATGCCCAGACTTCAGTTAAAGTGCTTTCAATCTTAACTTGAAGGATAACGGATGAAGGGTGCTTGTTTTTTACATCTGTGCCGGTGGGGAAAGGCTGTTAAATCTAATTTGTTGGTAACATTTAGTTGACAAAAGAAGCCACACATGTAGGCCTTGAATTACAGCCTAAACATTATGTTCCCATACAACAAAACTGCATTGTCAATTACATTTTGAGGGAAACATACTAGCAACCATGTCATACTAGCTCATTGCAAAGGCTAAATAACGCTTCAAACTTACGCAAAATTTTGGCGAGGAAAAACTGACATGGCCATTTTCAAAGCGGTCCTTTGACCTCTAACCTCAAGATATGTGAATGTAAATGGGTTCTATGGGTACCCACGAGTCTCCCCTTTACAGACATGCCCACTTTATGATAATCACATGGAGTTTTGGGGTAAGTCATAGTCAAGTCAGCACACTGACACACTGACAGCTGTTGTTGCCTGTTGGGCTGCAGTTTGCCATGTTATGATTGGAGCATATTGTTTTTATGCTAAATGTAGTACCTGTGAGGGTTTCTGGACAATATGTGTCATTGTTTTGTGTTGTTAATTCATTTGCAGTAAGAGATAGATACCTATATTTGCATAAAGCAGCATATTTTCCCACTCCCATGTTGATAAAAGTAATTAATACTTGATAACTATCCCTTTAAGGTACATAAAAATACAATTAATTGCGATTAAATATTTAAATCGATTTGACAGCCCTTATTTAATTTACGTCCATAGAATCACATGTTTTCTAATCGAGGCAGCAAAAAACATGACTGTGTTGTCTTATTTCACAGTTTGTGGGTCCGTCGGCACTCCAGATAACCAAATAGATGAGCACAAGCACTGAAAAAAGTGAGTTTTCCATGATATGTTGCCTTTAAATACATCCAGGCAACAACAATAACAAATGTGTAACGCAGAATGCTTGAGTTACGATCCAACTTTGGATAAAATCAATGTGTAAAAATGGCCTAAAATAAAAAATCCCATCAAAAATAAAACCACAGTTCTGGAAAGAGTTTGAATGACAAGTAATCACCGGGAAGTGTGTGGAATCACAATCCTGCTTTCCACCGAACATGTTGACAGAGAATAAAACATGGCTATGATTGCTGCTCGAGCTCGAGCTGTGTTTTTCTTGATGTGCATCACTATTCTAGGAGATCGCTCTGGCGCATCTTCTGCATCCTAATGTCCTCAGTTGCTAACTGGCAACTTTATCTGAAATGCATTAAGCCCAATTTGCCACAGGAGCTGCCGTAAGGTCACTTCTGTTTACTGTTGTGAAATCTCACAGATTGTATAAATTTACTGTTGATAACCTCACATAGGTGTCTTCCTCCTAATAAATACAGAGTCGGTGTGATGTCTTGTTGGCTGTTTGAATAAGGTCTTGTTAACCTTTACGGAGCTTTCTTCATAAGTATGCAGAGAGAACATTTTTAATGTCTGGTGTCTTGTATGACATTTGCTAGACGTTTATGTTAAATGAATACATGATACACATGAATAGATTACAGCACTGCTCATTCATCCATCATTCTCTCTCTCTACCATTCATACCGGTATGCACATTAACTGTGAATTTTAATAAAGAAAAGTAGCAACACTTTATAATAACCATCATTCATAGTAAATTGATAGTTTATCAAACTTGAGTAATAATTATCTTCCTGTTAACAACCAATGAAATGTTAATTAATAATGTTTACTAATTATGAGTAATGTTATAACTTATTTTAATTGTTGCATACATTATAATATATATACATTATATAATATATTAACTATTTGTTAATGATTACGAAATTATTTGTACATCTTTTAAGAAATTGTTTGTAATAAAATAAACATTATATAGGTATATATTTGTAACACTCTGTCAATGGTTAATTACTGGTTTGTAAACCGTCTATACATATTTTATTTGGATGTCTATTATAAAGTTGCAACCGATGATTATAATACCTTGTTAAATGGTTAATAAATACTTTTTAAAGCATCTATAAACATTATTTAAATAGTTAATAATTGGTTTCTTGTCCATCGATCTATGTTATATTTTTAGATGTTTTACAAATGATTTCTTAAAGGTTTAAAATCATTTAGTAATCATTAACAAATACTTAATGTAATATATAAAATGGTAATGTGTACAACAATCAACTGTTAATAAATATTATACTAATGTAATTGTTATCTCTTATGATGCAATATATAATTCATATACTAATTATTTCATATTACACAAACTACTGATGAAATGAAAAAGAATGACATTGTTTAACTGCAAACTAACTATCAACTAAGTTTATTAATTTACCATTAATTAAAGGTGGATATTATAATGTGTTACCAGAAAATTCTTAATTCTTATTCTTAAAATTCAAAATGTTTTTATGTTTCTAACATCCCTCAAAATGTCACAATAACACTAAGCATGTAGCTGTGGTGGGAATGACTGTCATCCAAGATAGAGATGTCACTGTTCCCCATGTTGCACGGAGTGGGGAGTATGAAGCCGCCTGCATCTGCTATAAATGTCAGGGACTGGTCCATTTGGCTCTGCCCAGTCCCATAGCAGAACACTCCCTGTTGCCTGTCACCAGTTCTTTTTGGGGAGCTTCAAATATTGTTTCACAGCCTCCAACAAAAACAAACGGATGTGTTGTAACCAGCGAAAAAAAAAAAAAAACTTTGTTAATTCCCAGCTGCTTTTGCAAACTAATTCATTTTCCTGAATACATGTTTGTGTTTTTGTTTACTCATACTAACAGAACAGATGATGACCGTATAAAACTTGTTAGGTAAATCATTCATGAATCAAAAACAAACAACGTTCCCAAGGCAGACTTTTATTTGTATTTTTATTCTGTTTGTATCCCACACACAAAGCACACACAGCTGCCAGTCTCCATGGAAGGCACAGTGAAATGGATTTCATGTTTTTTTTGTCAATTTTTTTGTTTATTATTATTCAATAGTGATATGTTACAGGCTCAGAATGGAACAATGGATCCAGACACTTTTAAGGCAGGCGTTTCCTCAGCCAGCAACACTGTTCATGTCAGCTAACTCAATGAACATCAGCTCTGCTGTTGCTCCTGACTGTGAACTAGGCTGTAGGCCAATAACCTCCTACACTTCTGCTATAAAACACTAAGTACACAATTACAGAAAACATTAACATGTGTACACTGCACCCAAACTCAAAAACATTTTCTCTACATAAGTACAAAAAACACATTAAACATAAGCTATACAACCATAAACATATTTTCACCTCTGATCACTGCTGCCCCCGTTGACCGATGTACGATAATTATCGCATTTGTATTTGTAATTTTGCCCTCTGTACGATGTACGATCAAAAATGCCAAAAGCGCCATAATGTACAATAATTTGGCCATTTTGTGACGCTTACAAAGTTGGTTCTAGTTTAGGTTTGTCTCATCTTAAATTAATTCATTTCCAGAGAGCAACATATAGATCCTATAACTGTGTTTATGGTCTCAATCTGTAGTTTCAAGTCTTCTTCAATACAGCATGATGTTCATTTAGTAAATTATGGTCCCATTTAGAGTCAAATAGACAAAGATAAAGCAGGGGATGATTTAGGGCAGGGCTACCTTTTGATTGACAGGTCGCTACCACAGCGTTGTCCGTGTTTTCGTCTTAGAACCTTTCACAGTGTGTTTTCAGTTCATGAACGTTAATTGCAACCTTTTTGGCCGCCTGAAAACGTCTTATTCAGTGTTCGGTTGTGCTTAGCTCCACCCTCTCGAGTCACTTTTGGTTGCAAAAACAACAACATGGTGACGGACAAAATACTGCAATCGAGGCTTCAAAACTGTAGTCCACAAACCAATGGGTGACTACATCCACTTGTAATATACAGTCTATGATTTGAAGAGAGTTTGCACAACAGATAGATAAACTTCGGCAGTGCCCAGTAGGTGAATTGGCACTTCTCCGGCTACCAGTCCACACTCCATACTTGGTCCGTGCGGGGACTTGAACCAACGACCCTTCAGCTCCCGCCACCTACATGTATGGTAATCACGAGCGCTAATTGCTTATGCTAATCGCTAACACTTATATCAGCCCACAAACCGTTAATGTTAATCGCTAATGCTAATGCACAAAACAGTTGTCTCCAATATATAAAAGAGTGAGACTGCTGGAGGACAGAACAGAGTGCTTTGAAGGGCAGCTGTGATCTGATAAAGCTGTGCTTCATTTCAGTGGCTGCCTCATTTAAAGTCCGCAATTCAACACCAACTACATCAGAACAGGTCAACAACGCCGTCCCATTTAATTTCATTGCACATGGTCTGCTGTTTCGTTAAGGCCAGGAATGGAAAAAATGACAACGGTGAATATGTAGATTGTCATATTCTGGGTGGGAGGAGCAGCAGGTTTTCAGTCCTCTGAAGCACACAAGTTCAAAGACAAGTGGGCAGACACACCGTTCCTACATTCACCTCATTGTCCAACTGCAGCCCTTTTGTGTTGTACACTTCTAACACAGCATAAAGATTAACTAATTGAGCGTTAATTAAAAAGTTGCTAATGTTGCTGTGCTGCCAAACTGTACTGACGGAGCCAAGAAGTGGTGGCGATGTTTAATAGTCATTATTTAATCTTCAGTTTGTAATATTTTAGAGAAATGCCTTTGCGTCCCGACCATATAATATAATATAATTAAAATAAATGTTCTTTCTAAAAAACTATTCTGTAATTTCTTAGAAATCATCCACCCTCCAGCGCCCAAATAGTAATTAGGTTATGAGTGTCTTTCTCCCACTCATAAATACTGATATAAGTATCCTTGTCATAATGGGGAATATTATAGGACTGGATTATGAAGTGATTTGTTTAACACGGCACTGCAGCAAAAATAAATCACCACTCATCACTCATTAACGTTGACAGATCATTGTTGCAGCGGCGTGCAAACGTGTCCCTCGGTGCCACGGGATGAAAGATGAGCCTTTTGGCTTTGAACTTGAACTGTACTTGCCCTTTCCTCTGGTCTCTAAGATCCTCGTTTTGAGACTACGGCTAAATTGCAAAAAGCCTTTTATCGAATTTAATATGATGGATTTGAAGTGTGTTTTGAGCAAGTCTGAGGGGTGTGTGTGACCTTGTTCGCGTCAGCAATGCATCAGCTCAATCTCTCACACCGGGGCGTTATGCGTGTGTGGTAGAGATTATCGATTTGTGAAATTGTTCCCCAAATGCGTTATTGATATGTTGAACCGCATGTGAAGTACACGAACACAACGCTCACCTCTCCCGGAGATATGTGGAGACGATTAGAGGCTTTCCACGCCGAGAGGAGCTGATAAACAACACCTTGACTAACTAACTTCACCGTCCACATTTCTTCACATTTTCCTCCTCAAGTGAACGGAGAGGAACGGAGAGGAACGGAGAGGAACGGAGAGGAACGGACCCTCCAGCAGGAAAAGCACGACTAATACCATTAGCGATGGCAGCATCCTTCTTGTGTGTCTCAGCAAGAAATGCAAGTAAGCCAGCATGCACAGTACACATGTGGTACACCGAAATGGAAGGCAGCAGTTATTGTTAATGTTGTTCGTTACACCGGTGTTTAACAAGTCAAATACAAATCTAAAAATAAAAATGATCTCACTTAACCCTAGTGTTACCAAGCTTTTAAGATATCTGTTTTTGTTTGTTTATTGTGGTGCTCAAAACGTTGAAATATGACAACACATACAGAAACAAAGTCAAAGTTTCAACATGTTCTCATCCCAACTCGTCACATACTCACGCTTTGTCAGACTGTAACATGTGGCATGTGCCGCAGGGCACACTGTTTACGGGTGTTTTGTTCTCTCTCTTCCTCTCTCCCACTCTCCCTCCCTTCTACCTGCCTTTTTCTTTAGGAGCGGAGCGCACCTGAAACGATTTGCTGATCAGGGTGAAGGAAAAGGGCGGAGGAGCAGAGTGGGCGACACACAGGCCGGCCAGCCGGCAGCACCGCATGGGAGACTTCGGTTTCGACTTCGGTTTCGACTTCGACTTCTTTTGACCGGGATCTCCAGTATCCTTTGTTTGTTTAGTTGAACTTTGAGTACAGTTATTTTTCTCGTTGACAATAAATCTGTTGTTGTTTTTTCAAGTAACTGGTCTCATGGCGTCCTTGATATGCTTCCGTCTCTCCAGAGCCTTCGTGTCTTTTGAGATTCTGTAACATCGACCACTTGGCGTCGCTTTTCGGTCGCAGTAAACACCTGCTGGAACTTTACATCCAAACTACTTTAAAGTAGAAATATACTGTACTGTGATCAACAATTGCTCTTATGTGTTAATGAGAAATGTGCTCTCTCTCTCAACCCACCGGTCGAGGCAGAGCCGGGTTCTATCCGTTAAAGGCCATTTTCGCCAAAGAATACATGCTCATGGGGGGGTCTCTGGTTGGGTCTCTAAATTATAGAGTACGGTCGAGACCTGCTCTATATGAAAAGCGTCGTTATGATTTGACGCTGTATAAAAATAAATTGAATTGAATTGCAAGTTGTGTATAACATAGTAGGGATTGAAGCTGAATAAAAATAAATATCCTTCTCATTTTTTCCCACTCGCACTCAAGCTGAAAACTACACACATCATATATCCTTATATATATATATAGTTACTGGCTAACATATTAACAAAACGTCCACATTTCTGGCTTCCTGACCTATACAAGTTCAATATTGACTTTCGTTTCAGCTCTGTTAGCTCTTTACCTGCTCACATTGCACATTTTACCCGCAGACACAGTTGATGTATACAACAGAGGCTTAGTTTACACGAAAATTAATAATCTGGCACGAGCAGGTTTATTTTCATATCCCTAATATGCCCAATAAGGAATGATGGAATATTGCAAGAATTACCATAGCAACTGAACTCATATTAGAGTTATTAAAGATGCTTCTTAGCATTTATGTTAAAACACAGAGAGGATGAGATGAGGAGTTATCTATATGATCCCTCAATACCTAAATAAAAAGATTGGTCTCTTATTCTGTCAATAAGAAGACGCAACAAATTTGATATTATTCATCATTAAAATAAATTATTCTGTGTTATTATTAAAAAAAAAAAAAGATAATATTTAAATCCTTACATGCATTTTTGGCTACAGCCACTAGGGGGTTCAGTGAGCCCACTGAACCAACGCAAACTGCACCTGTGATTCCACCCATTGTTCTTATAAAAGTATTGATTAGTGCAGCTTTAAAAAGTCAGCGATGCAGAGTAGCATATTCTCTTAAACAGCAAAGCCATTTACATCGTAGCTGAAAAGAAAGGAAAGAACTATTTAAAGAAATGTATACAAACAGTCCAAAGATGTACAGTACCACCGGTGCAGTTTGATTAAGCAGTAAGTATATGAATATATAATAATTATGTCAGAGGTTTTACTGTCTCATTTTGACCTCCTCAGTTGGAGACATATAAGCACAAGTTTTGGAGTTCAGGATCTATGGCTGCCTTGTTCTGCAAATGTCACCTCCTCTATGTTTTGCTAAGGTTAGAGCTAATCTTTGAGTCCAGCAACAAATACCAGTGACCTTCGCTGCTCGCATGAAATGAATGCCAGGGCGCATTAATCATTCCGACGCATAGACGAAATGTCAATTGCGAGATGCAGAGTGATCAGAAGGAGACGGGGGTGTTCTTCAGAAAGATGGCTCCCTCTGAAGAAAATCATCTGACAACAGGAATATTCCTTGATCAGTCCACCTGCCGACCAGCCTCACCAGGTGATCTCGGCGTCTTTAATCTATCTAATGGAGTCTGTGGGGCTTTCTTTTCATCAGATATACTGGTTTATCCTCACACACATACTCTTGTTCCCCAAAAAAACACATTCTGACATAGCCAGTAGGTAGGTAAAAGGCTGGATGGGTGGTTACAGAGATCGGCAGGTCATTGAAAGGTCACAGGTTGTATCAAATCAAATGTCTGTAGCACATTTAAAACAACATGAGCTGATCAAAGTGCTTTACAGACATATGCAGAATAAAGCAGGTCAACAGTAGACAATAAAACATGCAGGCAGAGATCAAGATCAGATCGATGAGTGATGCAAAAACTAACAAACAGCCATTTGGAAGTCGCTAATTAAGTACATTCAAAAGCCAAAGAAAAGAGGTGGCTCTTGAGCTGTGCATGGAACGACTCAGTAAGAGAGGGCAGATCTGATCTGATGTGGTGGGGCAGTTTCTTCACATACTGAGAAGGCGCAGTCACCCCTGAGCTTCCGTCGGGCCCGAGGGACGACCAGGAGTGACCGGTCAGAGGACCTGAGTGACCTGTAGGTGGGGTGTAGGGAATTAAAGGGTCGGATAAGTGAGAGGGAGCTAATCCAAGGAGTGCTATATAGACAAATAGTGAAGTCTTAAAATGAACCCTGGAATTGACAGGAAGCCAGTGGAGGGAGCCAAGTACGGGGGAAATATGCTTTACGGGAACACTAACAGCAGCGTTCTGCATATACTGCAGACGTGAGAGTGAAGACTGATTACTTATATCTCCATAAAACTAAAGAAAATGATGTCAACGAATAGCTGTCTTGATACGAAGGTCCTTGAAACTTGACTGTTGTTTTTTTCTTGTCACTTCACAGCTGGGACGGACCCTATATTGGGCTAAATTGGTTCGTTCCATACAGGACCTCCCTTTTCCCGTATTGCTTGCTACTCTAGATCTGATACAGGAGATCATGTGCTGATCACGTCACCTGTCATCCAATCACAGGCCCCCTTATACGCATCAGTTGTGTATAGTGTAAATGTCCAATTCTTGCAAAAAAATAAGGTTTTCGAAAATGTCTGGTGTTGTTCGGTCGGTTTCACATGTGCAAATATGGATTAACCTGCAAAAAAAGAGCAGAGTGTGCAGTTAAATGAAGCAAACAAGTGAGTCAGCGGTGACTCAACGAAAAGCTTTCTGTACTTTATGCCGTCGGGAATTCTCAAATGGCCTTGTAGGTGAGAGTGACCTAACTCAGCATGCTTTTACAGGAAATGCACAAGAAGGCCACACTACAGTAGGTAAAGGTGCAAGCAATATTGGTGCATTCTTTGTGACATCAACGGATGACACATCCAAGCCCCTTGGGACTACTAGACATCAATCAACCTTGCATCAAACCCTCACAAGCCTTTAAAAGTTGTCCCACCTTGTTCAGGAAAACCTTCATTTAAAAAGTGTTGTCAGAAAAGTCCAATTTCGATCTCCTTCAGGCCATCCAAAGAACGATCTTCCACCCAAAGAGAAAGACCACTTTTTCCGCCACAGTATACTAATTCAGTTTGACAGAGTAATATTGAGGAAGAATTGTCCAAACTGGTTACTAATGCATCACAGCTGCAAGATAGCGAGGCTATTCTCGAGTTGTTCACTGCTGCCATTAAGCTCTGTGTAAATTACCATCTTAGCATGTAATTGTTTAACCAAGATTGATGTCTACATTTACCTGGCAGTGGCACGAAAAACGCTCTCCCAAATGGAGCCTTTTTTCTCGCTTGTCCACGTCAGTGTCCTAAAAAACACCAAAAAACAAAGCTTAAACGCAGCATCTGGCTACAGAGACAGTTTGGCAGTTTAGGTGAGAGGTAGTAAGTGGTGACTTTAATGAAGATGCATCACGCCTGTTGCAGATTTATCTCCTATCGTATGGCCCAGCAGATGCTAATGTAGTGTACAACCTCCACAGCAGAAGCCCCTCATTTCTACACACTGCTGCATCCTCATCAAGGCTAATACACTGTAGAAGCAGCAGGTCTGTTAACACCCCTCCAAGCCCTCACTGGGAGTTCACTGTAGACACAGGATTACAACCATGAAAAAAAAAATGTGTTTGTGTGTGTGTGTGTGTGCCGTCTTATCTGGCACTGCTTCAACAGCAGATGGTTAATTTTTTATAAGTATTAGAGCACTTCAATCAATGTTTTTCAGAAGTTATCCACAGTATGCTGGATGCCAGGGAAAACTGACTGTTCCCCCGGAGCATATCGACGTTAGGTAGACATGCTTTCTGCAAGGACACTTTAGCAGGAATAGATCAAGTCATAGATCAAACATGACCTTCTACTACTGTTTTCACTGCATTTATGTTGTATGCCATTGAGAAATACACATTGCACTGAGAAAAAAAGAAGCTAACAAGAAACCATGTTTGTCCCTCTTTGTAATATTTTCCATTTTTATATGAATATATTTAAAAAACCATGTATGAAAGGCGTGCAAGGATTATAATAAAATCTACATGAGAAAGAAGCTGGCGCACATGCTCTGGCATATGTGACAAAGACAGTGCACATGAACAAACAAAACAGGACAGACACAAAGAAATTGCCAATCAGAGATACATAAATATGTGTTATATAAAAACCTTATACAACGCAGTAAATAAAACCGTCTGAAGTGATTGCAGAGAAAAATGGATTACCAGCAGACTGAGCACTGGGATGCATCATAATGGATTCATTGGCTGTGTGGCATTCTGGTCTATTGATGGTAATGAAGGGGTGGGGGAAAATTGGTATTCCTTCTGCTCTTTTCCTGCATTTCTTTCTGTATAATTTTTGCAATGATGCTAATGCAAAATAATGTGGTATAGATAGTCATAGCAGCTGCTAGCGCTGCAGAGTAACTAGGTACATTTGTATATTCTGTGCATGAGTACAGTTTTGAGGTATTTGTACTACTCAGAGGGAAATATTGTTCCATTACAATTATTTCAAAAACTAGCTCCAGCTCCACCAACTACAACATTACAAGCCTGTTACTTGTGGCTCTGCGTCTGCCATATGGTACACTGTTTGTGGGCATGTTTTCTCTCTTTCTGTCTCTTTCTGGTGTTCTCCCTCGCCTCTACCTGCCTTCTTTCTGTAGGAGTGGAGCACCTGGTGCTGATAGCTCAACAGGGAGAAGGAGAAGGCCCGGAGGAGGAGTATGTAAATGGATAAACACAGACCGGCCAGCCGGCAGCACAGTTCTGGGGACTTCTATCTCCCTTGTTTTTCCCCGAGGATGGGCGAGAGTGTTGGGTTTTTGCAATTTTAGTTTGTTACTTTAGTTTGAGCGGAAGATCACCAGTAGTTCAGTCATCGTGTTTTGTTTAGTCTTAATTACTTTCTAAGTTTATGGGGATGAGCGGGATGTGACTGACCACTGTGTGGCTGGCTCGGTGACTTCCTCATCTTTTGTTCCTTTTGACCGAGCTCTCCAACCCTTTTGTTTGTTTTATTTGAACTTTGAGTACGGTTACTTTTTTTTTTACAATATAATCTGTTGTTTTCTCCAAGTAACTGGTCTTGGCATCCTTTATATGTTTCGGTCTCCATTAGAGCCTTTGTCACTACACAAGCCTGTTAACATCAGTAATCATACTCAGATAATACTATATATATATATATATATATATATATAGCACACAATCATCTGCATAATAAGTCAATTTTGCGAAAAATTGCACACATAGAGCAACATACATTAGCATTAATTCAGAGTCGTGGTTCTGGTCACCTGATGCAGGTTAAGTCCAATATTCACCCTTCCTTTAACTCTGTTTTGATCTCCACCAACTCCTGAGGGAAATATCTGACTCTTAAGCAGCTAAATGCTAAATGTATTCACAAGTCACTAATTTTGTCTGTCTGCTGTTCGGAGCTTTTTGCAGTGGGATTTTTTTCACTTTAAACTGGTTGATGAGAGTTGTGAGAGAGAATCAACACGATAAAGTTGCAGGCCAGAAAATCAAAACAATGAGCTGAAAGTCACATCTTACATCTTGCAACATCTTGTAACATTGTGCAGCTTTAAGTAAAAAATCCTGTCGCATTTGTACATTTTATGAAGTTATGTTAAGCCAGTTTGACCTTTGTTTGAATACAACCTATCTACCAACAAAATGCAAACCAGAAATCCAAAAATACATCAGTTCTAGTTGTCTGCCTAACAGCATTAAAGTGTTCCGAGTTGGATTTTCCCTTTGGTAAACTCCCACAGCTCCGCAGTACAACGTGCTTGAGCTGTATCAGAGAGGAGCGGGTGGCATCAGTCCTTGTAGGATAACATGCATTAAGCACATGGCCCGTGTTCAACTCATTTCTGAGTCAGTCAGCGGTCCACAGATATTCCAACAGGTCCACGGGAGCTCCAAGACCCTCAAAAGCCTGATTGTATCCCACGCCTGATTTCAGTGCTAATTCAAGCCTCACACCCAATATCATTTGGCAGTAATGTGAAGGTAAAGCAGTGGCAATCTCAAAGGGATCCTTCAGTCCTCACTTCCATATGCTCTGCTTTGAGCCAATTTATATTTAGTGTTCTCTTTAACCTCTGTGTTATCTGGAATTCACAGGCATGAAGGACAGAGGATGAAACGAAATGTTTATTGAGTTGTAAATATTGTAAATGGAATCATGATGTTGCGCCCCCTCCTTGCGAGGCGTTTCCAATTATGGAAGGGTAATAAGCCTCCTTTGTCAGGTCAAATCCAGCGCGTCTAGCTGTATGATTGCCGCGGTGCTAAGTAAAAGACCGACGTATAAGTGCTGTGCTCAGGATGTGCGGTTGCAGTCGCTGGGAGGAAATGTCCGGCTATCTGTCCCCCTGGGCACGCAGACGAAGCCATTCCTGTTGAGAAAATATGCTTGTTACAGTCAAAACAGGTCGTTAAGTCTTTATTACAAGTATCCTTGTGATGTCCTCATTTGTCTGACTGGTCATTATAGTCTAATTCAGCCTCGGTGTAATTGCTTTCCGTTCTGTTAAATATAGTTAATATTTACAGGGAGATTGTATTCTGCGCACACTTGAGCAGCTTTACGGCGTCGTCAGAATGCAAACACCCAAGATAAGACTCGCATGTTGGCTCGTTGTGCACGTGCGAGGGATATGCGCACGTTGACTGACTGCTCAGTGAGTGTGTTTGAGTTTGTGTACTGATGCGCGGTGAGTGGGCATTTTGCGCGAGTGAATGCACAAGCAGACATTTATGAGCTTGTGTAAGAATGAGTTAGACCAGACATGCCCAGCTGCTGTGTGGAGGTGAATGAAGCACATCTGTCGAGACAACACACTTGAATTAAAGGATGCGGGCACAGCTCTTCATAAACATGCCACTTTTAATAACGGGGGAAATTGTGAATGAAGCCCTCTGAACATTAGATGACATTAAAATGTTTATCTCAATGTAATTAATTTACTTTCAAACATTTTATCTGCAAATTAATCCATACTAAGATAAACGACCAGAAACATTGTGTGTGCAATGCAATAACTTAAACGTTATATAGTTAGTACAGATGGCCAATGTCTTTGTAGGATCCTTAACAGAATTTGCCCCTTGAACTGAAATGTTTAATGAAGCAATACAAAATGCATTCAAGGAACGTATCCGAACATGTGGGGTTTTAAGACACATGGAGAAGGTAGGGGGCATATGCATTAAAACAGACATAGGCTTATATTACTGGTGCATGAGTATTCAAAATATTCTCATTACAGTTTGGAAGACTATCTTAGAGGTATTCCTCATTTTTCATGCGTTTTCCTACGAATGCCCAGCATCAATTTCCACTCCAGTCTTTTCAAAATAAACTTCCGTCTTCACAAGAAAAAAAACTTTGTTAGGATTAGGCAAGAAAACCACTTAGCTAAAGGTACTATATCTAACAATTTACGTGTTTTAATCGCTTTATATTGCCAATGTGAGTACCCCGACTTTCTCAGTTGCCTATAACAGCCTGTGGACTGATTTCTATGTAAAGGACTCGGGACTGTATTGCCAAAAAAATCCAAAGAATATGATGTTTATGCGCGCTCCCGAGTGCCTTGCCTCTCCTCAGCTCCCTTAAAGCGCCATGGTTGGCCAACTTGCTGTAACTTACAGTAGCTATGCAGCATGGATCTGCTTGGTTGCTTCATAACATTATAGCTGATAAAGTAATTTGCTAGCTGCAAGCTAGTTAGTATCTTGGAGCCAATGGTCCAAATAAAATATAGGAACATTACAGAACATTATGTAAGGGATAATGCCCGACGAGCTGTCCATTATCAGGAATTAATGGACTACGTGGAGAGACGTCAGGATGCTGACTGCAGTTCACTTAACGACCACAGGTGTCATTAATAACATGGATCTTTGAAAAGTTACATATAGTACCTTTAAGTTTAGGAAAGATTGTAGTTAAGGAAGTAAGTGGCGTAACTTCAATGCGGAAGTTATGTGACAAACCTTGAGTCCAAGTGGACGTTGGTGCCAAATTTGAAGAAATTCCCTCCAGGAGTTCCTGAGATATCACGTTTACGGTGCCTCCTCTGCTCCCTGCACCGTGACAAACCACCAATCACTCAAATAAACTTATAAATAAACGTAATTTTAATGTATTTCTCTTTAATTTAATCATTATATCTTCCCTATTTCCCCAAGTCACATGTCTCCTTTTCCTCACCACATTTCCAATTTGCCTAACGCTAATACGAGAAGTTAAGTTTGATAAGTTAAAGTTCAGACAAGTTCAACTCTCTTAAAAGGTGAAGTGCACAGCTCTGAGCAGACACACACACCTGAAGAGGTGGATGATTGAAACCCGCCGGGCAAAAAGACGTGTGAGTGTGAAATTACTGCCTGTAGCTGCGCCCTAATGGACGGACTGGGAGTTTAATGATAACACTGACTGGTCTTATGTCAAGAAACGGCTCCGCAAGTGAACGGTCAGGTCAATTTCCGTAACAGCCACGTGTCCTTTTTGAAGTTCTAGCTTTAGAAAGACATTGGATATGAGTGGCAGACTGTGACTGGCCTCTTCAGTCAACACAATGTCACCACCAGTACCATAAGTAAGAGTCAGATATGCTCTTTACATGGCTGGGTGTGTGTCAGGGGAACTGCAGAGGAGGTGATAGGCGGTAATGATATGATACATGACACATCCGTATGTAATGACACGCAGACTGTTGCTTATTGGACACTGTATAGAGCATCGTTCTGCTGTGATAAGGACAAGTGCAACTGCCAACAGTTAATTTAATTCTTACATTGTAGGCATTTAGCTGGCCGACTTGCATTAAGTGAGCATGTACAGTTTCGAGTTCACAGTCTTCCTCCCAGACACTTTGACAGCAAACACGGTTGTTTGTGCATGTTGTGGATGTTTGCAGGGAACAAACTTGTGGCTCTCTGCTTATGAAACAACATCTCTAACTACACAGTCACCCTGCCACCAAATACACCATGGAAACTAAATCACCAAAAAGAAAATACAAAAAATGCAGCCGCTGCCAGTGAAAAGTGAATTAATCCAATGAGGGTAATGTTATTCACTGAGATGCTAATAATGAAATATGATTTGAATGAGATTCTCTAGATAAGGGTTGAGAGTGTGGTTAATACATGGCTGTGACTTCACTGTCCTAGTTGCAACTGATTTGCAGCTGATTTTAGGGACTGGAGTCTACTACTATCACCAACAGCTAAATTCATGTCTGCATGTTTCTCGGTTGTGTGAAAAGGCAGCTTCCTTCCCTTTTCGCCCGGTTTTCTAATGTAAGCAGGCTTTTTTTGTGTTAAAACATTCATTTCAGTCCAGTGTTTCAGTTAATTAGTTAAAGCTGCTACAAGGAACTTTCATTTTGTGTTGATTTTGGCGGTCCCTGTGGACAAAAGCGGTACTGTTTCCAAGCACCAGAGTCCCTTTAGAAAACCTCTCATTTTACTGCAGCAGGGTCTGACAGTCTGCCCCGCTCAGTCCTGCGTGGTGTCGGTGTCTGCTCCCAGCGGGGACCTGCGGGCGAGATGAAGCCGGTTCACCTCCCGCCGGAGCTCCGATTGCAGGTCGAAAGGTGGCAGCGAAGATGGATCTGGGTCTGTCCGCGGTGGACTGGTCGCTGCCTGAGGCACCCCTGGAATCTAAAATACTGGACTTTCGCCCAGGAGACTGGCGTTCACGTCCTGTGAAAAACCAGAAGTCAATGTTGATTTATTTGTCACGTAACTTACGTACTTAAGTAACACCACTTTGGGAGGTATTTTAAACCCAAACTACAATCTTTTCCTAAACCTAACTATGTAGTTTTCTTGCCTAAACCTAAGGATTTTGTTTCCAGTGAAGACTGAAGTTTATTCTGAAAAGACCGGCATGGAAATTAACGGACATTCGTAGGAAAAAGCACGAAAAATGAGGACTAACTTTTTCGTAAGATATCATACAAACCGCCCCACCAAACTAATTTGCATACTGAGAAACAGATCACATGTTTTGTTAAAAAGAAAATCCATCTTTTTTGTAGTCTTGCCTCCTTTTTTCTACATCCCATTAAAAGTTCCCCAGCACCTTGAAACATCTACGGGTTGGTGGCTCTACAAGTTGTTTTCTATTAATATAGAACTCTCGGATTTAGTTATACTGCCCACAAGTCCTCTAAAATGTTACAGAAACAGAGTTGAGTGTCCAAACATCCGCAGTGAGCTTGGAGGAAATTTGAGGAATTATGGGCCCTGGAAATCACAGTGCATATATTTAATTTGTGTGTTCTCACAGACTCTTTGTTTGGCCTTGCAGAGCCAGACTTCATCTCGAGAGCTCAGCGTTTCTATGCAAAATTCCGATCTGGAAACCGTCCACTGAGCATCAGTTGTATCCTGCACACAGCACAGTGTGTCGTCATAGATTAGAGAATCCATGGGGAGGGTTAACTGGCATGTCTCATTTCTTGAAATTCTGAACAATTGAAACTAGGTTTTGAAGATATAAAAAGAAGCATGAGTTTAATTAATTGGCTGTTAAGGCCTTTATGCACCGGGAGTGTGATGAATAAACAACACAAATGCAAAATACTCGCCTGTGAATATTTCGCATCAAAACTATTCATAACAGCGGCGATGCAGATTTGCAACAGTTGCAACACCATTCAGTAAAAGGTTTGAATAGATTTGGATGGACCAACTACTGGATCTGGTATAGGCTGCCTCTGTCATGGTTGAAAGGTGTGATAAAGTTTAACGTCTTGGTTCGGACTAGAGAGCCTGTGGTTGTACATTATAGTGTATATATTGAATATGTCCATTTCACACAATGTGATTGGTTGATGCTTTTATTAGTGGTGCAAAAGCTCAGAAAAATTACAACTAACAACTCACGGGACTGACGATACCGACGAGTCACGTGACTAACGACTGACATGACCAAATAAGTCAGAGTTACTTTAAGTTTCACACGGGACAAAGTTTTGTGTTTGTTTGACCCATCCATCATACCCTCCCGCCCGCCCTTAGCTGACTCTCACGCTATCCATTCTACGTCACTTCCTCCGACTGTCGAATAACGCCATTGCATTGACGTTAGTCAAAAGCCCGGTTCGTCACATACTTTAGCTAAAGGGTGCCTACGTGTGTCGTTTCCAATCGGCGGGATTTGACGAGTTGGGAGTGAGACTGGGTTGGACAAAAACTGCAGTTTGAAAACATATATTGACGCGCATTAATCGCACAAAGTAAAAAAAAAAACAATATCCAAGCCCATCTTTTAGTATCTTCTGTGCTAGTACGGGAAATGGTTGTAGTTATGTCATATTCCAGGATCCTATTTGATGTACATGAACTCTTGTGCCCCACAGTTTACTCACTACAGTTATTTTTACATGAATGTTTTGTCCTCTCATCGACTGTAAATATACTTTCATCTGAGGAAAAACACCCCCAGGCATTCTACAGCAAGGAGGTCCCAGACAGTGTGAGCTTATCAGCAGAGGAGACTCTGACTTAGTTTTATTTTTTGTCAGGGAGAAGTAGACATTTTGGCTTCCCCTGCCCCACACTGTGTGTGTGAGGGGGGGGTCAGTAGACACAGAGCTGTACTTAGTGAAAGATGTATGAGCCCGAATCTACAGACAAGAGCCTCGGGGAAAGAAATGTAAAGTGGGAGGAAAATCATTAGCTTTGTTTGCATGTTCTCTCTCAATTATGTGTCTCCCAAGTCTGGCAGAGCAGTGAAAAGAGGAGAAGATCCGCAGCTTGGATAACGATTTATCACTGGCTTTTGTATCACCGATGCATGTGGCTTCAAAAAAAAAAAAAAAAAAAGCATCCTCTGCTAGAGCCGCCTGAATTACAGCTCTCTGCTCAGCCCCTGCCCAGGCCCAATCACAAAGCCACATTTCATGGCGAGGGGGGGGATGTAGGCGCCTCCGCATTGTGACAAAACTATTGCTCATTCCACCTCTCAATATTTATCATTGTACAATTTCCCCCCACCGCCTCGCTCTCGAAGGGCATGATTTATGACACGCTCACCCTCAGCCTCATCAGAACGGCGACGTGTTCATCACAAAGACTTTTCACAGGCATCGGTTTTGTTTAATCCCAAAGCGGGAGAGGGGAAGAAGAAGCAGAAGAGGAAGAAGGCTGGCAGACAGAGAGGTAGAGATAGATGGGAAAAGGGAGAAGTGGAACCGGGGAGAGTGAAGCGGACTAGAAAGAGAGAAAGAAGTCGGCATCCGCTTATCTATACATCAAAGAGGTGACACTGCCTTGCAAATTTGCTAAAGCTCATTTGTAATGTTTTCCGCTTGTCACTGGCCTTAATGCGCACAGCTCATGGGAGTCGCAGCCTGCCACATGATCAATGGGAAGAGAGGGAAGTTACATCTCACCATTAAACGCTTTTGACTCGCAATATGCAAAGCGCGGCCGCTATGAGTGATGCTCCTTTTGCGCCAGCTTGGGGGGAGGGGAGGGAGAGTTGTCAGATGGATTATAAATTGCACTTTTGGTGCACAAGCGAAGGCGCGCTCCCCTGCATGCAAAGGCAAAGACTTTGTCGAGCACTCTCTCAAAGTCACCCTCGGCCTTCGAGATCTGTGAAGCAGCCTCTGCACCGCTGCTGGGACTCGGGCCAGCTGTAATGTGAGAGGAATCAGAGCTTGTTATCTATCCGCTTTGCTTCACACACACCTTTTAATGATTTTGCAGTGATTATGAACTGTCTTCAGGGTCGAGGGGTCCCCCCTTTAAATCATTGCCTAATTGGCCAAGCTGCTCATTTGTGGATTGGGAATAAAGAAATCACTTTGTACTTCCAGGAGTCCTGAAGTACTTTTTTTTTTGTTCTTCAATTTTTTTTCTTTCTTTCAGTCCTTTGTCATTGTCTACACTCAACGCTCTCGCCACTGAGTTCAGTTTGTCTCCTCCTGAGAGTGGCCAAATCAAGTCAAACACAATTAACGTGCCATTCATCACGGTTATTATACACTTATTGAATCTTTCTGGGAACTCCCTTGAAAGACCCTCCATACTGGGGCATTATTAAAAACAGTTCAATCCACAAGGTAATTAAAGTCTATCAAAGCGTAATCATCAATTATCGATGTGTCGTAATCTATCTTTGGCATCCACTAAACATTAAAAACTTGACATCCTCGGCTAGTCGGAGTCGTATCTGACAGCCAGCTGAATATAGTGGACTGTGGTGAAAAGAAAAAAGGTCTTTAATTTGGAGCATGCAGGGGTGTAAGGTTCAGTTTGAAATAACCGGATTATTGGTGGGCTGTCAGGGCGAGAAAGAGGACCAGATCTCATTAAAGGTGCATTTAGACAAGGACCAGATCTCATTAAAGGTGCATTTAGACATGGAGGATCCTGAACATGTGTCATGACAGAAGCATATACTGCTCCACAAGTTCATAAGTATCCGAAAAAATTAATCATTTCAAAATATCTGAAGACACTCAGCCTGAGAGAGGAACCCAGTCATCAGCTGGTGGGAGAAAATTGCAAACTCTGCGTCCCCATTAGCGGTGCATTAAGAGCACCTGTCAGCTCTTGGGTCTAATTCGCTCATCCAAATTATAACCTGAGTGTTTTTTGTCGGGTATTTTTTATTTTATTTTTGCTGATCTGTGTGCTTCAGCTCCGACTTGTGCTGCTGGATTAGCCGAAGTAGATGTCACACAAACTACTTTTGTGCTAGACTCCATTACAGGTAAAAAAAATAGATTCATTGTTTGCCATAAACCATTCTCCTCGGCGCCACAAACCCAAACACAAACGGAGCCCCGGAGGAAATTTTAGCTCGATTTGGCCCAATATTTCCTCCTGACGCAAACATTTCACTGAATATATCCGTTCAATTTCCTCATGCCTTAGAAATCCATTTACTTTGGAGCGACTGCTTCACCCTTCCCAAGCACCAGTATAGCAATAATGATATAAATGACCCCACAAATGAATGGAGATCTCACTGCTGTATATCAATTCTGATACTTAAGAGGAGGTTGGGGGGGTTTTAAAAGCGGACCCGACTCCTGCGGTGGCGGTTTCCCACAATGCGCGCGGTGGCCGAGGCTCCCCCAGGAGCACGCTGTGAAATACTTGGTTAAGCTGTTTATTGATCTTGGAGGAAAGGTATTCCCAGTGTTGTGCTTCTTCCAAGCCTTTTAGAGGAAGACCTCTCTGCTCTGACAGCCACTACTGATACACATCACACATCCACCCACCCACACGGTCAACAGCAGATAGGAACCCACACATGCATACCTTCACAGGCAATAAAAGGACTTGCAGATATATACAGTGCGACCTATAGATTTACACACATTCACCGTTACAGTGCAGATAATAGAAATGCACCTCTGGCTGTTTCAACTCCGGATGACCTGTATAATGTCTGATGCATTCCGGGCCTGTGCAGTGACTTTTCAGCCTCGCTCAATGCAAGATCAGCGAACATATAAGCAGAAAGAAATGTCAAAAAGACAAATGCATAAATCCATACTGGGGCATTTTCAAACAGAATGTAGTTTTTACTTTATAGATGCACATAATGTAGCCAATTGTAAGTGACATCTTTCTTCCAAGACGTCGTCACACTGTCTGATCATTAAATTCCTCCAGTGGTGTTTTCTTTTCGAGATCCGGCAGGTTGAAACGAGCATCAAACCAGCTACATACTATCACAAATACAAATAATAATACTGACATGAACAGATGAATACAAACATCATCTGAGTTTTTGCTATAATAAGATCTTGGCTCAGAATCATATAGTATAAATAAAATATATCCAGGTAATTGATGTCTGTATCGGGCCAACAGGAACGGCTAGCAATCAAAGCACTACTACTCCTACTACTATCATTATTATCAGCTGTATTTCTATTATTATTACTGCTACTATTACTATTATATCAAACACTATTGATTATTGTTATTAGTCCTATTTGTATTACTACTTATATATAGCGAATATATATTATATGTGCATCTGTCTATCTCTCTCTCTCTCTCTCTCTAAACCCACCCGGTCGAGACAGATGGCCGCCCACCCAGAGCCGGGTTCTGCCCATTAAAGGGAAGTGTTTTCTTGCCACTGTCGCACCAAGTGCATGCTCATGGAGGATCTCTTGTTGGGGCTCTAAGTTATAGAGTATACGGTCTAGACCTGCTCTATATGAAAAGCATCTTGAGATGACTTCTGTTATGATTTGACGCTATACTGTATATAAAATAAATTGAATTGAATTAAAAAATCAGGACTTTGATGCAGACTTTTAAAACAGATCTACATTCAGATATCCAACAGGTTTCACCCTTAAAACTACAAAACCAAACTGACTGATGTTGCACTGGCCTCATGATCTGATATTCAAGTCAGGAACTCTACAGGACTGACAGTAGATGGGAGCTAATGAGTGAGAAGTTAAGGGCCGTCACAAAAGTGCATGCGAAATGGCCGAGCTTTCCAGACTTTGGGCAATAGTTTTTCATTTTTGACTGCAGCAGCTCTACAGCTCGCTCGGTCGGTCGGTAAAAATGTCCCCACCCTTTGGCGGCCACAGTTTTCGCCTTAGGAGGCTGAAATTTGGCATGAAGGTAAAGTGTGTGGGTGTTAAGGTGTGTGTATGCTTGCACGAGTGCATGCAAGCGTGTCCGTGGTCACGCTTTCACGCTTGTTTTAATATAGACACTGAAAATTAACTTAATTTTCGTCTGGGCCTCCTTGCATTGCATGAACAACCTCCTTTTTTTAAGGTTTAATCGCCAGGTTTTTGGTAAGCTTTCCCATCTTTCCCAACTTCTCCAACCCCCAGTTTTTGAAGAATAATCATCAAAATATGACCCAATATTCAAACCTCCCCTTCTATTCCCAACCGGACCATTAACAGTTTTTATTTTGATTTCTTTTCTTCCTCAAACATAAATCATGTTTTAATATTTGATTAATTTAGATACAAGATTAAAAGAGGTATGCTATTCTGTTGGCAGATAACGTTATACATATACATATGAGTGGTATGAATCAATTTAACACATGAAATGATGCAATCTCGACAATTTTGTACAGCTTCCGGTGCATACCCCGCCCACTTCCGTTACAATCCAAATGCAGATATAAATGCTGATATTTTTTTTTACATAATCAGACACAGATTATGCAGAGTTATTATAATGTCAAATTAAAAGATAGACAACCCGTGTTACTGTAATTAATCAGCTTGATGAATTGTGTATGATCAAACTATTACACACAAAACCAACCTACACACACACAGACACACACACACGTAATGGCTCATGCAGGCGCCACACACCGCGCTGCAGTCCAGACAGATTGGGCTGTTTATGCAGCTCCCAGGAGTAGGAACAATATTTTTCGGCTCTTCCAGGCTTTGGCTGAATAATCGTCGGGTTATCACTCCATACAGAGGCTACTATTGTCTTATCGCACCATGTAACCATTAATTAATTGATGACAATCAGCAAAGAGAATTAGCGTAGCCTTCCTTTTGACTTAATTAATTACCTAAGCCCGGGCACTTGGGAAACACGCGTGCAACACTCAGAGCTTTACAAAAACAAATGTTTGTCCTCGAGCTGGAGTGGCGTTGTCAAAACTGTGGTTGAAAATCTGTGTTAGATTTTAGGTTGTTGAGGACGTTTAAGGGATCGAGGATGAGAAGAAATAAGAGCTGGTAGCTGGAAGCAATAATAATCATCTCTCATTAGAACGCATGTAAAACCACATAGAGAACACGTATGCGAGCGCAAGTCACACAAGAGCGACGTTAAGTAATTGTGTTAATAACGGAGTGCAGATGGGGTGTGCTGGTGCTGATCTACAGACTGAGCAGAAAATGTCTCTTTCCTCCCATGGAGGGCACGAGATTAGCTGCTAAATTAGCATTCATTCACAGGTTCAACCAGACATGTTAAGAGCTTTAAACGATTCATTGATTGTTACTTTTTTTCATTAGGGACAAAGAGAAAAGCCTCATTTTTATGACGTATGTAAAATATCTATTATAATTACAGTATTATATCAAATTAACATATAAAGTAGCATAATGACATGTACAACAGTACAGTACAAAATGCACACATAAACAAATATTCAACACTAAAATTGCACATGGACGAATTTTAATCATTTATGGACGTCATTACCAGATGGAGATTAGTTCATATACAAAAAAGAGAAAATACCTTAAATGTATTTTTTATTCTACCTTAAATGGCATTCATACTGTCAAGATTGCCCTTCTTGTTTTCTTAAAGGTCTTGAAAACAAGTTGATTTAAGTTAAATCTGACCTGACTGACAGTTTTCAAGGCCATCACTTCTTTGTTTATCTGTAAACTAGACAATTTTGACAGTACTGAAAAGCTGAACCAAGGCACTGTGCTCGAAATGACATTCATGAGAGACCAAATAAACGATTGATGTCATAGCATTTATTCAAAAAAAGAAAGTCTTGGCCTTTCAGCCATTATCAGAACATCATCATTAGAACAAACAATGGAATAATGTCATCACAGTTAGTCAAGGTCCACTCATTTGGTGTTTCCCAAGCTGTCAGTCACAAACACATGGCCTTCCTTCGCTGATAGAATTGCTCAGTTGTCATGGCGATGGGGTACTTGACTTAAGTGTGGAATGACAACTGAGGTACTCAAGATGTGGCTGAAAGCTTCAGAAACACCAACAAAGTGGAGTTTGTGGTGAGAAGCTTTTGTCACATAAAGTCAAGAACGAAGTCAAACGTTTCCAAAAACAGCACCCACATGTTCCCAGTTAACGTAAGTCAAAGACAGTATGTCCATTCAGGTACAGCAAGGGTCGATTTTGATGTTTCAGTTCAGATGTATTTATGTCTTAAAGGCTAATCAATCATCTTAACTATAGGGCTGGGTATTGTTTAAAATGACAATGCCAGAACCGGTATCGTACCCTTAAAGTGCCCCCGATACCAATGGAGTACTTCAATGTGAATGGAAGCTGTGTGTATTATGTCCCACTGGCTAGCTCACAGAGCTGCATCGTATTTTATTTAGGGCTGTAAGCTACAGAATGTCATTTTTGTTTACATTCAAAGCTTCTCTGAAGTTTTCAGACGAAGCTTTGAATGTCTGTCGTCATAAAAGGGTTAGGGTTAGACACCACATGAGACATCACCCTGAAAAAAGCCACAGACATAAAAATTCAATACGTTTCAGTTATCATCAGTTATCATCACTACAGGTGTGTCTTTTGTGTGCGGCGAGTTTTTTACAGTTTTTACTGAGTTATTTTGGTCGATACCTTAAACCCACGCAAAAATCGGTGGAGCCCATTTGTGAAATTTGTGAGCCAGACATCCCAGACAAAACGGATGTGAGCTTGAACCAAGCACTGTCTTTTTTTTGTCTTTTTTACATTCAAAGCGTCTCTGAGGTTTTCAGACGAAGCTTTGAATGTATGTCGTCATAAAAGGGTTAGGCACCACCCGAGACATCATCCTAAAAAAAAAGCCACAGACATAAAAATTCAATCAATTTTCTTTTAATAAATGTAACTGATCAGTTATCATCACTACGGGTGTGTCCTTTATGTGCAGTGAATGAGAGAGCAAACAGTTTTTTGACCACAGTGAAAAATTATGTTTTTGAAAGGCTAAACGCCAACAAATATGGATTAAAGCAGAATATGTCATTAGATTAAAAACATGTGAATTCTGTCATTTTTTTTCAAGATTTGGGCACAAAATTAAAATTGCAGGTATCGTTTGACTGGAGAAGTTTTGATACTACTTGGTACTGCATTATTTTGGTTGATACCTTAAACCCAGGTAAAAATCTGTGGAGCCCATACGCCCTATGTGAAATTTGTGAGCCAGGCATCACAGACAAAACGGATGTGAGCTTGAACCAAGCACTGTTTTCATTTTTTGTGTTGAGCCCTATTAGATTTTACAGTTTTTACAGCTTTGCTGATAAACCCCCCCCCTTCCCCATACATAGATACATGCCCCCCCATCACCACACGCCTCCTATCTTTCCTTCTATCTGTCTCAGCTCTGTTGCGTCCCTCAGCCTTCTATTAGTGTCATCACGCTCTATTGAGCTGCACTTGTCATACTGATACCAAACTAATCAAGACTAATGAATTCATTTAACTGATGATAATAATGTTATTAAAATGCAAATTGTTAATTTCTTTTAATTGCTCTACATCACATGTAATCAATCACAACAACTTCTATCGCCGCCACAAATCTCTCTGCTCTCTTTCCCACTTTTGCTCGCACCGTTTTCTGAAAAGATTTCCATTTCCCCCTCTTTCCTTTCTCGTGAAGAGTCAGGCCGCGCTGGTTAGTTCTGTCATGGTCTGGTTAGAGATGTGATTGTGTGTCATATCATTTATTCTTAATCTTCTTGTTTGTGTCTGCTCGAGTGATTGTGAATGGGCCGGTGACTGTAGAGCTGTAATTGGAAAATGCATGACTGATTTGCTAAGATGGAGCAAACATACAGGATAGCATTTTTATCAGGATTCCCTCTGGCTCCAAACTGTAATGCAACATGCTGAATAAGTGAGCAGAAAACGTGCTAACTCCATCCTGGTTACCAGAGCTCACACAGAAACCAATAAAGCAGTTCATGGGAATTATCTCCGTGACTTATTGAGCGTGACTTCATTAATCACGTTAATCAGTCTGCTTGTGGATTGGGGTTTTAAATATAAACATTTCTCCAAGGCCGCTGCTCTAAAGGCAAAATAATAACCTCAGTGGTTAAACCTCGGTCCATGAAGCCGCAGTGTCACATCGGGGTTGTATCAGTGGGAAAGAAGAAGCTACAAATAAATACTACAAATGGCAATTGCAAGCATTTGACAATGTCTGACTATTTTTTTTTTTTTAAACTCTAAAGCAGGTCCACATTTGTCTAATCTAAAACAAACAAATCCGCATTCAAATCCATCGGGGACTTTTGGAGTAATCCTCCAAACGGACAAACCAACAAACCAACAAACAAACCAACGCTGGTGAAAACATAACCTCCTTCCTAGGCCTTTGGCCTTGGTGGAGGTAATAATATATAATGGAGTAAAGTACAATATTCCTCTCTAGTTTTCTTCTGAAAATCCCTAATTTGAGGGCCATTAGATAGATAGATAGATACCTTAACTTATTGAACATTTACTTTGCGATGCATACTTGCGCCCTCAGAATCATAAGCTTCACACTCCATATTACGACTGCATCTGAAAACTATTTTCCCTCTTCAACACTGTTCAATCCTCCATTTCCTTTAGCTCTGTGTGCTATTAATGCACAGTATGTCAGTGGCCCGCAAAAGAAAAATAGCCACGACCAAGAATCAATCAACAAACACAATGCGGTGTGCATTTAATCCCGAGGGTTTATGACCTTCACAGTGTAGAATATCAATTTATCTCCAAATTATTTCCAGCACTCCATCTTCCAGTGTTTTGTTACTCTGCATTGTCAGTCCCAGAAAATTCCTTTCATTTCACCTCAGGCAGAGATTAATTTGGGTCTTATCTGAAATCCTATATATATTTTTGAATTGACTGTATTTTATCACAGCAGTGAACAGTTGGAGAGTTATAATCAATGTTATTTAGGTTTAAACTGAGACAGTCAAGATTCCCATTTGTTACATCATGCCTGTTGTAGAGTCTCTTATGAAGCTTTGGGCACTGGTTCTATAAGCACTGCTTTTGTGATTTACAAGTCAACACAGATGTACGTCATGCAATCAGCAGACTATCTAAAGTACAAATATGGAGCTTAAAGTGATGAAACGCTGTCTTTTTTCCACTGCTAATGGTGGCCATTCAGCACTTGCCATTAAGCATTGATTTGGTGATTTGCAGACACAAAGACATCCAGATAAATCTTTGGTTTAAAAGTAACATATTTGAATCGATTGACAGCCGTAGTGTTATTATGAAGCAAGTCCTAACTATAGGTTTGAGACCTTTGAATTGCTGCCAACACCAGATCTTTTCAGCGGTTGAAAAGGGTCTGGTGTTGTGATCATTGATTCTCTGATTGGAGAAACAACCAACCAATCACAGCTTTGTAGAGGGGATTAAAGAACTGGGATCATCCTCAAGTAGCTTTTCAGCAATTTAAGATCTTCAGTAGCTATTTATTAGATATTTGTTTGGTAATTACTTGACGTTGACGCTGAGCTACATTCAGAGTCTCCTTCCTGAGACACTGAGGTGACATATATGCTAATCCCCTCTTTAGTTGTTGTGTGATGTGAGCGGAACTTTATAAAATTAATAGTTGTCTAGGGGAGAAAATTGCATAGTAAGAAAACAATACTGTCAACGCATTTGCCTCTGATTAGCTGTAGAAGCTGTGAAACTTTCCATTTCTATCTACCACTTGACGCCTTTTGACACTTTAAGTACCGCAGCAAAAGAAAACCGTTTCCTTATTTTAATTTAGAAACAACTAACCACCCTTCAGTTAAGATCATTTCACTTATTTTCAGTCATTTCTCACATGCTTCAAAATCTCGAAATGAGTACATCTGCTAATGAGGCCGAATGCTACGAATATTTTAGTCACAGGATTTCTGAAATAAGCTAATGTGCAGTGAAAACATGTCAGTTATCTCTATAATCAGGAGGTGTTTTCACTCTCTTAAAAAGAGGAATGTGAGTGCAGCGTTGGTCAGACTGAGACAGAGTGAGGATTGCTCTGCTACTGTTTTGTGTCTTTAACCTGAAGCCGCAGCAGGAGATGATCCTCTGTCTGTGTCATGATTCCCCCCATGGTCCTGTCATTGTGAAAGGTTAGCGTTCGGCCTTTGACTCATCGAATCATCATGGATCAAATGAATGTGAAGTGGCTGTGGAAAGGTTGTGGCCTAGGCTGCAGCTGAGTGGTTGGAGCTTTGCTCTGTGTGTATATGTACATGTGTGTTTGTGTTTGTGTATATGTGCAGTTTTTCAGGCTTCAGTAAAAACCTCAATGCTGAGACTCGAGCTATGAATGATGATGATTATTGTCTCCTTTTCCACCAATTTTTATTTTATTTTATTTTTAATTTTAAAAGATCGGTGATAAACTAAATAAAATCACATTACAGAAACTTTTGGATGTATGGGTATAGACTACTACGCCAGCTGTTTGACTGTTATCAGACCATTAAATGTGCATTATCGCTCGCTATATGCACCATAGATGTGGGTCAGTAGGGGCCTACTAAGCCTACTACACTGTAAAAGTGAAAGCGAAACTTAAAAGCTGCATGTTTGACAATAACTTCTTTAGGTTTAGGCAACAATACCACCTAGTTTAGGGAACAAGATTGTGTTTTGGCTTAAAATAACTACATTTCAAAAGTGAAAGTCAGACCTGTGAACACAAAGACTACACATGTTGGTTTAACATGGGATGCAAACCCTAGTTGAAGGTTCTGTGTTTACTAAAGTCTTAACTAGCTAAAACACATTTTAATGCTGTGATGCCCAAATTTGAAACTAGTAAGAACTTCACACACAAGCTTAGATTGAATTGCTGGTTCAAACCAATTCAGGTATTTTATATTGAAAATGAATAAAAATGAAAACTATTACTTTTATTATTATTTTTGCTACTTTTGGGATTTTCAGGATGACATTTTTTTTCCACCATGATTTCTGAGAGCATGCTTGCATGCATAAGTGCAATGTGCGCACATGTCTGATTCGGTCTTCACACACTCAAGTCAAATTGGCAGACTCTATTCATCTGTCTGTCAATCAACCTGCCGCACATCATAATGATCAAAGTCTGAGGGAACACGGGGGGACAAAGACAACCGCTCTGATAACTCCAGAAGCTCCCAATTAGTGTCTCGCTGCACATCAATCAAAACAATTATCAATCAATGAGCCGCAATTATGGCTAAACCGGTTGTTAAACTGTCGTTATTTCAATCGAATCTGTCTTGGGCAGGACAAACACTGAAGGATGTGACAGCTGGCTTCGGAAGGATTTAATGCTGCTTTATAGGCAAAGTAGAGGGTCACCGGTGGCATGGAACAACTGTTTCAACAGCATTTCAGTTATTATATTTGAACATGTACTACTTCACTTTGAAATGTACAAATTGATATTCTGTAGAAACATCAAGTGTCTCATCTGGATGCAATTTAATACAGTTTTGTTCACACTTAGACACATATGTGCATCTGCATTCACAAATGAGATTACATTAATCTTGGTTTTCCATGGATATATACAAATTAAGGTCGGTACACCCCCCCCCCCCCAGAGGATGGTGGGAATGTAGTGTAAGCTGCTTTGTGACTTCCTGCACTTTAGCATTTAGTAACAGCAGTTAAGATACAGCTAGCTGATAATGTATGCATGTGCATAAACAAACACATGGAGGACTCGCAGGAGACTAAAGGTTTATCATCGCCATGGGCTCATGCTGCTCCTGCACTGATACAGATCATGATACCCTCACTGATACAGATCAGATAAATGATACACTAGCACATTAAGCATTCTGTATGACCTTGTGTGTTAAAAAAACGCTGCAGTCATTTGCATCCTGTTGCTCCACATGAGACAGGGAGGAATGGCTAATTCTATTGCCATTTCAGTGTTATGTGTCCACGAGGATGTGACAAATAAATGACACCAAAAAATGCGAAATACTCGCCTGCGAATGTTTCGCATCAAAACCATTCATACTGGCAGCAATGCAAATGTGCAACAGCTGCAACACTTGTTCAATAAAAGGCTTTTATTGTGAAAGGGAAGAACGGAAGGAGTGGATCTGATCTGCCTTTTGTCAAGGTTGAAAGGAGTAATACAAAGTTTGCCATCTTGGTTCGGACCACGGACCACGAATGAGTGCTAATGTTAACTTAACACAAACCTAGTTAATACAGTTTAAATTAATGAAAACAACTTACCCAAAATCTCAAGTACCGCATTAATTTGCCTCCTGCTGTTTTCTGTTCAGATCATGGTTACTACGGTTGGTAAAGTCACATTTTCCGCTCTGCGTTCAGGGCGCTCCTACAAAAACTCTGCAAAGTAAAAGCAGAGCGCACTATGTCTGATCAGGGCCTAAAGAACCTGTACTGTAGAGGCTAATTCATGGCTATCTCCACAGGTCGCCTAACAGTAACTGTTATGTATGCGTAATAACACCAATACATTATTAGAATACATATCGGATCATATTTTAATCAATCCGTTATTGCCTCTTGGTTGCATTTATACTCCATCCAAGATGCATGAAGGGAAAATATGGTTCAAGACATCTACAGATCTTTACACTCAATCCCCAAATCAGTACTTGCATGGTTGCATGGAGGGATCAAATATTGTCTGGGACTGCACCTTTGTGCACCATCAGCAACACTGCAACCCCAGCAGTATCCAGTATGCTGCAACATCTCTCCTCAGCCTTCAGTCCACTCTCTCACTGCCAACCTAAAAAATGAGCATGCTTTGATTACAGAGTCCCCGCTTTGGCTTCTGTAGGATCTCATTCCCATTACAATCACTGCTTTACATAAAATGATGAATTCTATCATTGACGGTAGTTGCACTCGCATTACCTTACCTCACATTAGACACACACACATCTGAAACCAAGCAGCTCCCATACCGCGTCACTCCATCAAGATAGATGTTTCCCCCAGACTCCATATTGACACCTCGTGCTCACCGAGTGGGCGGCAATGATTTCACTTGATAATAAGTCGCCTGACTGCATGAGTCCATTTTTTCTCCCCCTGGAGGCATATATTCCACGGTAGAGCTGCTGGGAGATGATAAGACCGTGGAGAGATAACGGCTTTGGGTACGGCGTGTTATAGCACCTGAGAGGGCGTTCGTTACAGTGATTATGGTTTTGACAGCAATGCTGAGAGGTGAGAGGGACAGCCAGGTATTGTCAGCAATACCAAAGTCCCATTATCACTGTTAAGGTTTCTGCATGCTTCAGCTAAATGATGGCAAAGTTGTTCACACCTTCTACCGAAATAGCTGAACTTGAAAGAAAGAGGAGCATCAGGAAGACTTGTACAAACTCTTGCAAAACATGTTGTCCTTTTTCCCCCCCATTTCCCTCTCTCACAATCTTTCAAACTGATGAGGTGACAGGTAACTAAAATGTCCAAATTTAGATTTAGACCGACTTTTATCAAGTGACAAATTAGTCCTCACTGGTGAAACTCCTACAGCTGCTTTGTTTGAATCCTAGTGGTGTTTTTGTCCCATTTCTTTCTGGTGTATAACCTTGAGAACGTGATGCTCTAAAATATATAATAAAAGGCAAAAAACAATGAAGCAGCTGAAAAGATAATTTGGCTTCAGAGTTGACTATCATCCCTCAACAGCTGCTGTAAACTTTAAAGAAAAAATATTTTATTTTTAAAACCCTTGGATGTAGTTTCCAGCCAAAACCTTCATAGTTTTGGCCGCATTTCTATCAGTTATGACATTTTACTAGTCCATTTTTATTATTTTTATCTGAGGACTTTGCAACCCTGTCTCCTACAAAATTCAAAAAGTACATTGTTTAGTAAAAAAAAAAAACATTACGATTTGGCTTAAAATGACTATGAAATTGAAACAAAACACAACAAAAATGCAACACAACTACTCAGTTTGGTTTAGGCAATGAAACATCATGATTAAAGTAGGTGAACTTTCAGTTTCACACGGGACACAAACAGCGGTCTCCTGGGCGAAAGTCCAGTATTTGTTGACCCATCCACCTCGTCACGGATTCCGTAGACTACCGTTACAAACATATTCGTGATACGTCAAAAAAACTGTAATCCACGACAAAATAAGTTTCTCTCGAAACGCAATTCCCAATGCCGTTTTAAGGAGACAAGGCTTGGTATAAACACAGCTATCCAATGGAGACCCTTAGGGCAAGTGGCATAAGGGGTCAGAAGTTGACCATTTCATGCAGAACCAAAGGTTCCCAACCTTTATGGATCATGACCCTTTATAGCCAGGCAATACTTACTTGCAACCTCATCACAGTTTGTACATGTGTATGAGCTGGTGTTCCAAAGAGTAATGTTCCCTTCACTAACTGTAATATTTTGATAGTTTAGAGGCCTGAACTGGTAAAACAAGTTAATATTTCACAAGAAAAAAGTACTTAAGTACTTACTACTAAACACAAAGTGCAGCTGAGGCTGATGGGAATGTCATTAGTTTTGCAAGTATTTAGTTACAAAAAAAAGATTGGAAAAATTAAAATTTCGACCTGCTGTTGGCCCTGGATGAAAAGTTAAAGTGTTCGCCAAAGTTATTATTATTAATTCATCCTGAGGGGGCCATGAATGTCTGCACCAAATTTTATGGAAATCCATTCATTAGTTATTAAGACATTGCACTCAAAATCCTCATGGCAGTACTAGCGGAAAAGTCAGGGGAGCACCAAGGTCGTTAGGATTTGTGAAAGTCTGCACAAAAATTTGGTGCCGATCCATCCAGCAGCTGTTGAGATATTTCACTGGATAAGTGAAAACTTTGACCTGCTGTCGGCTATAGAGAAAAGTTGAGGGATCACCAAAGTTATAATTGTTATTTCATCCTGAGGGGGCCATGAATGTCTACCAAATTTTATGGAAATCCATCCATTAGTTAAGACATTGCACACTAAAACCTCATGGCAGCACTCGAAGAAAAGTCAGGGGATCACCAAGGTCATTAGATGATTGTGAATGCCTGCACAAAACTTGGTGCCGATCCATCCAGCAGATGTTGAGATGGATAATTGAAAACGTCAACCTGCCGGCATTAGAGAAAAGTTGAGGGATCACCAAAGTCATTAGTATCCATCCTCTGGGCAGCATGAATATCTGTACCATATGCTGTGCCAATCCATCCAGTAGTTGTAGATTCATTTCACCAAAAACTAAAAATGCCAACCTCGTGGTGGCGCTAGAGGAAAATTGCCTTCATGGCAATCCATCCAGTACATGAGATATTTCAGTCTGAACGAAAGCGGACTGAACGACCAACACTGCCATCCCTAGAGCCATGCCAGTAGCACGGCTCAAAGTAAGACAGAAAAAAACAATTGTAGCAGCAAAAAAAAGTGTTTTTTCTTCTTCCCTGTCTTGTTTATCATGTCACGACTCCTCAGGTGTGTCTTCTACCCCCTCTGGTGTGGTCCCAAACCCCAGCTGGGGGGTCTAAACCACATGTTTGGATGTGAAAGTGAAAGTAAACACACCTGAAATGTCTCTAACAATCATCCAGCGCAGTTTAACACTGGGATGCACAGCTACAATAAGTGCGGTGGGTCCAATTTCAAGCAGGAAGCATCTCTGCAAAATCGAATGGATGTTTACGTGGGCACTTAAAGCTGCGGTGAGTAGAATTGGAGCAAATATGATTTAAAAAATATATATATATTTCTATAGAACGGTCACTATATCCTGACAGTAGTGCATGAGACAGATAATCTGAAAAAAACAATGTGCTTCAGTGTCCTCCTGTGCTCCTAATGGCATCTGTAAGATTTCACAGATTTCAAAGTTTGTGACCCGCCAGCCATGTTGAGATCAGTTGAGGAAATACCAAGCACCGCCCACCAGTTGGAGCAAACTTCCTCATTTTACAGCTAAACAGTTACACTACAAGATGTTTCTGAAAACATTTGAGAACAGAAATAGGCATTACATTAACAGAATATTGATTCATATTTGATCAGCGCTGCCTAGTTTGACCGTTTGATCGGAGTTCGCAAGTGATTGACAGCTGCCTCTGTTGAATGAACAGCCAATAGGAACGCTCTCTCTTTCTCAAATGACCTGTGATTGGCCAAAGTCTCCCGTCACGGGCTAGATTTTTTAAAGCCTGAAAACAGAGCCATGAGGAGGTGCAAAAGTCTAGTTATCTCTCAAAACACTTGAATCACAATACGCTGAAAGGTTATTATGGATTTTTTGCCCAATGATGCCAAAAATATTCTGCCAACTGCAGGTTTAATACCTTACTTTTTAAGTTCAACTTTGAGATCTTGTTTTACTTTACTAGTGTTGCTTGCCGCACTCTTCCGCATATCACAAAAATGAGGCTGGTGAGGAAATTGTACAACCAGGAGGAATGATGCACAAAATTATGAAATTATTAAGTTTACAAAAACATTTTCCTTTTAAAGAAAATCCTGAAGGGCCTCATGGCTTTCATAAAAAACTTGAAATGCATGTGTACTGACTTTTTCCTCTATGAAATAAAACAGAATAAAAGAAGAAGAAAATAAACAATAAAGCAGCTTTCTGTGCTCTCGACGGGAATTATCAGCACAGCTGGGATGCATCTTGATCAGTCTGACACAATGCATTAAAGGAGAGTTGCTGTCATGTGTGAACTGAGGAAAAAGTTAATTCTGTAAACTTTGGTATTAAAAATCAAATCTTTTATGCTTTCATAAATATGTCACACACACTCACACATGCCTTCCCAGTTTTGCCGCTGCTCATCAAGGTTAGTTATAAAAAGAGATAATCACACCAATAATCAACCTGCATTCAAAATCCTGTTTGTGCTATTCTGAGGTGTTAATATAAAAATTAATTCCTGTTTGATTAAAGTCATGCAGTGTCCAATAACACCGGCTAAAAACCACCACCGGTACAATCAAAGGATGGGAGGAAAAAAAGGAAAAACCTTTCTATGCTCGCAATATAATTACAGCCACTTGCACATTTCTGTCTGTCATTTAAAAATGAGTGTCTGGGAGCAGGATAATGGGAATAATCCTGCTGCCCATTTTCAAATTAAATTTTGGTGTTCATGGTGAGAGGAGTGTGCGCGCTCGTATCTTGGAAAGCAAATCCTCCGTTTGAATAACTTCCCCGAAGGCTTGATGGATGTGATACAGATATTAGATTTCCATCACTTCAAACTCTGAAGTTTCTGCCACTGGGTGACTAAATAATTGAAGACTTCTCCCATAAAAAACGCAATATATCTGTTTGAGAAAAATGTTGCTTCCTCAAATTTATCAGTCAATATTTCAAAAGTGCGGATGAGTCTATCCCCAGCAGCATAACTATCCTGTAAGCAGAGGCATTAAAATGACTCACTTTCACTCCAGCATTTATTTTGTAAAAGTATGTGTCAGATATTTTGAAGCTGTTGCCACATTTGTTTATATTACTTTTTCATTATTAGAATTGTAATTCATCTTTTTTGAGCTGATATTTATATTGTCAGACGCATCATGTTAATCACGCCTTTGCAATTTATCAAATATTAAAAGAAATAATTAAATTCTACTCAGAAAAAACAAATAGTATAAAAATTTAAATTAAAAATATGTAATATAAATATAATAATATGTATTATATAAATATGTAATATTATATTATATTATATAAAAAATAATCATGATATAAATATATATGATTAAATTCAAAAAGATATATATATATATTCATTTATTTATTTATTTTTGTACCTTTACAAAAAAATGTGTGAATTTATTACATTAAATTATGTATTGATGTATTGAAATGTAAGATGTGTGAATGAGAAACATGACAAACAGCATTTCAAATGTGATGCATTATTTGGAAAACAATCTATGTCATACAGCCTTTCATGGTCTTCATCAGCAGATGGAGTCAGCTCAGTTGTCATGAAGTTGTAGGCGTTCAAATTTCCATTTTTTCTGAGCACATGTTGTCCATGGTGAAGATCATGTGATACGATCAAAAGCTCCAGAACACCTATTAAATGGACCTTGAGGACTCAACTGCTGTTTCCAAGGTCCAAGGAATGAACTTCAGCTTTAAAGCCAACATGGAAGAGAAGTGATCAGATAAAGTCCACAATTCCATTACAACTAGGCCAACTCCATCTGCTGATGAAGATCATGTGATGTGATCGAAAACTCCTGAACAGCTACTAAATGGAACTCGTGGTGAGACAGTTTTCTCAAGTGTTTCCAAGGTCAGGAAGGAACTTAGAACTTCAGTGACAAATTGTGTTTTTTCTGGACATTTAAAGGGGCACTGTGTAACATCTGGCCACATGCTCCAAAGAGATAGGGGGCAGCATCTCACCTCCACTACTGGGTCCATATCATCTAAATTCAGGGCAAGAATACGCAAACTCGGCCCAAGCAGGAAAAGTTAACAGAGGTTTTGGTTTGTCCGTTCTGGGCTACTGTTGAAACATGGCGGTACAACACGGCGGACTCCGTGGAGAGGACCTGCTCCCTATGTAGATATAAACAGCTCATTCTAAGCTAACTAAAACACAAAGATTCTTATTTTCAGGTGATTATACACTAAAGAAAACATAGTTATTATATTATATTCTGCCAATAGATCCCTCTAATTGTTACACACTGGTCCTTTAAACTAAAGCTCTGGCCAGATCTTACACATTGCACCTTTAAAAACATTAATATCACATGTGCTTTTTTAAGTAAGCTACAGTATATACTGAAGGCTCGAGATATGTGCACATATTTTATGGAATATAGTCTTTATTTGGAGAAGAACTTTAACATTTCGTCCTTGCCACCAGGTGATTTTAAAGGTCAAGTCTGATGGTTGGAAATTGCGGTCTCTGAGCCATGGAGAGAGAGAAACACCGGCTGTTCACCTCGGAGCCTTTGGTAGTAAACTTTTTCTCAGAGGTCAGGTTGTAAATTTGAAAAGATATATCTCAAATGTCAAATAGTTTGTGTCCATACAGGAGAGTTAACTCTTCTCTCTGAGAAGACAGCAAATGTAAGCAAAATATTATCCAAAGAGTGTTGGTTTAAGGCACAATTAGCCACATAATTAATTGTATTAATACTTTTAATTTAAGGAGTGAATGAAGCGTCCCTGCAGAGATTACTCAGGATATGACTCACTGTGTTTCTTTACAAGGCACGGCGCAGTGGCTCTCTTCAAATTCAGAGTTATTAGACCACTTGACCCTCCCTCAGTTGTTTTCTTTATCCCTCCGTCTGCTAAAGAGTAATTAGCGTTGCTGTTCATTAATTACACATGTGAGTCCATGGCCAGACATCAGAGCGCCGCGCGGGCAGGTGACTGTATCTGTCAACCGAATCCAATTTTGCCGACTCGCGCGACGCTCATGATTTGTTCAATCAAGACGTCACAGACAATTTGTCTGGCGTCCCACGGCCACCTCCGAGCTCTTCACAGAAAAGAAAATTAGAGTATCCGTCAGCCGTCCCTAAGGGTCCTTCCTTTGGGAGATGTAGCATCCTCCCCCTTCGCCGACAGACCTGGCGCCTGCCTCACTTGTCACTGTAATTAGTTTTGTTTCGCTACCATTGTGCTCAGCAGCCCTGCTTTATTGCTGCGTAGAGCTGTGCAGTCGGGGCTCATTCCACAGCGTTGTATTAAAATAGGTTGGCTTTAAATGCCCCGACATGAAAAAACAAGTATTCTCCTCCAGCATTGATTTCTGCTGCTCTCAACAGCTCGTAATAAGCAAACATACTTCTTGTGTCCAGCTCCCCCACTTATTTGTATCTCTCCGCAAAACAACAATTACAGGCCAGTGTTCCATTGATGAATCGAGGATGGCTTTAATTAATCAGCTGGATAATGCTGCATGCGGGCTCAGTGCGGATGAAAGAGGTCATGAGGGGACTTGGTCCATCATGGATGGGAGAACAAATCTCACAGATTGATCAACAGCTGCAGTGTTATTTTATCAACCCACGCTTGGTCTCTCTGGGAGTATTTATCTAGTGTGCACAGGATTTTAGGACAGGAACAGAACAAAAACAAGGGTCATTTCTGGTAGTAAGAACTATTGACTGTATATAAAGATGGATGACGTGACAGCTCCCCAAGGGTCGTGTCTAGAAGGTAACCCACAAACTGAGAAATCTGATCGAAGATCTGCAAAAACTTCTAAAAACTCTCGCAAGACTCATTGCCGGATGACCTATCCTAAACTTAGCCTTTCGAGATCAATGCCTAACCTTAATCATCTTGCAAGAGTTTCCCCAGTTTGTCCTTTTCCAGATACGACCCTCCCCAAAAGTGAAGCCAAAACATCTTGATCGCCCCCTGCTGGCTGGCTGCAGTATAGCTCATAAAGCCCGCTTTCTCAATGTTAGTGGATGGGACATGGGCCAAACTAAAAAAGTCAAAGTACACGTCAAATAAATATTTCCCAAAAATGGTTTCTGTCATTTTAGGTAGTTCTGATCACGCTGATTTACGTTCAAGTGTTAATTTTTCTCATATGCTTGGTTTTAATTAGTTATTTGACGCTATAAAAAGGGGGTGAGACATCATGATTGGCAGCTGTGAGTCTCTCTCGCTGACAAGCTGCGGCCATACTTGGCTCGTGATTGGTTCGGGCGGGTGACTTCGGTCACTACCGCAAAAACTCTGGCTATAAATGACGTCAAAATCTCAAGATGGTAGCTCCCGTATCCGGGATATTTTGTTTCACATGGGACACGAACAGCGGTCTCCTGGGGGAAAGCCTGTGTTTGTTTAAACCCATCCACTGCACCTCCCACCCGCCCGAAGTAGACGTTATTGCTTGTTATACTCGTCATTATACCACGTAACTTTCAATAATGTTATTATACCACATAACTTTCATTAACGGTTGCTCGATAAACTACGTCACATGCTCTGTGCGTCACTCGTTGTCAAAGACAAACGTAATCCGCGACAAAAACCCTCCAAACTTAATTGAGAATGCAGTTTAGTTGTATGGGAATGATATTTTGTAGGAGACATGGTTGGCTATCCAAAATGTTGCCACAAAGTTGGAAGCACACTTTTAAAATATGTCACAATTTAATGCTGCATCTGAACTAAAGGGCCTAGCCCTAACCACAAGCTTTAGAGTGTATAGTTTATGTACTGAATATTAGTCCAAGCTAGGTAAACAGGAAAAGCTTCATGAATTATGCAACCTACTGGAGGTACAGCTTTTTATAATATGCTGTAATCATCCCCGCTAGTTGTGATGTTAAGTGCACACCAGAAATAGGCTCCATGCTGTCTCGCCCACCCAAAGCGTACATTTCCAAAGTTCAAGTGTTCATTTTCTATTTCAAACCCAACTTTATATTTTTTTTTCAACCTATACAGCAGCACTTTCGCAGCTTTTCACTCGGCTGTGCTTGCGAGCCACTTCAGTCCGCAGCTTTTAGTAGCTGCGGTTCACCCCTCTCACACACAGGTATCACATCCTCTGACTACAATAACAACAGTAATGAACTGACTGGCAAGTGGCAGCTGCGCTCTGACCGCTGCTTTGGCTTTAAACTGATTCGCAGCAGCCCATAATGGCTTTTACTCCCAAGGCCCCGGCGTTGCCCATGCCACACACATGTTGCGGGTTCATTTATAACCGAGGACAGCCTTTTAGTAATCAGATAGTGGTTCGATAAACGCTGAACTGCTGACTCCCTTGAGGAAGGCTTCTGAAGGGCGATTTACCACCTCAGTGCTGATGTGATGTCTATCCTCTGTTGGCTCTTTGTGTTTGTGTATTGAGGGGGCGTTGGGATGCTATGTCTCTCTCTCATTCTCTCTGTGTGTGTGTGTGTGTGTGTGTGTGTGTGTGTGTGTGTGTGAAGTCCTTTGAGAAGGGATAGACATTGTGTGACAGCAGAACAGACTGATAGGCCCAGCATCCCCTTTGGCTCCGCTGAAAGAAAAAAAAAAGAAAACTGCAGCAGACAAGCAACTGATGATGCAGCCTGTCTCTCTGTCCAATGGCAACACAATGAACACCTCTGAAAAGACACAGCAATGTATAATAGCATCTATGACATTTTCATATAAATACACATTTCCCTCCTCTTAACTGGCAATGGATGCAACACAATAGCGATTAAACCTCCTCTCATATCATGAAAGCCTCTTCCATTTGCTTGCTTCTAAACACTCGGTGTCTGGTGGGCCTTTAGTGGGAATAATCCTCCTGGCACGCAGGAGAAAATGGTGCATTTCTCTCACGCAGCAACAGCAGCACATATCTCTTAGTAAGTACAAGACAATGAAAGGAAGAGAAGGAGTTAGCATGAGCAGCGATAGCTACCCGAAAGTATAGAAATATATACATAGATGTGGAATTTACTCCTGGACCATGGGCGCCATATTGGACCAGGCAAGACTGGCCTGAAATCAATGAAACGGAAAAAGCACTATGACATCTAAATTTCTCAACGGATTTCAATGAATTGTTTTATATTCAAGGTTTTATGATCCATGCAGAATAACGTTAAGTTACGATTTCTTTTCTTTTCCCAAAACATTTGGTGAAAAACTGTTAAAAACATTAACATTACTAGCTTCCAGTTCATGGATCACTGGTCTGTCTTTTGATATGGTGGGAATAAATCAATTAATAGGTCATTATTAAACAGTCATACTGTCATATTACATTATCAAAACGTTTGCATACATAGCTTAGCTCATCAGATATAAGCTAGCTTGCGTTTATTATTGTTAAGCTAATGTTAGTTTATAGATATTATGTTATGTGTAACATAATATCGCATTTAAAACATGAAATGTACAATAATGTCACAAGTCTAATATCGCAAACAATAAAGCTGATGACATGTCTTGGACAGTTTGAACAGTAACTCTCAGCAATAACGTTTGCTAACTTCTTTTTATTCAACGCTATCTTAAAGTACTTTAGGTGCCCTAACATGTTGTGGAGATTAACTAGCAGCAACCTTACACAAATTAAATGCCATCATAGGTAACGTTAACTTTAGACACAGAGGTATTTACTACTATTTGCCTGGGTAAATATTGAAAGCATTAAGACATCTCATTGTACATTATTTTATATTATATAGAGACCTCTCTACAGGTACAGTATTAACCGTAACCAAGGAAAATAAGCCAAAGCCATACTTGAAAAACGTGAGTTTTTACAATTCCCCATGATAAATGAATTATTTTCTATCACATAAGTTATTCAGTTCATGTAAGCCTACGGTACACACTCCTCACCTGAGCGTCTAGCAGTGATTATAGTTTAACTATCCAGATTCTAAGTAACTGGAGTCAAAACTTTATTTTTCTACTCCACGTAGATCATAAACCCTTTAATATAATAACGACTCCTTGAAATCGGTTGAGAAATGTAGACGTTATACTGCTTTTATCCAAAAAAACGGCAGCTCCCCCGTTCACTTGCCTGGTCCAATATGGCGCCCACATTGACGTATCGCCGCAACGGGGCGGCGTCTATATATATATATATGTCTATGCCCAAAGGCACCAACTACAGGAAGTTAAACTTTGACAACAGAAGATTAGGAAAGAATCAAGAGTTTTGATTGACGAGTGTGATGCATGAACACAACAGCAATAAAACATGTCACATAAACCATTGGTATCATAAAGGCTATAGGCACCCTATTTTCAAATATAGAATACCTGGTTTTGGAAGCATGCTCTGCAAATCATCCTAAAAAACACAAACACGTTCCACAATTTATTCATAAACATGAACTCATTATACAAACCTCATATAACCACATTATTTCTGCCCTGCTCAAGAGAAACAGAATAATTTAAACTCTGCACAGCACACTACTTGTGTTAAAAAAAGGTGCTTCTTCCCACTTTTTGATCCCTCGCTTCCTCTCTGCAGTCTCATATGAATAAATATGTGCATGTTTTCGTGGCGTCTTCGGTTTCTGCACGGTTTAGCTCTTTTAAACAATGTGCGCGGCCGAGGCAGGCAGGGAGAGGAGGATGCCTGTTGTTGTTTTTTTCCCTTCCCTGCTCCATTCTCTGAAGATTACGGACACATGATGACAGCAGCACAACATAATGCAGAAAATAGAAAAGTAGCTTAGTTACAGGCTTGACAGCAGGGACACTGTATGACATACTGTGCTCAACAATACAAACAATCCAATGAACATGTATACCTTCAGCATTAGTTCCTGACACAATAAGACATAATCTGCAACCAAAAAGAAATGCAATGGGGATAAAAGTCAGAAAAACACAATGTGGTATGCTATATTTCACTTTTATAAAAAGGACATGTATCTTAGTGTTTGCTATAATAACCTGAAATGTGGTTGTGAGGATGAATTCTTCGTGTTACCGGTGGCAGTTTTGACAGGATGAGCTGTATGTGGGTGCTTTGGCTCTCGGTAGAAAAGCAAAAACAAGAAAAACACCACAGTACAGTTCCAGGTCATTTGGTGTTGCTCGAAGAGTACATCCACGGATTTAACAGTGGTTGATTTGACATGAAGACAGGTTGATTTATCATAGTGTTACATGCTGTTGTGCTGACAGCGGTGGAAGAATAATTTACTTATAGTTGGAATATACACAATGTATTCAATTTATAAACAGCAAAACTGGCAAACAGAGGGAGTTGTTAGCCCGGGGCTGAGAAAGCTTTCACACTGGCACAATCCTGGCACATTTCGAAAGCGGGCTAGCCCCGACTTTAGCCCAGGGCTCGCTGGCCCTGCTCCAGAACATGGTTAGCACCGAGTTTGTGAGGTTATCCCCTGAAAATCTGCTAAACACAGGGCTAAAAGTTGCCATTGTGGCGGTAGAATGGTAGAAAGAGTAGTGTTGTGTTACAACAGACTTTTAACCCAGGGCTTGTAGGTTAACCCTGGGTTAATAATGTATCTGTAAAAAAAGGGTTAAACTAAATTAGCCCAAATGCAGGGTGAAAAGCCATAAAGGGGCACTCCACCAACTCTTCGTAATGAGCAGTACTCAGCCTGTGAAAACAGTTGGATAATGTTTTCCGTGGCCCTCTGAGAAGCTTTCTAAAGTTTGATGAAACAACAAAAGAAAGGGAGCGGTGAGCGGAGGGGTACTCAGTTAGTTGCAACTTCACCGCTACACGAAGATGCCCGACACACTGCTACATCTGCAAATTAACTATAGCTGTCAAATCAATGTAGTGGAGTAAAAGAAAAAAAGTACAATATTCACCTCTGAAATGGAGTATTTAAATAAAGTAGAAACTGTTACCTGATGTGTGACTGGAATCTTCTTCCTTCCACAGTTTACATCTTCAGGCTGGGCTCATTGTGGTAATATACTGTAAGAGGAGTGACAATAGCTTCAAAACAGTTCCTGTTTACCTGACGCTTTTATCACATAAGTGAGTGAGAGGGTGCGTTCACACTCCTGCCAACCTCCAAGCTGCTGTAGGTGGAGCTTGCTGCTGCTGTTGTTGATTACTCCAGCAACACCTGCATGTATACCTGAATGCTCTTCCAGAGCTGCTCCTGCTGTCATGTAGACTCATGTTCTCATGTCCAGGCCACATTCAGGTTACAGCACATGTAGGATTTTTTTTCGCTCCCTCCATGGCGGTGTCTCGCTGCATCTGAGTGATGGGCTGCGGGAACAGTAAGGTGCTGCCTGAGGCATCCAAGAAGGGCTATGTAAGTGTAGTGCAATCGCTTGTGGCTTTTAGCAAAGCACATGATGATGAGCCGAAGAAGCGTGCGAAGAAGCAAAGAGGTCTGTGGTTTCCCACCGGCGTTAAGAATCTTCAACCAGCATCAAACAGCCAACAGCAGATACTCAGAGATGGACGACGCCAGGGCACAAAGTATAAGGACAAGTTTGATCCACGGGTGACAGCAAGGTAAGGAAGAAAAATGTATATAATTTCAAATAATAACATGAAAAATGGCACCCTCATTTTCCAAGTTTCCTTGAATCCAGTAAAACAGCATTATAGCTTGTTTATTTAGTAAACTATATTTTGTTATGTGATAAAAAATGTGACTTTTTCCGCCGAAAACAACCAAATAAATAGATTTTCTTTTTAATCCCACTTGAGGAGTGACCTGCTTTTGTCTCTCCAATTTCAAGTAACTCGCAGTGTTAAAAAAGGAAATGCTGAATAACTGAAGCTTCACTATAAACAAAGTAATATTATCTCAACCCTGTGAACAGCCACTTTTTAACATCTATTTAAAAATAGATCTTTTGCAGCACGACGCAAGGTGAAGTGACTCATTAAGAGCATTCGCAGTGCTCCTGGAAGACTGTTAATGTCACCAGCTTCCTCACTCACTGAGCCCGCCACCGCCAACCTTTATGCGATACAATTCATTAGCAGTAACAGTAGACATTTATTTGAGAGGCCCGGGCCTTGTAATACCTGCAGACTGTCTTCCTGTACGTGTTGAGATGAGAGCGTAGGAACAATTAAAGCAAGGAAATTGATTTCTTTAAGAGAAGTGCATGTCTTCCTCCACATCTAATTAGTCATAGCTTATAGCATATCGCCAATCTAAGTCATTGTATAGCCATATATGTATGAATTAGCCTGGTTGACTGGCCGCAGTACGCCCTACAACATGTAGATGTCTCCCCATACATCACAGCTGCAGCTGCGGTGAGAGACGTTGAGTGCTTTGCAACAGTGATAGTTATGCCGTAATGACTCACCTTTCCCCTTCCCGCCCTGTCAGATACGACATCAAGGCTCTGATCGGTCGAGGAAGCTTCAGCCGCGTTGTGCGCGTGGAGCACAGGGCGACTCGCCAGCCCTTCGCCATTAAAATGATGGAGGTGGAGGCCCCGGAGGGCCGCGAGGTGTGCGCCTCGGAGCTGGCGGTGCTGCAGCGGGTGAGCCACTCTCATGTGATTCAGCTGATCGAGGTGTTTCAGTTCCCGCGGCGGGTTTACATGGTGCTGGAGCTGGCCACGGGCGGGGAGCTGCTGGACCGCGTCGTCAGCAGGGGCCACTTCACGGAGAGGGACGCTACGCAGGCCCTCCGGATGGTGCTGGCTGGGGTGGGGCACCTGCACAACCTGGGGATCACCCACAGGGACTTGAAGCCTGAGAATATTCTGTACTACCACCCCGGGGCCGACTCCAGGCTGCTCGTGACCGACTTTGGACTGGCCTCTTTTGGCGGCACAGGGTCTGAGATTCCTGACAGAAGCGACGGTGGAGACCACCCTGGAGCAGACAGGACTTGGTCCCTCAGAACCACCTGTGGAACCCCTGAGTACATGGCCCCGGAGGTGTTGCTAAGGAGACCCTATTCCTGTGCGGTGGACATGTGGGCGCTGGGCGTCATCGCCTACATCGTGCTGAGCGGATCCATGCCGTTTGAGGACGACAGTCGCACGCGGCTCTACAGATCCATTGTGAGAGGGAAATACAGCTTCCATGGAGATGTAAGTTCACTGGGCTATTCTTTGCACATTGGAGTTTAGTTATGTACAGTAAGCACTTCTTTGGAGCAAATGGAACTTCTAGAGGCAAAAATCATCGTATTACCAGCTCAGTATCCCTTGGAAACACATGCATATTGGATGATTCTGCTCCCCACGATTTATATCTAATGACAATTTTAGTGTCCCCTAAATGTAGAAAGGCAGAAATTAAGGGTTGCGGAGGTTGTAGTGGTGTAGAGCGTGCATGGGCATGTAGCAGATCCAGCTAGTGCAGAAACATAGTATTTCAGCACAGTCGCACAAAAACGCATATGAATGACACAATAATGCTCAAGGCAAAAGCGTACAATAAGAACATTGTTCTTTCTTTTGGCATGTCATTTGTATGCCATGTAGTCTGTACTGACTGCGATGTAAATGCAAGATGCAAACATTGCTTAAGGCGGATGGTAGGGAAGGTGGGTGGGTCCAACAAACACAGGACTTTCAACCAGGAGACCGTTGTTTTTTAGTGACGTTTTGTCTGTACTTATGTTACATTGTTTCCTGTATGTATTTTACTTATATTACGTACTTATTTTAAGGCCAACCATGACGTTTTTCCTAAACCTAACTAAGTGGTTTTGTTTCCTAAAATTAAGTGAGTGGTTTTGTTGCCCCCTGCTGGTACTGCACCTTCATACACATGTGTAATATTTACGCCTTGGCGATGCAAAACGTGACACTGACATGCTATCTCCTAGTGGACAGGTGGGTCTATTGCAGGGTTTGGCGTGATACTGGGTTTAGTATTTTGGGGTGCAAACTTTTAATGCATATACAATAGCAATACAAAGCCTGTTACATCAACTATACACTTTCTCTAAGTGACAGCTCTTGATGTTATTGCTTGTCTGATCTGATCTTGTTGCATTTATGCAAAAGAGACTTTCAGTCTTTTGAAATGCATTTTATTGTTTTGTGTCCTCACACAAGCATTTATATACAGTACATCCTTATAGAGTGTTGTCACGTTGAAGGGCTGTGCTTGCAAAGAGTGAAATTAAGTTGCCAATACTAGTCTTTCAGAACTATTCTCTCATAGAAAAGGTGGAAGTTGTCATTCTCGTAGCTTCCAGATCCCTTCACAGACTTGACCTCTGCTTCGAGTGATGCAATTTTGACAATGTTTTGACAGTCTTGCACAAAATTCCCACGGCTGTGCTGCCATGCAGTCAAAAATGAAACTTTCTTTTTTTTTTGTTGTGTGGATGCTAAACAGAAGCTCAGGAGCACAGTTTAACTGGAAAAGCTGTAGATCTCTGACCAGCAGTAATTATTTAGCAGACCAAGGTTTAACCCAAGATATTTCCGATCATCCATCTGCCATTTCCATTTTGACATTCTGAGTTTTCCCCACAACACAATCTGGTTGTATGATGCGCTTGCTTTCGAATGATCCAACCCCTAGCAACACATCCGTTCGCAAGAATGACTCACACCTTAATCATTATGCTATTAGAACTACCAGAAATAGCGACATTATTCCATCCGTGCCTGGTGTAAGAGGAACATTTTTCAACTGAGCATGTAGCAGTGCAGGTCCTTTTCATCCCTCCCTCTGCAACCTTGCAAAGCGCAAGAATGGATATGTGAAAGTTTGTTGTGGTGTCTGGAGTTTCGGCTTGGTTTTGCTCTTTGAGGATGCTTCGAAATTGGGAAAAGACGACCCTGCATGTTTTTTTTTTCCCTCCCTTTTCCTCTGTCATACAACTGAAGTGGGTATTTTTAACAGCCTATTCTGTCGAGCTCAGTGGTGAGTTCAAGCTTGTTCTTTCACGCTGATTACACCCAAGGCTGGATTATTCACTGGGCTTTAAGCCTGGCCCGATACTCAGGGATGCAGTCTGACATTTTAGTCTGGCATACAAGAGGCTCCCGTACATAGGCCCTGGACTATTATCCCTGTGTTTACCGCTGCACTGACCACCAACTGAACAATAGTGCAAAATCCTTCTAGAGTTTATGCAAGGGCTTATTTCACGTTTTTCATGGTGGCTTTCGACACAGCTCATATGTAGGCCACACTAGTGGGGAAACATCCTCGGGAGCAGAGCTGGAAAACCCACATTTTATTGGACCTCACGTATAGCGTCTCACATCCCAGTAAAGACATCAAGCTATAAATTCATATGATGACAATATGAAGACATCATACATGGCTGAGTAGCGGTCCCGGGCTTGATGGAACAGCCATCAATCACATTTCCATGTTGACAAGACACTTATTCTCCGTCATGTGCGAGCATCCACCCTCTCCGATAGACTGACAACGCAGTTACACACACACACACATTGTGATAATAATGTCGTAATGTGTGATGAAGGTTCACGAGTGTCCACAAAATGTGGACCTCTGCCATCAGAAGGGTCCTTCACGTCATCCAGAAGGGTGCTTCTCTTCGGGACGAGAATAGTCTCAACAGCCTGAGCAATTCCCATCACATATTAAACTTGACTTGAAGAGTTTCATCTGAAATGAGCTGTCCGCCAATTGAGCAGAGTGACACAGAGATCTGCATGACGCCTTTCATAGGAGTAATGGAGTCTTTTTGGCTCAAGACATTACTTGTCAGTGTAATTAGATGTCAGCACAATGGACCTTTTACACAGCAGACATTTTGACTTGTCACAATGAGAAAAGCCTAGGTGTTACTAATAATATTAACAAGGGCTCTGTTCTATTCAAGTGTCAAGTGACAGTGAGTCAACATGAACAATACTAGGACCCTGAAAACCAAGGCAGCTAAATGGAATTCAGCCGTCATTAGTTTAATTACCGACGCCCAGGGCCGTCTCGAGCCATTTTGATGCCTTAGGCAAAATTCGGATCTGGAAAAAAGATTTTTATTTTCATAAATAAATGTATTTATTATAATATAAATAGATAATTGGTACCTGATATTGTTGGTTTAAAAGTGTTTAGACAGTTTCACTACAATTTACACTTTTATTATTTATGAAAAAGTGTCAGAAAGAGAGTTACGGGGGTGAAAGGTGTATTTATTTATTTATTTGTTTGTTAATTTGTTACCTCAATGCAGAAAATAAGGAATGGCGTTGGCATTTTTTTTTATTATTATTATTATTATTATTATTAAAAAGGTGGCGCCCTAAGCAACCATATGGCCTATGCCTTAAGCCGGCCTCACGTGCTTTTGCTACTGTGACATGTCAAAATGGCTTCGTTGAAACAGGCCTACACACCAGAATATGGATGATGTGATCACATGAGAAATTGGAGCCTTTAAAATGATCATAATACTGAAATGGGTCAGGAGGATCATGGGCTGCTGGAGCCTAACCCGGTATGCATAAGGTGAGAGGCAGGGTGCAATCACACATTCACATTCACAGTATAAAGGTTAAAGTTTGCCTAAGGTCTGTTCCAAGACATGAATTATCTGGATAACTTCTGGAACACAAACTAATGTAAACAGAGTTTTATTCAGCAAAGTTATCCGATAACTCAAGAAACCTACTTCTTGGAACAGACCTCTGACCTGTGACTTTTTAGCCTGGGAACCGGACGGATCTGCAAGTTCAACAAGTGTTTTATTTGCTCTGGCAGATGCATCTCATCAGATTTCCAGCAACTTGAGATCCGACGGGCCATCACAACCATTTATCTAATAAGGGGCGTGTTTGAGACCAAACCGGTCTCACGGGAAGGCGTACAAATACCAAGACATTAGACGAACATTACGTGTGTCATTAGTAAGCATTTTAGCCTTTTTGTGTATCATTTGTACGCCACGAAAATGTCCGCCGTTTGGTTTAGGCAAGAAAACCACTAATATAGGTCCAGGCAAGAAAAACACTTAGTTAGGGTAACGTCATGGTTGGGCTTAAAATATGTATGCAAACTAGGTAAAATACATACAGAAACAATGTAACACAACTACGGAAAACATGTCACAAACATCACTAAAGTAACAAAACAAAACACTGGTCAACAACGGTCTCGAACTCTACAAAAGAACTCACTAAATGAGTGTTATAGATTACTATTTCAGTATCTCGTGGCATTTATGCACCTTTTCGTGCAAATGGGCTGTTGACACGATGACTGTAAAGAGGAGCGCTTTCGGAAACAACCAAGATGGCTGCAGGTGATGTGGAAGTTTCTGTTGAAGCTGCTGTCGCATTTGAGACTTTGTAAAAAAGTAGTTCATCTCTGCATGCTGTAGTCTGTTTTTAAATTTTTCCAGTTGCTCAGCGCCACATCACATGTTTCATTGCTTTAATTGGTTGTAGGTCTATCCAAAAGTGTCCAGAGGCATTTCGGTATACGCCCCTAGGAAATTGAAAATGAACAGAGAGGTTCCAGACTACATCGCGTTTGCAATTTTGGTCTGCCAATATCAGGCTAGTGTCTTTTTGGATTGTGGAAAGAAATGGAAGAGAACATCCAAACTCGTAGCAGAAAGGCCCGACGGCTGCTCGACTCAATCCCAGGACTATTTTTGCCCTAAGCTAACAGTGCTATAATATATAGACCTATACTATTACAACTTTGGTAAATGGAACACTTTGTTCCTTTACAAACTCCACTATTTATTTTGGTCACCTATCAATCTAGTTATTGACATGAGTGAGTTATTCATTTAAGATACAAAGGTGTAACCAGGACAAATATGAGTGTGAGCCTCTAAACTAAGCTGCTGTGTTGTGTTCTGTAATACATCAGTTTGTATTCATAATTAGCAGATTGCAGAATATTGTCTTATGAGGATATTCAAATAAATTAATATTCAGCAAAGCAGGAATAACTTCAGGTATCATTTTACCAGATGGACATATAAAGATTTTGAAAGTAACTATTCTTCTCTACTATGCAAATTAATACCCAAGGGCTGCAATTACAAACATCCTTCCAAAAGTATCAGTAACCTTGTGTGTTTATTGAAGCAGAGTAGGGAGAAGCAGTAAATGTGTGTGTGTAAGAGTGTGTGTGTGTGTTTGTGTGTGTGGGTGGGCTGGGGGGGTTTCAGCAGTATAAGACGGAGGTGAGACTCACTAAGAAATGCAAACGGCCCCCGGCACCTGCCCACGAACCAGGTCCCTCTGTCTCCCCAGCATCCCCCACTGCTTCCTCACTGCAACAACACACAAGCTCACACACCGTGCATGCATTCCCCCCAACCGGTGCAACAGCCCCTGGCCTGAAGACCTGTAGTGCAGACTCACACTGATGTGTTTACTCAACAGCGGGGAGGGCGGGGGGCTGTCGGCGAGTCGTGGATGGATGGCGGGGCGGAGGAGATTGGAGGGAAGAGAAAGGAGAGGACAGAGGACGAGCAGGGCAGAGGAAGAGCGGGTGTAGCCTCGGGGGGCTTTTCGCACCTTATCACTCAATCCACTCGCCGCACGAAGGACGGAGCGTTTCCCTCGCACAGAATCAGGCCATCTCATCTGATGCGTGCGAAGTGGATTTCTGTGTGTGTGCGTGCGTGCGTGTGTGCTCATGTCACGCCAGCCTTCAGTATGTAAAGCACAAATCCGTGCATTAGTTGAGGCCAGCCTGGTATCCTCCTCTGCATTCTGCTGCTGCTGTGTTATTGAAGACACACTTTCCTGGCCCAGCCCAAAACATCTGCATCTCTCAGCAGCAGCAGCAGCAGCAAGGCAGCGTGGGTAACGGTTAGCCCAGTCTGCCCCCTAGTGAGCTCCAACGGGAACAAACCCAGCCTCCACTTGGCAACAGTGTTATTATACATGACAGCCCAATCTCTCCCGCATCCGGGTATTGATATTTTGATTACCGTGGTTTAAGCTGCGACTTTCACCTGAATTAGCAAACCGGCCACCTTTTTTCCCCATACGGCCTCATTATGATGAGGCATATTTAAACTTGGCTTTGTTTCTCAGGAAACGCTGCCAGGTGGGATCAGATCTGAGCAAATGTGCGAGGCTGCGACTCTCGTGCGCAGCAGTTCATTACTCAAAAGTGCATTATCCTCGTGATCACATTAGCGTAATCCGACCTTCTAGCGCTTTCTTCATTTGTTGCAATTACGCCTTTTGTCAGGTAAAGATGTAGCACGGTGCGAACACAGTCAGCTTCTCATTCACTCTAATAAGATGTTGCCAAGCCCTGTAGGTTTCTCCATTGCTTATGCCATACCTGCACTCCACTTGTCCCCCCTCCTTACCTCCCTCCTCTGCTCCCTCCTCTCCGGCTAGCTCTCTGCTCAACAGTGATGTATAACACTGCCTCTCGCCCCCTCCTCCAAACACAATAAAGCCTTTGTGTATTTTGACTTGAAAAATGTTCGAAATAAGGCAGAGAGATAAACTTCCTGCAGGTGGCTTCGTTCCAGGAAAACAACACAGTTATGTCTCTTCTTCTTACCACGTTGGTAGCAGGAGGGAGGCAAACTTTTGCTTTAAAGATGTTTTTCCTGCATCATTCCCGCCTCGTAAAGGCTTTGCCGACTCTTCCACGTAGCCGGCATGTGTCCCCGTCGTTTCAGATCAAGAACAAAAGGCACCTGCTAGCCATCCAATGTGTATTTCACGGCACAGTAATAAGCAGCCCACCTCGCCGAATCACCAACAGCTCTATGAGGAGGAAAGTCAGACATGTTAGTCGTGGGAGCTCAATCAAACACTTTCTCTTCTTCCCAGGGAAACCGAGTGTCACTCTGCCCGCCTCTCAGGTGTGAAATAAGAACACAATGAGAAGAAAGTTTGAGTGAGAAGCATTTTTATGAGTCGTTTGGCGGGGCGGCCCCGGCACGCACACTCCTCTCCAGTCAGTGCACTGTGAGAATAAGCGAGTCGCTGCTTCTTTGAATTCCTCTCACCGGCAACAGTCTCGCGATTGTCAATTTCATGCTTGATTAATTGTCATTACTCGGCGAGAGACAAAAAAAAAGGGGGAGAGAAATGCATTTCGGGATTAAAATGTAGAGCGAGACCTCCCTAAAGAGTGAGATTTAGTCGGTGCAGGGTTGAGCGAAGAATGAGAGAATTTTGCACACACGGATTGTGCTGTATTTAGCTTTGATTCCGCACAGCCAGACACAGTGGAATATTACAGCTAAGTGGTGGGGAAATATTTGTGCATCTCACAGTTTCTCTCAATCGTTTTGGCTAATTTTTCGAAACGGTTTTAACAATCTCTAAAGTACAATTGTCACAACTGTTTGATGGGGCATCATAACTCTATTGTTGTGTTTGATACCTATCATCACCTGACTTCATTCAAACAAATAGAGAAAGAGCATTTTGACACTGTTAAAGGTCATAGTGTCGCGGCCCAATCTCCATAACCAGCGCCGACTTTTTTTAATCTGATGCCACATCATTCTAATTCAATGCCTGCATCAGTAATATGTTATTTAAAGTAAGATTGAAGCACAAAGGTCATCAATTTCCTGCGGCAGGGCCTCCACAATGTTGTCTTCATGACAAAGAACCGAAAGCCGTGATGAATAATTTAATGATTCTGAATTATGATAATGATTCGGATGTCTTCTCTCCCACCGGAGAGATGGCGTGGTCGATTTCAAAGCGTTCCTCAATGTCAGCTTGGGTCATGACAAGGTGGATGATTTCCTATTTGAATTAACAAAAGACCCCAGTGAGGCTCATCTGGGGGTGCCTTTATTGAGAAGCTAATGCGGGCTTAGAATAAACATGTGCCCAAATCCCACACATACGGCGGGGCTGCCATAAGTCCCCGGCTTCGTATTCTTTCAGCCAACACTGCTGCTTCCTTTTGCCCGCTGACATTTAGCTTTCCTTTGAGTTTAGTTCTGCTTGTTAGGCCTGCAGAGCACCGGGATCATAGTTTTATTTCTTTATTAGAATGAAATCTTTCATCCCGCTATGAGGAGGCTTTGAACCTGCGCAGGCGCCGGCGCTCCTAGAGTGTCTGTGTGTGTAGGCTGAATTGACATGTGGGGTGTTTTTATATTCACATATTTTGACGCCAACTACTCTGCTTCTTCTATTCCGCAGCCTTGGCCCTCAGTGTCCAACCTGGCCAAGGACTTCATCCAACGCCTGCTGCCGTTGGACCCGGCTTCGCGCCTGACCGCCGACCAAGCCATCCGTCACCCCTGGGTGGTCACCATGGCAGCCAGCTCCTCCATGAGGAACCTCCATCGATCCATTTCTCAGAACCTCAGGCAGCGCACATCACGCAGCTCCTCCCGGTGCATGAGCAGCGCCGTGAGCTCTGGCGAGTCCAACGGCGCGGGCCCGGGGAGGCTGGTGTCGCTGGAGGAAAACCAAGAGCAGCAGCAGGGCAGAGCATCTGGACCGACTCTGCCTCAGAGAGCCGTACAAACATCCAGCCAGAGGGTTCCAGGAGCATCATCACCACCCAACTAAAGCACCAGATTCATGAGAGGGCTAATGGGTGGAACCAGCTGCCCCGGCTCAGTGTGTGCTGCAATCTCAAACCTCAGAGCTGCAAACGGGGAGCCAAAGTGTCTGGGACAGGTGTTGTGACAAAAAAAGTTTCCTCCCATCTCTGGACTTGATACAGGCTTCTCCACTAGACTAATAACCCCGCTTCCCCTGAAGGCTGAGTTCCATCCTCCATTAGTTTCTCGTGGTCGGGTTAAGCTGTTAGTGAATATCCTTCGGTTTTGAGGTCCAGGCTTATATTGAGACGGAGCTGTCGTCCTCCACAAGGTCTCTAGCCCCTGGTTATTCACACAGCTCAGACTAATGGGTCCAAGGTCTCATCTAGATCATTATGAGTCACCACATTACCTGCCTGTGAGGAGGTTCATTCCAAAAAATGAGAAATTCATCATTTGAGAAATGGGAGCTAATCTTAGCGAGGATGATGCAAAAGTAGAAGCTTCTTCCGCTCCCATCTTTTTGTTTTAACTCCCCAACACCAAACAACAGGAAGATTTATCCTTTTTTAACATTTCGAGGAAGAGAGAAGCACATTTTCTTTTGTGTTCAACTCCGCCTACATAGCAGCACCCACAGCCCTGTTTAACCACTGAAAGCACAATCCAGATATTTGGTGACAGGCCTCTGTCAAGTTAAAATGAAGCTCTCTGGGTTTAAAGAGCTCTCCCCCAAACATTATGTAAGCTGCAAACAACAGCGTTCTCCAAATAAACCCTTTTTTTTTTTTTTTCCAGTGAGAAGTTTTGAATTAAAATGCTAATATTAGTATGCGACAGGAGTGCATTAAGCTGCGAATAGCATGCAAAACATAATTACCAGTGAGGTTCAGTCATGTTTAGCAACATCATTATGTATTGTGGATTTGTTCCTGTTTTATGTTTTAATCATTTATGATTAATGCTTTTGGTTGCAGATGATAAGTAATGCATCGGAGTCTACATACAAGGATGTATAATATCTGGATGATAGACGCATTTGAACAGAAGGACTAGTAGAGGGAATAGACAAAAACAATGTAAACACCATGGGGAAAGGACTGGAAAAGTGGTATTTTGTCATCTAAGAACATGCAATGTTTCCTTCTGCCCTTTTGGACTTACATTAATTTATTGATGTTTTGTGCAATCGTGTATTTTTCAACGGAGATGAAAGACAATTTTGTCCTGTTCATGGACGTCATACTTCACCGACAGTCACTCAAGTCCCAGATGGAAATACGATTTTTAGCTGTTTTGTGCTATTACAGATGTTTTTTTTTAGCTTCAGATATATATGTATCTTTTTAATTATTGAATAAATTCAATCAAGCAACATTAATATGATGTGGGGCAGCTATAACGTCATAATATTAGCGAATTAATATGGCATGAAAGTGCATGCTTGACCTTGGAAATAACTACAGATCCCCCTACTTACTTTTTCTTGAGTTTTCAGACACTTTGGATGGTCTTCATTGGTGGGAGACTGCAAAACGTGGTTAAAAGCCTCATGCTTGACCTTTAAAATAGCATATTTGATCAAATTTAAAAGTCCATATTCTAGTTTTTGTGCTGAGCTTTCAGTCACATTTTCTAGTTTGATAAAAAAGAATATATCTTAACTCAAGGTCCATTGATTGCTTTTGCTTTGAGCTTTAGCGGAAGACTGCAAAATGCCGCCAAAACCTCTGGAGAAAGTCATGCTTTTGACCTCGGAAACAATTCGACAGAGTTTGCTCATCTGCTAATGAAGGCAGTGAGATGCGGTTGAAAGCACCAAAAAAAAGCCATAGTAGACCTTGAGATTTTTTTGATTGTTTTTGTCAAGCTGGTCAATTAGTGTTAGTTTGCTGCTCTTGCAACTCTGTTTGGTTAGAACCAACACTTTACTCGCTCTCATTCTAACAGATATACAACAAGGCTCTATTTAGTGTCTTACTAAATTGCGAATACACACATGATGTCATTTGGAAGAGGCTCATGCATTATTTCTCCAGCAAGGGGCATTGGAGAGTTGTTAATGCCTTCCAATGGCTGCCCATACCCAGTGACCTGAGATCAATGTCCCTTTGGGAAGGAGATGAGCACCGCCGGTGTATTTTGGAAGCAACGTGTCAGCAAGTAGAAATACTGAGAGGGCAGCGAACTGAAAGCAGGATTTTAGTGGGCAGAGAGGAAATCTCCTTAAATTGCTGGAGTAAACGGTGCGTGGTCTGCTTCCTTTGTGCCCTGACGAGAACTCCACACTCTGCTTTAAAAAAAAAAAGACGGCCTCGTGTGGCTGTGAGAAAACATTTTCTACTGAATTGTTTGAACTGCATTGTGCAATTGACTCCATATCTGGCATAATCAAATGATGTTTGACTGCATGGTCGAGGAAGAGGTGATTTGTTATGCGTTTTTTTTATTTTAAACTCCGTCTGCAAACAAAATTCCACTCACAGGCTGATAAAGAAATTGGAATTGAATTAAACCAAATAGAAGTCAGCAATAATGGAAAGTGGTCTTTTTTTTTTTTTTTCTTCCCCCTAACTGTTATCGTCCCATTCTCAGTGCCATTATCTTCCAAAGGGGGATAACAAACCAACTGTCGCTTCGACGTATTGTCCGTCTCGTTTCTGCACACTGACTAATTCCATTGTCTTGTGCAGCTACAGTGGGTTTTAGAGTGGGCGGTGAAAGCAGCTTGATCTCCAAGAAATGCACCGTATATTTATTATACTGCAGATAATCCTTCTGTTATTTTAGTCTGATGCTATGTGATCATTGGGCAGGTTATTTACACATAGCCCTGGGAAGTGACTCCTCTATGGATCAGCTTTCATATTAATGGACTCATCTGTGCAGCAGGACAGTTGATCTGACCACTGAGGTTTAAACGGTTCTGCTCTTGCTAGAAGAGAAGCTTCCACATAGGTACGGTGGAGTTTGAGGAGGAAAAAAAACACATCCTCAAAACTAATTTAGCTTTGTGCGCAGCTGGGTCAATATCTTCCCGTATGGGCTTTAGTCTCATGCAGTGGTCAGCAAGGCCGAACAATTGAGAAAGCAGAGCGT